>NC_045788.1:40084023-40395362 GCF_009873245.2 Balaenoptera musculus
TCCTGTTTACCTTAGTCCCATCTGAGAAGTGAACACAGGTCCTTCTTCTCTCAGATCCCCAAACCTCTTTGAGGATTCTATCAGTCATCGTGACTCCTCCCCACCCCCCTGCTCCTGGGACCTCAGCCATATCTTGAGCCACTCTCCCTTGCTCTCTTATTTGACCCTTCTCTCTCTTCAGCTTGGAGATTATCTAACACTACAGTATCTACTAGTCATATGTGGTTACTCTTACAATGTAGCCAGTCCAAAATGAGATGTACCCAAAGTGAAAATGCACATGAATTTCAAAGACTTAGTTTGAAGGAAATATTGTAAAATATCTCATTAATATTTTTAGTATAGCTTACATACATGTTGAAATTATAATGTTTTGGATATGTTGAATTAAATATAAGATAGTGTTACAATTAATTTCACTTTTTCTTTTTACTTTAAAAAATGTAGCTACTAGAAAATTTAAATTGCATTATATTTCTTTTGGACAGAGCACATCTAACAAATTTAAGGAAGTGTTATGGACGGAATTGTGTCTCACCCCACCATGCAAATTCATACAGCCTTAATCCCCAAGGTAACTGTATTTGTAGATAAGACCTTTAAGACCTATAAGTGTTTAATGAGGTCATAAGGGTGGGGCTCTAATCCAAAAGGATTGGTGTCCATATAAGAAAGGAAGAAACATCAGGAAGGCACAGACAGAAGAAGGACCAGGTAAGGACATAGTGAGCAGGCATCAGTTTACAAGCCAGGAATAGAGGCCTCACCAGAAATTAACCCTGCCGTCACATTGATCTGGGACTTCCAGCCTCCAGAACTGTGGGAAAATCAGTTTCTGTCTATGGTATTCTGTTATATGGTACCTAGTCTATGGTATTCTGTTATGGCAGCCCTAGCAGACTAATACAGGAAGGACAACACATTCTGATATCATGTCTTCTTTAAAAATCAAATGTTTATGGCATTAGTTTTATCTTTTGATCCTTAAAAACCCTTTCTCTTAATCTACTGTCTGTGCCAGGAATTTTTAAAATCTAGTTTGAAACTCAAGAGCTGAGTGAAAATGGACTCTTTAGTTCTCTGTTCTCTGTTGTGCCTTCCTTCCCCAAGGCCATAGAAGGAGCTACCCTCTGCTGCCTGAAGTTGAGGAAGAGGTCACAGAACAAATGGGAAGTATGGAAAATGAAAAGTATATGGTTGATACCATAATATCAATCTGCTATAGCAGTTATTCAGTACTTTTCCCCCTTTCCCCATTTTATCAAATTTTGTAAGGATCTGATTTCGTTTATTTGGTCATTCATTAATTTGTTCCGTATTTGTTGCCTACAAATTGATTATGTATATTTCAGTGTGAATAGCTTTCAGATAGCATTTGCATTAAAAATTTCAGATCTTTAATTTAATAACGAAAGATATTATATGTTGTTAAATAAATTGAAAGTATCACAGAAAGGGCAGGGTAATGGTGGAGAGAAATGGCTAAAGGTACTAAAACCCTGTTGTCCATGTCATTATAGCTCAGAAAGTTTTGTTAGTTATGGAGGAGACCTTGTTGTCTACCCTCAGCACAGATCCTACTTTGCTAGAATTCCTGTAATTCCTGATGTAACGCACATGGCACACACAGGGTCAGTCTTGGCTTCCAAACATGGCAGTATACATAGTGGTCACTGGGGGACAGTGGAAGGCCAGAAAGCCAACTCCTGTACTTGGATGGACACAGGTGGCTTCTCCCATCCTTTGTATTTTTCTGATTCACCAGGCATAACTGGGTCTTACTGTTCATCTCACTGCATTATGAATATGTGTTTACTTCTCTGTGAACCTCTGGAGAGCAGGACATTATAACTTTCATTTCTGAATATTCCTTTGCTCAATACCTTGTATATAATATAGTAGATGCACAATAAAAGTTTTTGGAATGAAACAAAATGAATGCACGACTCCAACAAGTTCTGCCCTCAAATCCTCACTTCAGACTTTCTCTTACCTCTTATCTCTGCTGGCCTGGACACAGATCAAGCATCCCCCTCCATCTCCTTTAATCTTAAACAACCTCTCCTCTTCTTCATAAAAACAAATTATTTTAAAAACTGTTGAATTACCTAAGTACTACATGAAAATATTATCAATATAACATGATAAAATAACACAAAGCGACTGTAAAAGCCCATTACCACTCCATGGTAATCTCCTCCATTGCATAGCAGTGTGGGAATAGCTTCCACCCCCTTTCCCATGTATTTTTATATATGTATTATATATCTACTAAAATAGATATATATATGTGTATACTAATATATATTAATATACATATTTAAACTAAATAAATTTATGCTGTTGTGTACTGCTCGGCAACTTGCTTTTTTTTTTTCCCCACTGAATTGCTTGATATCCTTTTATGTCACTATGCATACATCTTCCTTGTTCTTTTAGCTGCTGCAAGCATTCTGTAGCACAGAGGAACCAAAATACATTTAAAATATATTTAACTTCTCTATTGATGATCATATAGTCCATTTGCAATTTTTCACTGTTATAAACAATGAAACAATGAACATCCATTTATTTACACGCTTCTTTGGATACATGTGCAAGTGTTTTTTTTTTTTTTTTTTTTTTTTTTTTTTTTTTTTAAACTTTTTAGGTTTATTTATTTATTTATTTATTTATTTTTTTTTATGGCTGTGTTGGGTCTTTGTTTCTGTGTGAGGGCTTTCCCCAGCTGTGGCAAGTGGGGGCCACTCTTCATCGCGATACGCGGGCCTCTCACTGTCGCGGCCTCTCCTGTTGCGGAGCACAGGCTCCAGACGCGCAGGCTCAGTAATTGTGGCTCACGGGCCCAGTTGCTCCGCGGCATGTGGGATCCTCCCAGACCAGGGCTCGAACCCGTATTCTCTGCATTGGCAGGCAGACTCTCAACCACTGCGCCACCAGGGAAGCCCTGTGCAAGTGTTTTTTAATGATAGATCCTTAGAGATTGACTTGCTAGGTTAAAGGGTACATGTAGGTTCTGGGGAATATCCTGAGGAAGAGGCTTTCCTGGCCATTTGCCATACAATGTTTCCTTGCTTGTAAACCAAATAGACTTGCTAAAATGTACTAGAGCAGAATGACATAGCAAGACTCAGACTGTTCCTGTCCAAGGAGATAATTTATGTAAGTTGTATGACCATAGATAGAAACCATATGATGTCCTTTAACATCCCTTTGACATCCTGTGGCTATCTTCTTCCACAGCATAGCAGTATGGAAAATATCCTTCCGAGCCCTTTCCCATGCATTTGCATTGTGTCTTGAAGATTTTTGCATCCCTGCTACTTTGTGATACCTCTGTAAATGAACAGGGGAAGCTGCCTTCAGTACTTCCAATGAGAAAGGAAATGTTGTTATAAGTCATTACTGTCTATCATCTTGCTCAAGAAGGGGAAGGTGGGTCATATCAAGAGAATCAGTCATCAGGTTATAGCCAAGGTAATAGATCTCAAGACTTGTATCTGTTCCACAGACACGGTTCAACAGTTAATGTGGAAAACCTTACTATCTGAGTGGTGAGAAACCAGAGTGAGTACTATCTGAACACTTAATATTATCTTGAGAAGGAAATAAAGTGATTTCTCTGAAAAACTTTTCTGATATCTGTCTCTTGGAGTTCAGAACTTTTTCACTCACTGACTTATATAAAGAAAATATTAATTACTGAGGATTTGTCAGGAGTGGGTATATCCTCTAACCATTAGTTCAAAATCCCCCAAAATAATATATTTAAAATATTAATAGATATATTGCCAAACTACCCTCCAAAAGGCAGGTATCAATTTGTACTCCACCAATAGTGATTCAGTCTAACATACTATCAATTGTCATCTGATGGGTGAAAAATGGTATCTTACTATTTTAAGATACTATTTTAAGGTCTCTGGTGACATCCAGCATAATTTTACATAATATTTGACCATTTGTATATACTCTTATGAATTGTCTGTTCATGTCCTTTGCTCATTTTCTAATTCGTCTGTGTGTCTTTTTTATTGACTTGTATGAATTCATTATGTATTATGTATATGAAACTTTCATTATACATTGTTAATATTTTCTATAGCTCTTTTGGTCTTTTGATTTTGTTTAAGGTGTTTGCATACAAAAATGTTAAATGCTTATTCAGTTAAATATATTAATCAATATTAATTCTTTATAGGCTTTATAATTTTGGGAATTTTAGCTTAAGAAGGCCATATATCACCAATGTTATTAACATGTTCTTCAACATTTTCTTCTAATATTTTAATATATCTTAAATATGTCTTTAACTAAAATTCTAAAATATGACTACATTCTCACTAAAAATTTAAAGAATTTCTAGAAATATGATGAACTAGGTCTTAAGTAAAATCCTTCCCAGTATAGCACATGTAAAAATGCCATATAAAATATCAAAACAAACAAAAACTTTTTATGTATGTTTGTCTGAGGCTGAGCTGGTGAGAAATTAAGGGAATTTTTCAGAGGTTGGGGAAAAAGAAAGCAAAATCTGTAGGGTTAGGCAAAGCCCTAAGTGTTTATGTGATCCTTAGTGGTCAATGGCCCAAGTTTTAATGGGCTCAATGTACCAGGGCTGAAGAGAAAACTGGGGTCCAAAGCAAGGTGGGAGCTAGAATAGGGTACCTTCAAGGATGACTCTTTCAGTGGCTGAATTAGAAAAACCCCACCCAACAGAGTGTTAGTGGTGATATTTGCCAATCTCACTTGGACTCTCGGCAGAGCTGAACAAAGAAGAAAAAGGCCTGAGAATTCTTAATCATAAACCTACTTTCACATGTGTTTAGAACCGGAATTCATACTATCTGTACATTCCAAAAAAGCCCCAAGCCAAAAATGTAGTTGGGAGTATCCCTAATATGTAGAGGAAGCAAATCCAAACCCTCCTCAAAAGAATACTTGTTAAATTCAAATCTACATATACATTTTCAAGGAATATGACTTTAGATGCATGAGGAAATAGCAGAACTAACACACTGCAGAGTCAGGCATTAAAATCTTCAAATAATGGAATGGTCTGGTATAGAATAAAATATAAGTATTTTAATGTATTTAAAGAAAAATTTTTAAAGATTATTAGAAGAATGCCAAACTATAAGCTATCAGAATTGGCCAGATTTGAAAAAGAACCAAATAGAATTTCTACATATTAAAAATGTAATAATTAAAATTAGAAATTTAATGGATAGCTTAAAGAGTAGATTAGGCACATTTGAAGAGACAATACGTGACAGATTGGAGGAAATTACAACAAATTCAGAAGAAGATAAAGAATGAAACTACAAAAGAAATATTAAGAGACATAGAGGACACAGAGAGAGAAGTTCCAACCCACTGCAGTTCCATGAGGAGATAACAAAGATGAAGGGAGAAATTATACTATTCAAAGAGATAATGGCTGAGAAATCCTGAAATTTGAGGAGAGAATTTCTTCTTTTCATCTAGTGATGAGAAATACCAATACACAGATTCAGAAAACAGAAAGAATTGCAAACAATAAATAAAACAAAATCCACACTTAGCCATATTATAGTGAAAATTTAAAATACCAAAAGCAAGGAGACTATATTAGAAGCATCTAGAGAAAAAGACAGTGTTATCTATAAAGGAACTGTATTAAACTGATAGATTTTCCCACTGCAACAAAGGAAGCCAGAAGACAGTGAAATGGTACATTTAATGTGCTGAGAGAAGATAAATGTCAAAATATACTATTATATACAGCAAATTATCTTTCAAACTGAGGTTAAAATAAAGTTAATTTCTGATGGAAAAAATTGAGAGCTTTTATTACAGCAAACCCTTATTCTAAGATCTTCTAGAGAACGTACTTCAGGATGAAGGATAATAAGCACAGGAGAAAGTCTGAGTGTAAGAAGAAATCGTGAGCAAAGAATATGGTAAACATGTAGATAAATCTAAGCAAACATTTACTGAATAAACCAATGGTAGTGTTTACTTTGATGGTTAAAAAAGTTAAGCTAGACACACCTAGACAACAATAGAATGTATAATGCAAGAGTGGTAAAGGGAGTTAAAACATTCTAAGGTTCTTTTTTTTCCTAAATGTGGATAACCACATTGATTATTCTTCAGACATTAAGTTAAATATAAATGTTAAAATTTCTAAGGTAACTATATTCATTCATATGAATTGCTTTATAGCAAATTCCCACAAATTTAGCAGCTTAGAATAATACATATTTCTGTTTCTCAGCTTCTGTGGGTCAGGATATCAGGCATAGCATAGTGGAATCCTTTGCTCAGGGTCCCACAAGGCTGCAGTCAAAGTGTTGGCCAGGCTGGGATTCTCATCTGGAGCTCAGAGTCCTTTCCCAGCTCATTCAGGTTACTGATAGAATTCAGTTTCTTGTGGTTGTAGGCCAGAGGCCTCAGCTACCAGTGGCTGCGCACTAGGCAAGTCACAATATGACTGCTTGTGTTCTTCCAGGCCAGCAAGATAAATCTGCTGCTTCAAATTTCCCTTTTCTGGAAGGGCCCAGTCCCTCTTAAGGGTTCTCCTGATTAGGTCAAGCTCACCCAGGGTAAATTCCCTTTTGATCAAATCAAAATCAACTAAAGTGGAACCTTAGCTATACTTTCAAAATTCCTTCACCTTTGCCATATGACTTAATCAAGACAGTAATATCCATTATATTCACAGTCCCATCCACACTCATGGAAAGGGAATTATAAATGACAGGATGGGAGTTTGGGGGGCTATCTCAGAACTCTGCCTACCTCAGTAACCATTAAAAAGTACAATTAGATTCCATACTTTCCAAACCAATAAAGGTGAAAGAAGAATAAGGGAAAGAAAAAGTGTAGTCAACTAAAACAAAGAAAAGAGTGAAAACACTGAAAAGTGGGGTAAACAGAAAATATAAAAATAAAATGATAAATAAATCACAATCATTATCAAGAAACTACATTCTTCTAATGTAGTCAAAAAGTGTCAATTGAATTTTTTAAAGTTCAACTCTTTGCTGTTAAGAAGAGACACATCTCACCATAAGAACACAGAAAGGTTGAAAGGAAGGCAAGTAAACACTAACCAAAAGGAAATTGAGATGGCTATATTAGAAACAGAAAAATTCAACTTCAAGAAAAAAATATTACTAGAGATCAAATAGGTCACTACCTATTGAAAAAAAATCCAGTCCAATCACGAGATATAAAAATTTTACACCTGTCAGCACTAAAGATAGCTTCAACACATGGGATGCAAAAATCGTCAAAAGTTCAAGAAGAAATGATCATGTCACTGTTGAAGATTTTAACATTCTTCCTTCTTTGATCAATAGTTCAAGCAGACAAGATCTGAATAAACAATTATAAAACTTGGCCTAATAGATACAGAATATTGTACTCCATTATTAGAGAATACACATTCTTTCCAAATGTATGTGGAACTTTGACAAAAAATGACCATGTACTAGGACATAAAGTATCTCAATAATTGTCCAAGAACCAGTATTTTTGACCACAATAAAATTAAGTTAGAAATAAATAATAAAATAATAACTTAAAACTTCTATATATTTGCAAATTTAGAAAAATACTTCTAAATAACTGATGGATCAAAGAAAAAAATTATAATGGTAATTAGAAAATGAGTAAAAAAATGTGTGGCATGCAATTAAAGTGATACTTTGGGGGAATTTCCAGACTTAAATGCTTATATGGAAAAGAAAAAATGATAATAACTGAGACTGAGAATAAATGAGAATTCACCTTCAGATATTATAAAAAACAAACAACAACAAAAACAACAGGGGACAAAGCAGAAAAAGCAGAATGTGGGAAATAATAAAGATAGAAGCAGAAATTGATAAAGTAGAAAATAAAGTTAATGATGTATTACTTAGAAATATATATATTACTTTTTATACATTCATAATATATTACTTAAGTCTTACTACTTAGTAAACAATATATTACTTAAGTAATAACATTATTTATTACTTACAGTAATAAGTATTATTTTTATATATTACTTATATAATACTGTATATTTTTTTTCATAGAAAAAAACTTAAACCAAAAACAAGCAGTGAGTGACACTAGCCTCAGCTTAATGGTTATTTCTCTGGGGGAGGCGGGGGAAGCAATCATTTAGGGGTCCCCAGAGGTCTTCACTGGTATAGGTGATGTTCTATTTTCTCAGCTGGGTGGGAGAGACACTGATAACCATTTACACTTTTACTTCTCTTCTTTAAAATGTGCATAAACAGTATATAATTTCTTTCATATTGTGATGTTTCACATTTTTTAAAGTTAAAAAAATTTTAATAATAGATAAAGCAAAAATCGCCTTCTAACTAAGCCTCCCCCTAGAGGAGGATAAACTCTTATCGGTTTCAGGCGTATATTTCTAGATTTTTTTCTATGCATTAACATACATATATCTGAGAAATATATAGTTTGCTATTTTGTGGGGTGGGGTTGATATTATATCACGTAAGTGATGTTATACCAACTGTACTATTTTAGAATTTGTTTCTTTCCCTTAATAATACCTCTTAGCAAACTTTCCCTGTAAGTACATGGGGATACCTATCTCATTATTTTGTGTGTGTGCTTTCACAGTGTATCAACCAGAATAAGCTAGGTTGCGCAAAAGTAACAAACTTAGAATCTTGGTAGCTTATAACAAGAACTGTTTATTTTCATGCCTATGCTACCCATCCATTGTGAGTTGACTTACATTGTGTGTGTGTGTCTGTGTGTATATAAACTTGTTTCTGTACCTCCTTCTCTGTAGTTTTTTTTAAATTGCTTATTATTCATGATTATTTGTGGGGGGGTTTGCCCATTTTCTCTTCCATGCCAAATTTCAATCAGCTTGCAAGTTTTATTAAAGAACTTACATTTTAACTATGGTTTTTCTTCTTAAAGCCCTGTTTTCCTTCTTCTCAGTAAATGCATCATTCTCCTCCTAGTTTAGTCAAAAAACCTAGGAGTTATCTTGGGTGCTGTCTCTCACCCCTACCTAAGCCATTAGTAAGTCCTGTGGCTACTGCCTCCAAAATATATCTTGAATCTGATCACACACACAAATATATTTACTGGTAATGGTAATATGTCCTTATTCTTTTTTTTTTTTTTTTCCACTGTAACAGCTCCTTTACTTTACAGTGAAAATTGATTTGTATATTCTTTGCCTCTGAGTCCTTGTGGGATTTTTTTTTTTTAATTCAGACAGAAAGTCACAAAAATTATACTCATCCTCATCAGTTCACTCAGTCCCATGTAATTCATTTTTTTTTCATCTTAATCTTTTGTTAGCACTTTTATGAGTTCATCAGTTTTTCATTAGAATTCTGAAAATGCTTATTCATTCAGTTCAGCAGTACAGTCAGTTACCAGAAACCTATACTTGTCAGAGTCTTTTCCATGAATTTCTTGAAGATGAAACCCTTTTATAGGAACATATTTGCAAAAGCATCAGAGTACACCCAGAACTGTCTATAAATGACAAAAGACTTAAAAATGACCACAGTTAAAGATTTGATGAAAGTTCATAATAATGCAGTTGACAAGAAAATTAGTTATTTCTGAGATATACATTTTAAAGTAATAACTAGGATTATGACTTATAACATTATACCAGAACATATAAGATTTTAAGAAATTTCATGTAATGGTAATATGTCCTTATTCTTAAAAAAAAAAAAAAATCCCTATATATCCTACTCTCCTTTGTAGGTAGAAGTGGTCAGCAAAAGGCTGGGTGCCTGATGACATTAGAGGCACCATCTCTAGACTGCTTTGTTCCCTCTAGATTCTTCATGTGTGAGCAAAATAAAATCTCTAATTTGTTAACTCACTAGGGTTTTTTTGGTGTCTATTGCTTGAAACCAAACACAATTATTAACAAATAAGGGTCTTTTAAATCAATAGTATTAAAAAGATTTACTGTACATTTGGAAACCAGATATACTGTTCATAAAGAAATTCCAGACATTAAAAATCTAAACCTAAAAAGCAGAATAATAAAAATATCAGACCATTGATAGGGTGAGGTAATTATTCATACTATTTGCCAGATAGATCTGGTTTGCTCCCTTTCTGGGTGCACAGTGGGACAGCACTTCCTGCCTCCTTGTGGTCACATGGGGCCATGAAACTCATTCTGGCCAATGAGTTGTGAGTAGAAGTTGTAGGTGCACCTCTGGCCCAGAACATTTAATTGACTATGTAAGATCCTTCACAGCTCTTTCTCCTATACCACAGTGATCAGCAATGTTCATGGTAGGGGCTGCTCCATTAGCCTGGGTCCCAGAATGAGGAAAGAAACTCTGCATCTTGTTTATTTGTTTATACATTTATCTCCCCCCTCCCACCTTGCATTGGAATGTAAACTTGAGGGCAGAGACTCTGTCTGTGTCACTCATCACTGTACCTCCACTGCTTAAAATAGTAACTGACTCAATTAAATGTTCTACAAATATTTGTTACTGATTTTGACTGGGGCTGAATTTAACTTACAGAGAGTGAACTGGCATTTTTACAATGTTATATCTCCTTCTTTATTTGGCATTTTTTTAAAAGACCAGCAGCAAAGATTTAATATTTTCTTCATACAGACCTTGTACATATATTATTGAGTTTATTCCTAGATATTTTACAGTTTTTATTGCTTCTGAGAATGGGATTTTTCTCAGTTATTGCTGGCTAAGAGGAATGCTACTTATTTTTGTATGTTGATCTTGCGTCTTGGCCAGTTTGTCATCCAGTTCTCTGAGTTTTCTAGGTACACAGTCATGTCGTCTACAAATTTCCTTGCCTTACCCTCTGACTTGGGATTCTTGGATGACTGTCTTATATTTTTGGGCTCCCTGATGTTATTTAAATTAATATTTTATAACATTTCTATACTACAAATGTACTTATTTGGTATTCAGCTGAGAGGATAAGTCCCTCCTCTTTCCTTAGTGAAACTGATGTCTGTTATTTGTAAGCTATGTCAGACATTGGGTTATTGTGAGCCTGTAATGGTAGGATTCTAGAGACCACTTATATGTGGGTGGGAGGGAAAATCATCAGTAAACATTTGGGGAAAAGCAAGAAGCTAATAACCCAATCTGGGGACAAACTTGGTCAGGTCATCAAACTGGCTGATGTTGGCCAGCTAGCTCCAAAACGTGATCCAAGGAATGGAGGCACTCCTCCAACCTGAAATAGGAACTCTGGAGGGTAGCTGACATAGAGACGGTATCAAGATTCTGTTCAGGGCCCTCTTTGCCCAAATCCCCAGGGAAGCAGCACTCCATGGGAGGAATATTTTGATGGAAAAAAAAGCTGTGGCTTCCATGAAGGGAAGTCCCCCACGATCTGAACTCTCCAAATCTTGGAGGATGATGGGTTACCTTTTGCCTCTAACCAGCATGACTCATTGGGCCTTAGACTCAGCACCACACAGCAGCCCTGGGAGGGCTCCCTTGACCTAAGACAGAGTCACAGATTCTTCCACTAGGCTTCTTAGTAGCCTCTGTGCCCACTCCCTCCCACTACCTGGAACAGTGCTTGGCACATGGCAATTCAGAAATATTTGTCTAATTCCTCACATAAAGATATGTATTTTTTGAATGAATACATTTGATTTCTGTCAACCTGCGAAGTTAAAAAAAATCAAAAATGTCCATATTATTCAAGAGAAAGCCAAATATCCTATAATCTCTCTGTGAACTTTAGGTCTTACTTACTTCTGGGCATTTACATTTCATGCTGAGATTTCTGTAAGTATTTTTATGCAAACTTATGTGTATATTTTTGACTTGGCAAGTATTTAGTAAAGGTTGGTGGAGCAAGATGTCCCAACACATAGTTAGATAGAAAATTGATGGAGAATACAGAAGTTTTCAATGGGTAAAAAGGGCTTAATCCTGAAAGTTAGATTTCAAGGGTTAGGGATTCTAATTTTGGAAAGAGTATGGCAAATGTGAGTCAGGATACCTATTTTAGAAAGAGACCGGAGTGCAAGAAACTTAGTTACCAGACCTGGGTTTAACAATCTGGACTGGGACTTATTTTGAAAGGCAAAAAATAAAAATAAAATGAGATAAAATTAAATTTAAAAAGACATTTGTCTAGTTGAAATTATGACTAGGTTAGTGTTTAGGGTGACTCTGTGCTGGGTCTTACAAAGGAAGATTGGAGCTACTTAAGTACCTGATGTCTCAGATCAGGACTGAGACTACAATTAGCTTCTAAAAGAGGATCAAGTGGCCTCAACCATGGTAGGGGGAGGGATTAAAGGCTTGGGAACCATGTTTTGTCTGATACCAGCAATTAAGAATGGCAAATATGGAAATATGCCCCTGCTATCCTCATAACAGACTGTAATTGTCAGGGTTTTCTAGAGAAATAGAACAGTTATAGATATAAATATATAGAAAGAGATTTATTATGAGGGGCTGACTCCTGCAATCATGGAGGCTGAGAAGTCCCATGATCTGCTGTCTGCAGGCAATTCCATTCCAAACCCAAAGGGCTGAGAACCAAGGAAGTCAATGCTGTAAGTCCCCGTCTGATGTCCGAGGTCAGGAGAAGATGGGCATCCCTGATGAAGCAGAGGGGAAAGGAACCCTTCTTCTGCCTTTTTGTTCTACCAGGCCCTCTACCAGACCCTCAATGATTGGACAATGCCCACCTGCATTGGCGAGGACAAACTCCTTTACTCAGTTTACTGATTGAAATGCTAATCTCTTCCAGGAAAACTCTCACAAACACACCCTGAAGTAATGTTTTGCCAGCTATCTGGGTGGGCATCCCTTAGCCCACTCAAGTTGACACATAAAATTAACCATCACACAGACATTGGTAATGGAGCATAGTACTCTTTCCCAAGGGGCCAAGATACAACTTTATATTCCCTCTCAAAAAAGTTGCTAACAATAATTCTCACTTGGCCAAGCAAATATAAACCTATTTGCTATCTCCATGACCAATAATAAAATAATAACAACTACTATGCATTTGCTGAGAAAAGAAAGAAAGGAAGAAATAGGAAAGAAATAAATTGAAAGAGGAAAGAAAAAGCAGAGAAGCAAGGAGATAGGAGGGTAGGAGGGTGGAAAGAGAGATGACCTTTACCCTAACCACCCCTCCCCGTGGCTGCTCATTCTCCTGGGAGGCAGCACGAAGTCATAACAACTATATCAGGTAGATGTTATTATCCCATCCTGTCCTCTTACAACTTTGATTTCTTTTTTTTAAAATTGCAATGAAATATAATGTGCACTGCCAAATTGTTCATGAAATAACTTTAATAATTTACATTTACCTCAAATAGCTTATGAGTGTGACATTAATATAATTTGATAAGCAAAACACTTTTGGAATTATGATATATTTTGATTTAGGAGAGAAAATTTCTTTTTCAAAATACTAGAAGAAGAAAGTTTGACAAAATTGGGTTTGGTTGGGGTAAGCAGAAGAAAGCAGTGATTTACAGTAGGTGTCATAAAGATCCCCCAGGGTAGGTATCTGTGAGTATTTACTTGTTTATCAATAAGAGCCATGGGTTCTACAAGGTTAAGACCCATTTCTCTATACTTGCTTCCTGAGAAATCTCATCCATTAATCTGGCCTCAAATACACTTGGTTCAAATCTTTTTCCTTGGTTTCAGTGTCTTGGAATGACTTCCCATTGCTTATGCATCATATGGTAGAGTAAAAACCAAATTCTTAGCTCAGTATTCAAGAATCCTCCAATGAGGTGCTCTTCCCACATGACAAGACTCAACCTCCATCCTACACCCACATGTCATCTTTACTCAGCTGCACCAAACCTTGGCTATTCTCAGAACACACTGCACACTTTCTCTCCTCTGGTTTTGATCTCATTGTCCATCTGGGTATGTTTTTCCCTTTCCCTCTCTTTCATTATGCAAATGAAGTCTCAGTCGAACACCACTCATCCTGTAAAGGACCCCTGGTTAGAATGAACAGTCCTCCTTCTGCATTCCTGTGGCATTTCCAAGTGGACCTCTAGTGTGGTACTTGTTTTATGACACCTCACATTCCATTTATCATTGCTATTTTTTGTCCACCTCAAAGGAAGCAGTCAAAATGTTTGAGCATCAAAGTAGGCAACCAAAAGCATCTATAGAAAGATATTAACCAAGATGCATCTTCATATTTATAAGTATCTTAAGCTAAAATTCTACATCATTCATATAAGAGATTGCTGGCTATCTACTTACAGTTTGTTATCCCCAGACCCCTCATTCTATCCTCTGCTCAGTAATGCTGTGACTAGGGGCCCAAAATACAATATTTCCCAGACTTTTTTTGCCAACTGGCTTCCAGTTAGATTCTGCTAATAGGACACACCATTAGGAACTCACATGGCAGGGAGATGGGAGAAGCCAGCGTTTGCTCTCTCTACACCTCTCTCCTTCCTTTGTAGAGAAGCATTCCTGGGGCTGTGTCCATTCCAAGTAAGGTTGCCAGATATAGCAAATAAAAATAAAAGACACCCACCTAATTTGAATTTAAGATAAGCAGTGCAGAATTCCCTGGCGGTCCGTGGTTAAGACTCTGCACTTTCACTGCCGAGGGCCCTGGTCAGGGAACTAAAATCCCACAAGTTGCGAGGCTCAACCAAAAATAATAAGAAGAAGAAGAAGAAGAAGAAAAGCAATGAATGCTTTTTTATTATAGGTGTATCCTGTACAACATTTGGAACATACTCATACTAAAAAGTTATTCATTGTTCACTTGAAATTCACACTTATCTAGGTGTCCTGTATTTTACCTGTCAACTCTAATGACAAGGTCTCAGCTTTTTAATTATCTTCCTTTACCCTAGTTTCTGGCTTGATACTGTCTATTTCTGAGTTTTTGAGGACTGATTCTGCTGCATGAAGTAGGTTTCCCATTTTGGTTTCCCTCATTGACAGCCTATGATTCAGCTTTCTCCAGTGTACAACTTTGATTTCTTAATTTATTCTCTAGAAAAACTGGAAAGGAGAATGTCAGCGAGTGACAGTGGAAGTATCTGAGAAGTAGATATGCGGACCTGACACTCTGATCCTTCATCCTGAAACTGGCTCAAGTGTCCTCGCATGAAGCCAGGCAAGCCTCATGTGACCTATACTAGGGTGACCATATAGCCTAGTTATTCCAGGACTGTCCTGTTTACACGTGTTTTCTGGTATATTCATTATTGGCATCCCTTCCACTTTCAAAACGGTCCAGGATGATAAATGATGTGGGCACCCCAGGCATGAGCCATGCTTGCTGGACACTGACCTGCAGCCTCCCCTCCTCTTACTCTGCTGTCCTCACACTTCTCAACTCCACTTATGGAACTGTTTCCAGTTCCCTGGATACAATGTGCTATTTCACCCTTCTTTTTGATGACTTCTGTGCTTCCTTAAGGTTCTGTTACCTTATTTATAACAATATGCATGCCATGTATCTGTCTCCCTCATTAGACTACTAGTTCCTTGAAAATGGAGACTGTTTTGATTGCATACATATCACCAGTGTCTTGCATTAAATCCAGATATAGTATGTGCTCAATACAAGCTTGATGAATAAAGCGTATCAAAATTATATATGTACATAAACAAAGACAGAAAGAAAATAGACAAAAGTAAATTCCTAGTCACATTAGATTTTTAAATGTTTCAGATGATTTAAAACTTTTTAATACTGTTTTTATAACAATATACTTTTTTAAATAGCAAGATTGTAATGTAGAGTATTTTTGAAATATATATTTTTTAAATGGTTCAATCCTCAGTTACTTCTTAAAGGGTGAATCTCAGTTATTCTGTTCACAGCAAATAGTGCTTGCCATTTCATGTGTACCCAATAAATATTGAATAATGAATAATCACAAATTTATTGTGAGTTAGAAGAGAAATGAGAGGCTGTAAAGAATGGAGACCTTAAAATAATTTTAAAAAGAATTTGCATACCTATGCAAACCTATGATTTGGATCACTGTCATGAAAAGGAGCCAGTTCGGTTCATGGTGGCCAGGTTGCATGGCCCAGTTCTTTGGGGTCCCCTTGCCACTGGCTGGGCAGACAGAGCATACTGAGAGCTTCACATGTAGCTGGGGCCAAAGATATCTGCATCATCTGTCCTTATATAAATGCCTGTCTTCACCAAGGCAAATGAGTGAATGCCCCTTCCAAGTTCCAGACATAGCCCTCAGACGGTCCCTCTGTTCATTTTAATTGTATTGTATTGTATCCTTGTTCATTTTAATCTTATTTGGGAGAAGGGGGATAACAACGTTGGGGTGTTGGAGAAGGGGTTCAGCACACAGTGCTTTATTCTGCCAAGGGAATACAGTACTCTGATGGTAATCACCTAATTGTTCCTTGTCTGGAAAAGGTTAAGAGTTGCAGGGTTTTTTTTTCTTAACATCTTTATTGGAGTATAATTGCTTTACAATGGTGTGTTAGTTTCTGCTTTATAACAAAGTGAATCAGCTATACATATACATATATCCCCATATTCCCTCCCTCTTGCGTCTCCCTCCCTCCCACCCTCCCTATCCCACCCCCTCTAGGTGGTCACAAAGCACTGAGCTGATCTCCCTGTGCTATGCAGCTGCTTCCCACTAGCTATCTGTTTTACATTTGGTAGTGTATATATGTCCATGCCTCTCTCTCACTTCGTCCCAGCTTACCCTTCCCCCTCCCCGTGTCCTCAAGTCCATTCGCGTCTGCGTCTTTATTCCTGTCCTGCCCCTAGGTTCTCCAGAACCAAGAGTTGCAGGTAATTTTTTTCTCCCAGTTTTATTGATATATAATTGACATACAGTACTGTACAAGTTTAAGGTGTGCAGCATAATGGTTTGACTTACATATGTCATGAAATGATTATCATGATAAGTAAGAATTGCAGGTATTTTTAAATGTTAGCTAATATACAAAACTTGTGAGAGGAGAGGAAGAAAATTCACATCAATCATGTGCCAGGTTCTGTGATATGTGTTTTCACATTTATTATATGTAATATAATAAGCTATCACAACATCCCTGTTTTTGTCACCATTCAGCACTTAGTAAGTGCCAGAGGCTAGATTTGAACTCAGATCCAGTGGTCTACCCATATGCTCCACATTTGGTGATGTGCATGAAAGTGCTGGTTCTGTCCTGGGAAAAAAACGGCACTTGGAAAAGCTTCGTGGATTGGAATACCATTTTTCACAGCACCAAAGAATCTCAACTAGGTTAATGAGCACCTGTTGTTCTCATTACATGTTCGAGAACAGAGTATATTTCTGACAACTGAGGGTAGAGATGCTTGAGGTCTAGAATTTTTACTTGCAACAAAAATGGAAAATTAAAAATTAAGCCTGGGGGCTTCCCTGCTGGCGCAGTGGTTGAGAATCTGCCTGCCAATGCAGGGGACACGGGTTCGAGCGCTGGTCTGGGAAGATCCCACATGCCTCGGAGCAACTAGGCCCGTGAGCCACAACTACTGAGCCTGCGCGTCTGGAGCCTGTGCTCCGCAACAAGAGAGACCACGACAGTGAGAGGCCCGCGCACCGCGATGAAGAGTGGCACCCGCTCGCCACAACTAGAGAAAGCCCTCCCACAGAAACGAAGACCCAACACACCCAAAAATAAATAAATTAATTAAAAAAAAAAAATTAAGCCTGGTTTCACTGGTATATACATGGATGTTTTCAATTTGTGACTCAGTGAGCTGTATACATTTATGATTTTTGCATTTTTATCTACGTATGTTATACTTCCATTTTCCAAAAGTTCATTTTTAAAAAGACCAAACAAAAAGTTATTATAGGAAAAGCAGGGATGTTCCAAGTCTGCATAAACTAAGCAAGTCACACAACGACCTCCCCATTCTTTCTTCTTTAGTTATAAAAAATAAAGTTAATTGAATAAGTTGCCACTTTCTTCCAAGAGATGAGTTTCTATATCTTTACTTGGTCAGTACATGGTTGAGTTTCTAAGTAAGGGCTTTTTGCCTCCCATCTCCAAGGTAAGAAGTTTAAAAAAAATGTTTCTTTCATTCCTGCATTTTAAAACAAATTTCCTATGATACCACAGAGCTTGCCAGTAACTCTCTCACAATCCTGCTTTTATTTGCATAATCTCGGAATGATTCACAGAAAACAAACACCTTGCCTTCCCTCAGGTTTGGCCAGGACAAATGAATCCATAAATGTTGTAAGACAGTAGAAAAGGATGTTGAAACATTTGTAGAATTTTTCAGGAAAATTAACATTGAGAAAGAATTTACTCCCTTTTACAGAAGAGAGAGTCATATTTTCATTTGGATATAATATTCATCCAGAATTTAACCCCTCATCTGGTTGACTATCCTGAAAACAAGGTATAATTGGTCAAATGGGAAACAGAGTGAAGGCATATATATGTATGATTATCCTCATTATAGGCAAAACAAATTAAAGTATTACCCCAGTATGGACAGTGGATCTCATAAAGACTGTATCAAGTTTAAAATGAAATAAGTGTTAAACCTTTTCTTTTAAAATTCAATCTATTGAAAGTCCAGAGATGGATGGAGAAGAGCCCACGTGGTAGTGCACAGTCCCTAAATTCATCTTGGGAAATATGGTCTTACCACATGTGTAAGCTGAATTATTCTCTACATTACTGCAGACTGCAGCCTAGTTTGATTAGCTTATTTCAATTACATTCTTTTTTTCTACGTGTTATTTTGAACATTTTCAAACCCACAGGAGAGTTTAAAAATAGTACAGTGAACACCCAAAACCCCTCACATAAACTACCAATTGCTGACTTTTGCCATATTTCTGATGTGTGTGTGTGCGTGTGTGTGTGTGTGTGTGTGTGTGTGCGCGCACTGAACCAATTGAAATTAACTTGCTGGTATCACCCCTAAGTATTTTAACATATATCTCTTTAGAGCAAGGACATCCTCTTATGTAACTACAATATCATCATGCACTCAAGAAATTTAGCATTGGACTTCCCTGGTGGCGCAGTGGTTAAGAATCCGCCTTCCAATGCAGGGGACGTGGGTTCGATCCCTGGTATGGGAAGATCCCACATGCTGTGGAGCAACTAAGCCTGTGTGCCACAACTACTGAGCCCGAGCGCCACAACTACTGAAGCCCGCGTGTTCTAGGGCCAGCATGCTGCAACTACTGAGCCCATATGCTGCAACTACTGAAGCCCGTGCGCCTAGAGCCTGTGCTCCGCAACAAGAGAAGCCACTGCAATGAGAAGCCCGCACACCACAAAGAAGAGTAGCCCCCACTTGCCGCAACTAGAGAAAGCCTGCACGCAGCAATGAAGACCCAATGCAGCCAAAATAAATTTTTAAAAATTTAAAAAAAGAAATTTAGCATTGATAAATAACATCATCTAATATACAGTTCATATACATAATAATATATGAATAATCATCATCATCAAATGTCCCCAATTATAGTAATAACCGATTTTTTTGAACAAAGGATCCAATCACGTATCTTAAATGTATCTTAATTTAGATCATTCTTCTTCTGTTCTTTTTTTTTCTTCTGCCTTTCATGGCATGGACATATTTTAGAGTTCAGGTCTGTTGTTTTGTAGCATGTCCTACAATCAAGATTTGCCTGATGGTTTTCTCATGATAGTTAAACGTGTTTATAGGAAAAAAACCCCATTACATGTGCATACTTGTATCCTGTTGTTTTTCCATATACATCCTATGTTTTCCCATTTCTGAGACTCTGCTTACACAGACCATCTCTTTAATAAATACCCTTCCCCCACCCTATCTCTAGAAGGCCTGGTTTGAGGTTGAAACTTCTCTAGGGTGATCTCCCTGATGCCCTCCATCCTGAAGTAATCTTTGAATTTCTAGAATATGTTGGCTTTTTTCTTCTTATAGCATTTACATTTTTTAAAACTTTGTATTATTATTTTTGTTCACATATCTTTAAACTTCTCCCCAATGAAAGCCACCTAAGGGAAGGTCTAATTTATCTTTGTGTCCTCCCTGGAATCTAGCACATGGTAGTTCACACAGTAGGCGATCAATAAATACATTTGCTGAATAAATGGATGGATGAATAAATGAATGAGAATGCTATCTCTGGTTTCTGAGATATAGGGAGTTGGTTAAGAATTTAATAGTTTTTTAAAGGTTTACATAATTTCTTCATAAGTGTACTTTCTACACCCAGAATAGTCTACTTAATTTAAAAAATAAAATTTTAGTTTTAATAAGAATAAAACATGTATATTTTATGCCTTAGTA
Source organism: Balaenoptera musculus (assembly GCF_009873245.2). Taxonomy (NCBI): domain Eukaryota; kingdom Metazoa; phylum Chordata; class Mammalia; order Artiodactyla; family Balaenopteridae; genus Balaenoptera; species Balaenoptera musculus. Next base: position 40,104,298 of record NC_045788.1, read on the forward strand.
TATATAGCTCTTTTAAAACTCAACTTGCTGGGACTTCCCTGGTGGTCCAGTGGCTGGGACTCTGTGCTCCCAATGCAGGGGGCCGGGGTTCAATCCCTGGTCAGGGAACTAGATCCCACATGCTGCAACTAAGAGTTTGCAAACCGCAACTAAAGATCCTGCATGTCCCAACGAGGATCCCGTGTGCCACGGCTAAGACCCGGCGCAGCCAAATAAATCAATCAATCAATATATATATATATATATATATTTTTTTTTTTTTTAAAGTTTAAAAAAAAATTAAAATCAACTTGCTAAGCATTGAGGGAAGCCTTTCAGTCTGGAGAGTTTATTCTTTAGCTTTGAATATAGTCTTATATTGTTTCTTTGATAATTTCCTCTTTGCATATTTTCTGTTCTTTCTGGAATAAAGTCCTATAAGTCAGACTCTGAAACTTCTGGATTTTCTTCTAACCTATTATTGATCTTTTTACATTTTGGAAACCATGTTTTTAATTTTCAAGAGTTCTGTTTTTGTTTTTTGAGTGGCTTTTTAAATAGCATCCATTTCTTGTTTTATGGATGCAATATCTTTGCAAATCTCTATGGAAATATTAATTAGAACTTATTGAACATTTTCTTCTGTTCCCTGCATTACCTCTGTTAAAGCTTTCTTAAAACCTTCTTATTTTTATCTTGGTCTTTTATTATATTAGAAGCATGTTATGTATTAAGTATGAAAACCTCTGTGCACTGAAAGCTGACTGGGAACTCCATGTACATGAGTGAGGTTTGCCAACTGCCAGGTTGACTATAGGTTAATTAAATGTTGAGTTAGGCATTATGAGGTGGAAACTCCCAACTGTCAAAACATGAAGGTCTCTTCTCTGACATCATACAATTTCTTTAGAAAAGATTTTTTTTTTTTGGCCCAGGGTGTAACATCTCACTCTGAATTGTCACCCAGCAGAGGTGTGTGTGTGTGTGTGTGTGTATGTGTTTTCTGTTCCTTATTCAGACTTTCAGTTAACCCTCTGTTTTTAGTTGCTCATTTTGCCCCTTCCCTCTGTATCCTGTGTATCAGTACTCCAAGCCTCAGCTTTATCCTGCTGCATTAGTTACCATTCATCTTCTATCTATATTCCACGTTTCAGAATTTTGTTGAAATCTCTCACCCTCTGATGGACTCTCCTGCTCTAGATATGAGTTTATATGTTCTTTTTATTCCTTTACCATCATTTTGGTGGAGTCTTGAGAAGGAGAGGAGATAAATATATGTATTCATTTGCCACCTTTAATCAGACTGCTTAATTTTAAAAGTGTTTGTGTTACAAACTTCCCCCTCCTGTAAATTTGGTCTTGTGAATGGTGTAAATTTTCTATCTAGAAGATTAAAGAAGTGATTCTCTATATGATTATGGGAGAGGTTCAGATAACTTTGGATGGTTTAAAGTTTCCTATTGAGTAATCTGGAAAGTACTAAAGATACTGCTCAGGGCAGTGTGAGGTAAACTCTCTCTTCATGGCTTCGGAAGTCTGGTTACTTATTTACAACTGGGATAAGATAAATAGTCAAATAACTACAGAATTTCTACAAACTATTCGTAAAGTTAAGTTTTTATCCCACTACCAAACCATGTTCCCGTGCATATCCAAACCTTTGATTACCCTAGACTTCCAACATCTGGAAGAGAACAAACTGCAGTATCACACAGGCAGGCCCCTCCTAAGTCCTACTCACTCACAAAGAATTTCCCCTTTGAGCTTCTATGACACTGGCTGGTTACTCACATCGCAGATTCCTCAGGATTGGTTGGGACTGCAAATGAAACACTGTTTGCCCATAATCAAGTTGATAAGCTACAACATAAATGCATGCAAGTTCCTATTCTTAGATTATAACATGAAGCATTTGCTCTCTTCTTTCCTCTTAACATTTTCATGCAAGACCTGGAGAGGAAACACTGGCTCCAGCCAAAAGAAAAGGTCTTCAAAGAAAAAAAAAAAAAAGCCTAAAATGGGCCTATTGAATTCTAAAAACCCCAAAGCCAAGCAAGCCCGAATTCTTCTTCTGGGACTTGACGCTGCTGGGAAGTCTACTCTCCTTTACAAATTAAAACTTGCTAAGGATATTGTGACCAACCCAACAGTAGGTTTCAACGTGGAGATGATTGAGCTGGAAAAGGGTGTTCCACTTACGGTCTGGGATGTTGGAGGACAGGAGAAAATGAGAACTGTGTGGGGCCTCTACTGTGAGAACACCGATGGGCTGGTATATGTTGTGGACAGTACAGATACACAGCGACTGGAAGACTCCAGGCGAGAGTTTGAGCAGATTTTGAAGAATGAGCACATTAAAAATGTGCCTGTTATCCTGTTAGCCAACAAACAAGACGTGCCTGGTGCTCTGAGTGCCGAGGACATCACCAGAATGTTCAAAGTGAAGCAACTCTGCAGTGACCGGAACTGGTACGTGCAGCCCTGCTGTGCTGTCACCGGGGACGGGCTGATGGAGGGGTTCCGGAAGTTAACTGGATTTGTGAAAAGCCACATGAAATCAAGAGGAGACATATTAGCATTCTTCAAGCAGAACTGAGGTCCAAGTGGGGAAAGAGATGCTGATGAAGTTGAAAGGGTAATTTTTTCTCCAGGCCAAGTGAGAAAAGCAAGTTGCCGAGTTGGCAAACTTTTCCTGAAATGTTATTTCACCTAAATTCCATTAAACAACTCAGAATAATATCTAGAAAATATTATTTGGGGTCAGGCACTTTAGCAAACTATGTAGTAATGATAATTGAGAATGAAAATTTTACAATTTTGTGCATGCTGGATGATTCAGAATAATCATATTTGAGACCAAATAAATTCTTGCCTTATTATTTTTATATGACTACTAGAACAAAGTTTAAGTAATAGAGTCAGAATTCTTCTGCTAATAGAGTCAGAATTCTTTCAGACTGTTTCCAGCTGTTACAGGTATTGAATTTCCACCATGCTCCTGTGTAATAGCTGGGTGGTGTAAAAAAACGAACTTTAAATTATGAAGAGGAAAATGTTTGATGTTAATATTTTGTAAATCCCTATCATCTAAATAAAGGGGTTTTGTTTTTGTTTTTGTTTTTTCTGCATTCCTGCTAGCTTTTTGAAATCTATTGCTAGGAACTTCTTACAATGAGTCAAATAATGAACTCTATGCTGTTAATTGCCCAGAGGCTGTGTTCTCCTATAGGGAGCAGAAGTTTGTATCTTAAAGCTCTGGGATCAGGGTAGCACCTTAGATATTAGGGCAAGGTCTGGGCTTATCGCTCAGCTGGACGCTGCAATCCCAAGACCGGCTTCAGTAAAATTCAATATAACAGTTATTACTTGGGAACATATGTACAGCTCACTGTACTGATCAAACAGGAACCAGAGCCAGACTTTGCTCTCAGACACCTGGCAATTCACAGGGGAAACAACACAAAGCCAGTAGCTAGAACAGGGGAATAAGTACTACGTGCTATAACAGGAGAAACTCCTTCTGACCTGGAGAAATAAGAAGTGCTTCGTGCAGGAGGTGGTGTTTAAGAGAGTCCCCAACTCCTGGGGACCCCACTGAAGATGCAGGTTAGTCAGTGGAAGTTCCCATCACCAGGAGACTCTCCAGAGACACTGTGGGGGGAGGCGAGGAGGGGAGAAGGAACTGGAGATTGAATTGCAATTCCCCTGAGAGGCTCAGAATGCCCAGGGGGGCCCTGGTACTAACAGAAGACACTCTTTCCTCCTAGCCCACCTCCAACAAGGCTCATCTGGGCTAGAAGCAGGCCCCAAAACCCCACTACACACCCTGGGACTCCAAATCTTAAGGTCACAGAAAAAAATAAAGGTATAGTAAAGCAAGGTTGCCAGCCCCTGGATTCCTCCATAGTTTTCTTCTCTCACCTTAGCCATGATTTGTTGTTCAGCAATAAATCCTTCTGTGCTACATGCTAGGGATTCAAATAATAAAGTAGGCATATAGTTAATTATAGTTTCCATTGGTTGAATACCGTGTGTGCCAGGAATTGTGTTAAATGCTTTCATACATCTTTTCATTTAATGTTCACAACTGCCCTGAGATAAATAGGCATAATTATCTCAATTTTACAGATGAGAGTACTGAGACTAAACAAAGTTAAACAACAGTAACAACCGCAGAAAACTATTTGGTATTTTAAGTGAGGAGTGGCAGAGCCAAGATTCAAACTCAGGTGTCTGCCTTCAAGTCCTGTGCTGTTAATTGCCATGATATTGTTTTATAAATAAGGTATGGCCTCTGTCTTCAGTGTGCTCAATTAAGAATAAATTCAAGCTAAATATTACTCAGCCATAAAAAAGAATAAAATAATGCCATTTGCAGCAACATGGATGGACCTGGAGATGATCATACTAAGTGAAGTAAGTCAGACATAGTCAAATATCATATGATATCACTTATATGTGGAATCTAAAAGAAAAAAAATGACACAAATGAACTTATATACAAAACAGAAATAGACCCACAGACATAGAAAACACACTTACGGTTACCAAAAGGAAAAGGGGGTGGGGGAGGGATAAATTAGGAGTTTGGGATTAACATACATACACTATTATATATAAAACAGATAACCAACAGGGACCTACTGTATAGCACAGGGAACTATACTCAGTATTTTGTAATAACCTAAAAGGGAAAAGAATCTGAAAAAAAAAAGATATGGGTGGTGATGGTGGGATGAATTGGGAGATTGGGATTGACATATATACACTAATATGTATAAAATAGATAATTAATAAGAACCTGCTGTATTAAAAAACCATCAAAAAAAAACCAAAAAATATATATATATGTATAACTGAATCACTTTGCTGTACACCTGAAACTAACACAACATTGTAAAACAGCTATACTTCAATAAAAATAAATTTTAAAAAATTAAAAAAAAATAAATCCAAGCTAAATTAAAAATAGAACTACCATATGGTCCTGCAATCCCACTTCTGGGTGTAGTTCCAAAGGAAATGAAATCACTACCTTGAAGAGATATCTGCACTCCCATGTTCATTACAACATTATTCACAATAGCCAAGACATGGAAACAATGTAAGTGTCCACTGATGAATGAATGGATAGAGAAAATGTGGTATATATATATACAGTGGAATATTATTCAGCCACGAAAAGAAAGAAATCCTGACATTTGTGATAACATGGATGAACCTGGAGTTTGGCATTATGCTAAGTGAAACAAGTCAGACAGAGAAAGACAAGTACTGTATGATCTTACTTATATGTGGAATCTAAAAAAGCTAAACTCATAGAAACAGAAAGTAGATTGGTGGTTGCCAAGGCGGGGTGGTGGTGGTGGTGTGATGGGGGAGGTTGGTAAAAGGGTACAAACTTTCAATTATAAGATGAATAAGTTCTGAGAATCTAATGTACATCATGGTGACTATAGTTAATAATAATGTATTATATACTTGAAATTTGCCAAGAGAGTAAACCTTAAACGTTCTACCACCACAAAAAAAAAAAAAAAAAGTAACTATGTGAGGTGATGGAGAATGTGTTAATTAACTTGATTGTGGGAATACTTTCACAGTGTATATGATATCAAATCATCACGCTGTATACTTTAATATATTATTATATACATATTAGAAAATATATTACAATTTTATTTGTTAATTATACTTCAATAAAGCTGGGGGGAAAAAGAATAAATTTAGGCCAACATATACTGCTTTTATAGTAAGAAATTTCTTTGAAAAACAAGCTAGGCAGAATGAATTAAGTGCAGTAACAGATATAAGAAACATGCTGAAAGACTGTGGCAAAAAGAGTCTCTGATTTCAGGAAGATCTCAGGGGAGTGGCAATGTTAAATGCTTCATAGCAGAGTTTTTCCTAAATTTCATGAGATTATTAAAACTGCAAATATGCATCTTTTTAAAAAAATGCATCGTCCCTTAACATTTTCCCTATTTGATTTTTAAAAAACCTTCCTAGGACCTTGAAGGCATTATGTTAAGTGAAGTAAATCAGACAGAGAAAGATAAATACTGTATGATCTCATATGTGAAACTTAGAAAAGCAAAAAACAAAAGCTAAACGCATAAAAAAGAGATCAGACTTGTGGTTACCAAAGGCAGAGAATGAGGCGGGGGGGGGGGAATTGCGGAAAGGTAGTCAAGAGGTACAAATGTTAAGAGGGTCCTAAAAGTTTGCATCACAAGAATTTGTTTCTTTTTCCTTTTCTTCTTCCTTTTGTGTCTATTGTATCTATATGAGATGATAGATGTTAGCTGAGCCATTGTGGTAATCATTCACACAATATATATGTAAATCAAACTATCATGTTGTGTGCCTTAAATTTACACAGTGATGTATGCCAATTATTTCTCAGTAAAACTGGCGGGGGAGTAAAAAACAACCTTCTTAATAATCTTAAAATTAGGGGTCACTAGCTTATGTCTATAGAAAATGTCAGAATAGAAAATGTATCCTGGTGTTCCTGACTATTTTGGTAGTCTGAATTAAGTCAAGCCCTTTGTGGCCCAGTCTTAGCATAATGTAAAATTCAGAGAAAACAGTCCCAAAAAATAATGAAAAGCAATTAAAATCTTTACTTCAGAAAACTGGGTGTGTGTGGTGGGTGTGGTGAGCAGATACATCCTTAATGTAGAGCAAAACTTACAAAGTAGCTTTTTCCTATCTGTCATTTCAACATCTCTCCCCCATAAGCAGCTGTTCCTCAAAATTTCTACTAATATTCTCCAACAAACTTAAACACTCTCATGCTTTATCCCATTTCTTCCCTGGGATCCAATCTATCTTTCCTCAGTCATTTGCTTTCTTTTCAATGTAAATTTTACCAATCTTTCCTTTCTTAGGCATTTCCTTTCTGCTCTCCCAACATGCTCCTCTACACCCTCTGACACACACACACACACACAGACACACACACACACAGACACACACACATACACAGAGTACACTCTTCATTCTGCTCTACCTAATTAAGGCCAGACTTAAAGGAAGGGAAAAAGGTTAGATGGACAACACCAAAATATTCCTTAGCAGGTGAGAGGAAAGAGGCTGTGAATATGCATGCCTTGATACTTATTATTGTCATACATTTTATTCTCTGTTATCTATGTGTAGCACGGCAAAACATTTATCAATGTAGCATGCTGCCATGGATCTGTAGCAACCAAAATCACACTTCTGAAATGTTCCTTGGTTAAAGATTTAGAGACTGAAAGGTAAATACCAGTTAAATATTTCTATCTGATTTTCTAAGTATTCCCAGGTGAAAAAAAATGCCTGCAGGGCCTAAGAATAAAGAATGGCAAATAAACAAAGCGGCAGCAGTGACTGATACATGTTAAAATTAATTTGTCATTTTAAAAAGCTGAACATTGTTATGTTCTGATGATGAACAAATTGGGTTCTGCCAAACCAAGGAAGACTGGGAATTTCAGATGGAGTGTCCTGAAGTGCTTGTCCCTCGTAGGTGGCACCAAGGGACAATCTGCAGAGGCATCAGTGTGTTGAGTATGTGGAGGAACAACCCAGGAAACATCACCTGTCAGGCTTCTGTAAGCCCTGCTTACAGGCTGGCCTGCTCTTATTTGCAGGAGCTCTCTCTCCAGAGAGAGAGACAGACAGACAGACAGACAGAGACTAAGAAGCAGAAAGACAGAAGCCAGAGAGACCTCTCTTTTGGCAGGACTAATAGTATTTTAACGTATTATGGGATATAGTGTCCACCAGATTTTTAGCATAGTGTTAACTAGCAGTAGATTAGATTAGCACATTTTACCTTGAAAATACCACACAAATATAAAAGTTTGGATGATAACCATATGGGTAGTATTTTCACAAACATTATCTCATTTTGTTCTCATGAAATCTTATGGGGAAGCATAACAAATATTATCAACACTATTTTAAAGAAATGAGGAACTGATTAAGCACTTACTGAACCTAGTCCTCCAATTTCCAAGATCTTTTTTAAAAACCTCATGTATTATCATACAATGAATTTAACAATTTAAATTTAACAGTTTTTAACCATTAAATTTCTCTGATCTATTGCATTTGGTCCTCACTTTCAATTTAGTATATTTCCACTGTCTCTTCCTATTTTTCCATGACCTAGAAATTTTTGAAGAGTCCAGTCCAGATAATTTAAAGACTGTCCCACAATCTGGATTTGTCTGATTGTTTCTTCATGATTAAACTCGAGTTAAACATTTTTGGCAAGAATATTCCTTAGGTGTTGTTACAGTTCCCACTAAATCCATTAGGAGGCACATAGGGTCACACTGTCCCATTATTGATGACGCTCCATTTGATCACTTCCTTTACGATAGTGCCCACTAGATTTCCCCATGGTAAAAATATAACTTTCCCCTCCGTTCTAAATAAGTAATTTGATATGGTAAGTATGATATTTTGAGATCATATGAACATTCTGTTCCCCCAAAGCCTTTCTCTTAATGGTTTTATCATACATTGATGATCCTTTCCTGAGTCAGTTATTACACAGGGAACTGCAAAATGGTGATTTGCTAAACCTGTTTTTCCTTGTACATTTATGAGCTGGCATTCATTTGTAAAAAAGAGCTTACTTTTTTTTTTAATCCCTCTTCTCCATAAGCAAGCAATCAATCTCCCCCTCCCCTTTCTCATTATAGACTCATAGATACTTTTTAAACAGTAGATTGCATTTTGCATTTTAATCCACACAGATACTTTTTTCTTTATAAATTTATTTATTTTTGGCTGCATTGGGTCTTCATTACTGTGCACGGGCTTTTCTCTAGTTGCGGCGAGCGGGTGCTACTCTTAGTTGTGGCGCAGGCTTCTCATTGCGGTGGCTTCTCTTGTTGTGGAGCATGGGCTCTAGGCACGCAGGCTCAGTAGTTGTGGCACGCGGGCTCAGTAGTTTTAGCTCGTGGGCTCTAGAGCGCAGGCTCAGCAGTTGTGGCGCACAGGCTTAGTTGCTCTGCGGCATGTGGGATCTTCCCGGACCACGGCTCGAACCCATGTCCCCTAAACTGGGAGGGGGATTCTTAACCACTGCGCCACCAGGGAAGCCCTAGACTCATAGATACTTTTTGAATTCAAACTTTTATAATTCAGTGCTACTTAAACCGAGGTCCACAGATCAGCAGCAGCAACATCACCTGCAAGCTGCTTAGAAATGTAAATTCTCAAACCCAACCCCAGACCTATTTGTCAGAATATTTGGGGTGGGTGGGGTGGAGGTGTATGAAGCTAAGTTCCTGGAATTTGTGTTGTTACTGACACTGTTATGATCCATTTCTGTCCCAATTCTTTCTAATGCTCAAATTGTCCCAAACTTGCCCAGGAGAAGCTCTTTTAAGCCAGCTTCTGTATTCTGTTGACATGTCCCTATTTGTCTTTGAGTAATTCCTTGTTTGGGAGGACATTGAGTCATCCTGTACTTTCCCTACACAGCTGCCTCAGACCTGGAATTCACCATTTCTCCCAGGAGTCCTGGTGCCTTTCACTGGGGAATGGTATTTAGAAACTGAATAATGGTGTTAGCTGTGCTCACTGTTACTGGGGTGTCACTGCTTATAGGCCCATTCAATAGAAAAAGCAAGGGAATATATATATATACACACACACAACATACTATATATATCTTTAAAAGCAAGGAAATACCTATATATTTAAAAATAATATTGATACCTCCAGATTGAATCAACACCATAGGATTTTTCCTTATCTTCCCCATTTTTATTTGTATCCCTCTTCTCCTACAAAGAACTCTGGTTCTAAAAAGCATCAGTACAGTTACTCATTTGCCTTATGCTACAACACAACAAAATACTTCCAGAATCACTATACCAAACTGCCATCTCTGAGAAACCCACTCAAGAAAGTTCAAGACTTCTTTTTAGTTCTTTCTGTTTTTACTCAGTGCTGTGTTCAAAAGTTACTTTAATTAATTTTTTCTGTGCCTATGTTATAAATATGATATTGATTTTGGTTGATTTTTGCTATTTGTATTCAATTTTAAGGTTTGACTCTTCTTTATCTTTTGAGTTAATATTAATTTTAATTTTCAAATTCATAGAACATTTACATGCCTCAGAAGTGAAAACTGTATGAAAAGGTATACTCAGAGAAGTCTGGCTCACATCCTAGCCTTTCCCACCTGTCCCTAACCTGTAACTATTTTCATTAGTTTCTGATTTACCCTTCTTTTGTTTTCTCATTGCAAAACTAATCAAATACATATAATTACATTCTCATTTTCTCCTATTTCTTATACAAAATGCCACATTTTATATACAGAGAAGAAATAATTTTAAAATAGAGATTTGCTACCAACTCATTATTACATTAAAGAAGAGGAGGGACTTCCCTGGTAGTCCAGCGGTTAAGACTCCACACTTCCAATGCAGAGAATGCAGGGTTTTTTTGTTTTTTGTTTTTTAAAGGAATTCCTTTATTTTTATTATTTATTTATTTATTTTTGGCTGTGTTGGGTCTTCGTTTCTGTGCAAGGGCCCCCTCTAGTTGCGGCAAGCGGGTGCCACTCTTCATCGCGGTGCACGGGTCTCTCACTATCGCGGCCTCTCTTTTTGTGGAGCACAAGCTCCAGACGCGCAGGCTCAGTAGTTGTGGCTCACGGGCCTAGTTGCTCCGTGGCATGTGGGATCTTCCCAGACCAGGGCTCGAACCCGTGTCCCCTGCATTGGCAGGCAGATTCTCAACCACTGCGCCACCAGGGAAGCCCGAGAATGCAGGTTTGATCCCTGGTCAGGGAACTAAGATCCCATATGCCACGCAGTGCAGCCAAAAAATAAATAAATAAATAATAAATTTTTGAAAAAAAAGAAGAGGAAAGCCTCCTTAGTACAACAAACTGATTCTCATAATTCCCTCCTCAAGTTATACATAAGTGGCATTGTACTTCTAAATCAGGTTGGATTTTCTTTCACTTTATAGCATTTTTTTAAGGCATCTTTCCACTCTAGTTCAATGTACCTACTATTAATGGGAAACATGAGAGACTGGTGACAGCGAGATGCAATCCTCTGTTTACCATGGGATAACCTCCATTATCTACATAGTTACATTTCTGTTCGTGTTTTAAAGTAAAATATACATTTTACATTTATGCTAAAATTTATTCCTGTGTAAAAAAATACACTACCCTGAATTTGTAAAAATAAAGCATATATATATATATATACACACACACACACACACACATACACACACATAAATATATATGTATATATATTTACATAGAAAATATAAAAACACACCAAAATGTTTGTGTGGTTACATTATAGATAGCTATAATTCCTTATAGTTCTTAGTACTTTCCAAATTTTATATAGTGAGCATGTGTTACTTTTATATTCAGGGGATAAAACATTATTTTCAAAAGAGCTGTTTAATCTTCAGAGTCTATATAAAACATGAGTGGACAATGCATGGCCCTAGAACTGTCATTTCAAATGCATTGATCTAAAGTAATAAGAAATCCTTTTAATGACCAGAAATATTGCAATGTACAGACACATGGGGGCATTGTAACCAAGTTTTTATAATTTAAGAAAAAAACCCAGAAACCAAAAACCAAAACAGCTAACATTAGTGCGCACTCACTGTCAGCCAGGTTCTGTTCTAAGCCTTTATATGTATTATCTCATTTCATCCTTATATTAACTCTACGGGATAGTACCATTATTATCCTCACTTAAGACATCTGAGACTCAAAGCCACACAGCCACCTAAAATTGTGAAAGCATTTACAGTGGTCTTTTGTATATAATCAAGCTCCTACTGCCAGTTGTTTGGAGAGAATTCTATAGTGTACCTCTGTGTAATTCTCTTCTAAGGCCTACTTCACATTCTCAAATGATCTCTCCATTGTTGCACTCAGAGTCTAAGAACAGCTAGAGAGCAGACAATGAATATTTAAACATTTTTAGTTTTTCATCAGAAATAGAAAGTTTGGAAAATAGGAAAATACAACTCTCTGTTAGCATTTTGCTACATTTTCTTCCAGTCTTTATTTTTCTTCAATGTGTGTATATATTCAATAGATCTTTTTTGATAATTTGGTAATTTGTTTTTTCATCTATCATCACATCCATATATTATATAGCTTTACCATATTATTATATATCTTTCAGAACCCCCATTTCAGTGTTACATCATTTTCAATGAAGTAGGTAAACCATAGCTTATTTAATCATTTCTCTACTATTGGTTTTTTAGGTTGCAGCCAATTTTTCATGTAAATAATTCAGCAACAAACATCTTCATGCGTGTATTTCCCCTCCCTCATATTTATTCCCCTATTCTGCAACTATTGCCTGAATACTTAATAAATACCAGGCACTGTATTAGGTTCTGGGTTTAGGATTTTTTTTCCCCTAGGATAGTATTTCAAGGTTGCAAAGTCTTATGCCTCAATACATACTGTCAAATTGCTTTCTAAAAGGTCAAAATCAGGTTATTCTAAATGGATTCTTTAAAAATAAGGAATAAAAGAGATGTAAAAACGTTTAGCTATTAGATGACTGATGACTACAGCCTTATGTGTTGAAGAATCAACATGAGTAGTTTGAGTAGTTAAATTTGTAAATTTCAAATCACTTATGACAGGAAAAAATTAATGCCAAAATTTGTAGTAGTTTTTGCTAACTATGACTCAAAATCCAGACATAATAAAAGAAAATATTGATAAATTCGACTACATAAAAATGAATGTTGTAGCAAACATCATAAACAAAGTCAAAATACAATTATCAAACTGTGTGTTAATATTTGCAATATATATCATACAAAAATAACTTATGTCCCTAAAAGAATACTCATCAAGAGAAAAAGAACCAAAACTCTGTAGAAAAATGTACAAAAGACACACACACTGTTAACAATAAATAATATCCAAATCATCCTTAAACAAATGAAAAAAAATCTCCAGCTTCACTATTAGAGAAATGCAAATTAACACTACATTTAGATACCACTTGTCACCTATCATGTTTGCAAAAATCTAAAAGTTTGATATCATATTCTGTAATTCTGTTGGTTGAAACTGTGGGAAAATGAACAATCTCTTCCAGTGCTGTTGGAAAAAGAAATATGACTTCTGTAGAGAATCTTGCATTATCCAACAAAGCTACATTTGCACTTACCTTCTTTTGAAACTTTTTATTAAACTTCTCCTTATGTTAAATCTTTCAAATTAGACATTTCCTTTTAAATATGGCAGACAATTGATCAAAACAGTTAATCTCATCCAGTTGGGTGCACTTACCTTTTACTCTAGCAATCTCACTTGTAGAAATCTTTCCCTGAAGACAATCACAGATCTGAAACAACATATGTAGAAGGTTATTGATTGTGGCATTATTTGTAATAACAAAATACTGGAAATAACCTGAACGTTCTTCCATTGGAGACTGGTTAAAAAAGAAAAAGGTATACTCCCAGAGTGAAATACTACTCAGCCAAACAAAAGAATGAAAAAGGGGGCATGCCAAAGGGAAACTAAAAGGGCTAAGAGGCAATGACACCCCAGTAGCAACTAGTGCACCTAGAGCCCAGATCTTGGTTTCTAAATATGATACCTCACTGAAAGGAACCAGAGCTCCTCGGAGAAATGGCAGTTCAGATCTGGGGCATGTAAAGTACAAGTGAGCCTGAAATATCTTATGCCAGGAAGTAAGAAAGAACTCAAAGGCTGATGGAGATAAGTCAAAAGTAGTGGCTTAAAGTGACTCCCACTGGCCAAATCTTAGACAATCTGGGCATCAAAAAAGAATACAGATGACAACACATCGAATAAATAAAAATAAAAACTCTAAGTCCAAGGTGGTATATAAAAAAAATTTAAGAAGTTGAAAAGAAAAGAAAAGGTGTGGGGTCAGGGGGAGGCTCTCTTACAGAGAAAAATATCAAGGACATGATAGAATTGGAAAGCCACTATTTTACAACTGCAAAGTAATAACTAACCTTGAGTACAACACTCAATTTATTTGTATAGTAAGATCACAAGATGATTTCCTGAAATATCTTCTGGCTTTATCTGTGATCTAGGATTAAGAGACTCTGAAATGGAAAACCTTGATCAGATAAAGGTTTAGGAAAAGCTATGGGATCCCTACTTTAGCATGTTTTTTTCCTTTCTCCCCAAAGCTGAAAATCACCGTTTACAAGTACAATCCTCAGCTTCCTGACCTTGAATTCTTTTCATCTTTTGTCATGTGGCTACAAGGTGTACTGGAACTACCCATTAAAAGAGGCTTCATCAGTAACAAAATCGAAAGACAAATGTCAAATTGTGAGTTTGATATATACTTGCATATACATTTGATGTACATATATGCAATATACATCATAAAGTCTCATGTCCCTAATATAAATATTATGTTGTTTATATATTGTTATTTATGTATTGTTAAAACTGTAAAGGAAAAAGATTCTGTTTAGCCTGCTGAGCCAGATAAAGCGTCCCATCTCCAGTCTAAAGCATAAATCTTCTGAGGAAAGTAAAACCTCCCAACATCTACTTGATTTTTAAGAGACCAGGTTGGAGGGTAGAAGTCTATACTGATGTTGCTGCAATTTGGGGTAGGGCCTCTGCAGGTCACACATCCATTTCTTTCTGCCATATCTGGTCAGACCAGTGTACACCTGTTGACCTGTTTATGGTACTCCCTTTCACTCTTAAAAGTGTCTAAGTTTGGCACATATTTGGTTACCCTACTTCAAGGAGACTCCTGATGCTCCTTAGGGAAGAGTTCATTTGGCTGATGTTGAAGGGTAAATGTCAAGTTAGAGAGAGAAGCAAGGAAAGGCTCCGCAATGTGATAGGCAGAATAATGGCCCCCCCACAGATACCCTTGTGCTAGTCCCCGGAACTGTGAATGTGCTACTTTACATGTCAAGAAGGAAAACATGATTAAAGTAAGTATGCTGAGATGGGGAGATCATCCAGGATTATCCAGGTGAGCCTAAACTAATTACAAGGATCCTTACAATCAGAGGAACTTTCCCTGCTGAGTTCACAGTTAGAGGATGTGACTATGGAAGAATGCTCATAGATGCAACATTGTTGCCTTTGAAGATGAAATAAGGGGACCACAATGCAAGGAATGTGGGCAGCCTCTAGTGCCTAGAAAAAGCAAGGAAACAGATTCTCCTTTAGAGCCTCTGCAAAGGAATACAGACCTGCCTACAGAACTGTAAAGTAATAAATTTATGTTTTTTCAGCCATTAATTATGTGGTAATTTGTTACAGCAGAAATAGGAAACTAATACATGGAATTGACAGCATTTCTAGTGAACCCTGAGGGATCCAACAAGCCATTCATTCACTTAACAAATGTGTAGTCCTTATATCTGCCTGACCCAACGCTGAATAAGATGGACTTCTCAAGGGGTTTACAGCTCTGGAGGAAGACAATCACTGAGACATGTAATTAAGATTGTTATGAGGGTTCTAAAAGGGTTAGTAGGGGGTGGCATGAGGTATTTAGTGAGCACAGGGGAGTAAACCAGGATATGCAAACATGGGCGGAGAGCATCCCAGTTTGAAGGTATGGCATGGGTGAAGGTTCAGGCAGGGGTTTGAAAGCATATGGATTAAGGCAGTAAATAGCCAGTAGTATAGTTTGGCTGGACCATAAAATAGATGGAAAAGTGTAATGGAAGTGCAATTTGGGGCCTAGTGGTAAAGGGCCTAGAATGCCAAGCTAAGAGTTTGGACTTTATCCTTCAAGCAATGGGAAGATATTTTTAAATAAAAGTTTTAAAGCAGGGAAGGGGGTCAGATTTATATTTTATAGAGATACCTCTGGTATAAGCTCCACTAGAACAGAGACCAAATTTGGTTTTGCTCACTCCCACAGGCACTTGTACCAATCAGAACAGGCTAAGTTATGCTGTGGTGACCAACAGCACCAGAAGTTCCAGTGCCTTAAAACAAAAGAAGTTTATCTCTTTCCCATGCTACATGTTCATTAGGGTCAACGTGGGCCTCCGCTCATCTTAACCATTCAGGGTTGCAGGCTGATGAAGCTACCACCATTTCAAACGTTGCCTGCTTCTGGGCAAGAGGGAAAAGAGTTCTGGAGCGCCTCGAAACAGCAATTAAATGCTGTGTCTGATAGCTAGTGGGAAGCAGCTGCATAGCACAGGGAGATCAGCTCGGTGCTTTGTGACCACCTAGAGGGGTGGGATAGGGAGGGTGGGAGGGAGGGAGACGCAAGAGGGAAGAGATATGGGAACATATGTATATGTATAACTGATTCACTTTGTTATAAAGCAGAAACTAACACACCATTGTAAAGCAATTATACTCCAATAAAGATGTTATAAAAAAAAAAAATGCTGTGTCTGAGAGTGACAGGGGTCACATCCACTCACACCTCATGGATCAGGACCAGGAAGTATAATCCCACTATGAGCTGAGGAGGGGTAAAATTGGCAGTGTTTGGTGATGATTAATTTTTATTCATGATTAATATTTACTAATTGAACAAATGAACCAATTCGAGAGAGTAAGAGATCATCTGATGAAGTCTTACCTAGTAGAAATAGAGAGCAGGGAAGGAACAGGAGACGGGAGTCAGTGAGTAATCAGATGTGCAGGGTGTGAAAGAGCAGTATGACTAGAGATTTTCAGTCTGGATCAGTGTAGGAAGGGTAATGCCAATTAAAAAAGAGAGAGAGAGATGAGAAGGTGCACATTTGGATTTGTGCCTACGTGTGTAATTGGTAGAGTGCAGCTGAGACGCCTACATTTTGACCCCACCCTCTGCTGGGTAAGATCAGCAATCGGGGCTTTAGGCCCTTCGCTCAGGATACTCTGTCCTTTGTATCGAGGCGGTGGGGCGCCAGCTAGAAAGCAAAATCGGTCCCTGCTCTGGAGTGGATGGATAGACCCACCATAGGTAAAGAGCATGTAAGGAGCTTTGCACGCAACCTCTCAAAACATTCCATGAGTAAGCGACGATTATGTTCCTTTTACAGTGAAGAGAATTATTAGACTATCTAGAATCCAAATCTGCTGTGTTATCCTGTGCAAGTTACTTCACCTCTCCGTGCCTTTAGTCCTTCAATTTTCAAATACTACTTACACCGAGAGTGGTGAGGGCTCGAGGCTGGCGGAAGGACCAGAGATTAGGAAGAAGGCCAAAGCAACCAAAAACACCGCGCGCACACAACGAACACAGCGCCCAGCCGCCCCCCTCACACCTGGAGGGAACCACGACCCAAACGTGGGGCGGGGACGAAGCCCGGCCCTTGGCCCGCGCAGTGAGATGGCGTCACGGCACTTTTCCACCCCCCAGCCGCAGCCGCCCGGGAGCCGAGGAAAAGCTAGACCCCGCCCCTGGCCGGCGCGACGCACTGACGTCACACTATTCTCCGTCTCCGCTGGCCCTGGTGGTTCCCCGCGGGGGTTCTTGCCTGCGAAGACTTCCAAAGGCAGTTTGCAAGAGGAGCAGGTGGTGGTGTTCGTTTGGAGTCAGTGTGACAGCAGTTTGTAGTAATCGATGGCTTTGGCCTCCTGGAAGGGACATATCTGGGCCAAGGGGCATCTTGTCTGACGATTGCACTGAGTCGGCACGCAGTAGTGATTGGGTAGTTCCTCAGAGCAACGTAGGTGCTGCCTCTCTGGAGAGAAGAACAAGACCTTTAATCCAAACTTCTTTAAGGAGTTATATACAAGTGTTTCCTCTTCTCATTTCCCCCTCACTCTTCAACTCATTTCATCTGTTAAAGATTAGTTATTTTTAAAAGGTGAAAGCCCACAAATATATTTGCATGCAAATATACAAATATAAAATGAAAACGTGTCAAAAGAGTTTAACTCCTTACTGAGGAACATGCACGAGGTTACAAAGAATCCTAAGGAACATAAATAGTCTATATTCTGAAGTGAATGTACAGCTCTCCCTCTTCTACTTCTCCTCCATCCAATGGATCAGCAAGTTCTTTTGACTCAATTTACAAAATTGCATTCACCTCTCCATTTTCACAAACACCGTTTTACTCTGAGCCGAAATCATCTGTGGATCGCACTGCTGCCTTCCAGTGGGCCTCACCCCCTCTGCAATCCATTCTCCACACTTCTAAAGGGATCGTTTAAAAAACCAAACCAAAAAAAAAATGACAGAAAGTATAATCTAGATTATATTGCTCCCCTTCTTACAATCTACCAATGGCTTCTCCTTTGCTTGGAGATTGAAATCCACACTCCCTATGCTTGCTTCCAAAGAACTGCATGATCTACACGTGCCTCTTCACCTACCTCATCTACCACTTTCCGTCTCCCTGCTGTGCTGCAGGGCCCTCTGGTTGGAACGCTGTTTCCCCTAAATTTTGCATTGTTGCCTTTTTAAAAATCTTCAGATCTCAGTTTGAGAATTGCCTGCACAGAGAAGCCTTCCCAGACCCTCCGTTCTAAAGTGGCCGCTCAGTCATCTGTTTAAGCACTTTGATACATGACACCCTCATTTGTTTATTGTCCACCTCCCCACCCCCAATTAAAATGAAAGTATGTAAATTCAGTGAGAAGAGCCCTTACCTATACTGTTTACTGCTGTATTCTCAGCTAGTAGAACACGTAATGGGTTGAGCATGTTATTCATCCCCTAGTTGGGGCTTTATCATTCAAGTAGTTAATTGTAACAAATCTCATTATTTAAAACAAGTGTTTCATCAGATCGTTATAAAATATATCTGGTTATGTTAGGTGAAAAATACTTTGGATTAAAGAAAAATGGCATAAAAAAATACTTTCTGTGGTTGATGTCCAAAGGATTATTATTAAAGGTGTTTTTTTCAAGGATGCTAGCGGTTTTTTTTAAATGGCTAGATCAATTGCAATCTAGTAAAGGAACTTCGGTTTAATAATTCAACCTAAGATACTTGGAATGAAACTTTAAAAAAACTCACTTATTTAGCAGACATTTTTTTGCACTTATCTTTGGGCAGGCTCTATGTAGGATGCTGGAGGATTCCAAATAAAACCTGATAGAGGTGACATTTGAGTTTTGGCTTTCAATATTAGTGGACTGAGAATATGAGTAAGGTGAAAAGGAGAGAAACTGGCACTTTAGGCGGAGGTGTACATTTGTAACCGAGCAGGACCCTAAAGGGCCTTCCTCGGACAGACCCCTTCCCCATATCCTCTGCTTTGGCTCCTCTCTGAAGTACCTAGATAATAGTATCTGATGCACATTTCCTGAGTTGTTTTACAGATATGAAAACCCCCACCAAATGGGAGAAATTAACTACTTGATGATAATGAGCATGTGGCCCCCAGGCCTACCGGCGCCTAAGGATTATAACATTAACCCCTGTGACACCGCCCTGTTACCTCACTACCAATCAATCAGAGAATTGTGCACGAGCTGATCACATACACTGGGATGCCCCGCCCTCACCTGGCCTTCAAAAATGCTTTGCTGAAACCCATGGGGAGTTCGGACTTTTTGAGCACTAGCTGTCCTGGACTCCTTGTACAGCACCCTACAATAAATGCTGCGCTTTCCTTCACCACAACCGAGGGTCAGTAGATTGGGAGGTGGATCCACGTTTGGTTGGGTAACAAATTCTGTTTGGAAACAGAATACAAATGAGATTAGCTGGAAGGATAGGCAGGAGTCATATCATCAAGGGACTTAAAGTTTGGATCTTATTCCACGGGGGAAGCCAACAGAGATTTTTAAATGGAGTTGTGAAGTGGTCCTCTGTTGTTAGCGTTGTTATAGATAAAATTGTGACTAACCGGACAACATTAGCTATGTAAATAGACCAAAATAAACCTTACATACTTAATCAAAATCTACATATGCCAGCTACTGGTAGGTGATTATGAACTAAAGGAGTTTCCAGTAGACCTTAGAATTATACATTAGAGCCAAATGAGATATTAAAGAAGATTATTTTTATTTATTATTTTAAAAAATTGCTTATTTTTCAGCAATTGTTTATAGGGTACCAGTCATGATCAGGCATATGGTGGGGGAGGGGAAGGGAAGGGGGAACCTTGAAGCTATTTTCAGTATGTCAAAACACCTAACAGCAAACTGTGCATTTCCGCTCAACAAGGCTGAATAGGGTGATTAAAATTCCATATTTATTTTCTTTGGCTTGGAATTTAAAAGAACTCATTATGAGAACACTGATCATCTCAGGCTGATCAGAAGCTCTGATGAGATGACAGAGGTATCCGGTTTTTTAAAAGAAAAAATGAACTGAAATTTATTGCAGTTTGCTAAGTGAAATTATTTAGAATGCGGAAAAGCTGTTGAATGGAAGGAAAATGTGAAAAACGGTAAAGTATGAAATTCAGATCCCACCTTTACAGTCTCTTTTACATAAAAGCCAAATCTGCTTCTCCCCAATTTTCCATTTCAGTGATGGCCTTGCCGTGTACTCAGCTACAAAACCCAGAAGCCTGGGCATCATTCTCCCCTCCTGTCTCAATTTATTTCTCCTATTTAATCACACATCAACCTATTGACTCTACCTCTGAAACTTTTCTAGAATTTTACCCTCTTCTTTATTCACACTATTATGACCTTGTTTGATGTTATGGGAAACACTCTTCCTTCACCACATTATGGCTTTTTCCTTTGTTTTGCTGAGTAGTAGAAATAACAAACTTGAGGAAACCAGTGTGACCCTGTCCACAAAGATAAATTATGACAATACAATAGGGAAGAAAACATGTCATATTTGTCAAATTCCTGTGAGGTGTTCTTCTGCATCCAAGAGTTATGCTTGCTTAGCTATTTAGTTTTTATTAGAAAAGAGGGCAAATATGTCCTTCAGTGTCTTGATTGAGCTAGAAAGTTGTGATTAGTTATCATAATGAAGACTGTCTCAAGTGGTATAAGCAAGGTGTGATGGGTTGTCACCACAGGCTCAGCACTCCTGCCTCCGGAAAGTTAGGTGGTCAGGGCACTCCCCTCGGGGCAGTTGGGCCTGGTGATGTTCATGCAGAAATGCAAGTCATAACTATTTCTTAGCAGTGTGTTGGATGGGGTTCAGGATGTGCTACCTCCAAATATGACCTCGGCATAATGAATATTTTAAGCTGAAGAAGTTTGAGAAAACAGTAGAAGCAGGAAGGTCACTTTGGACCCTTCCCCCAACTTCTTCCTGGAAACAGGTCATCAGACCCTCCTGTGAGAGGTGTTCTCCCTCTACTGGGAAAGGAGCATCCTTCTCTGTAGACAAAAGGACAGAGAGAATCCAAACGAACAGGCCCTGCTAAGTTAAGTTTGCCCCAGTTTACTACACTTACCTCAGACTCTTTGACCTAGTATATTTCTTTAGGACTGTCTACTCTTCACCAATTTAGCATAAAAATACTCCAGATAAACCCTTTCTTTGGGTCATCATTTCCTTATGAAGACTCCTGTGTCACATAAAAATTTTATTAAATAAATTTTTATGCTTTTCTCTTGTTAATCTGTCTTTGTCAGTTTAATTTCCAGACCACCAGGGCCCCTAAGAAGGTTGAGGAAAACTTTTTCTTCCCCTATAATAGGTAATAAAAGTAAAGTTTAAAAAAAATTTTTGCAGCTTATTTTATGTCCTAATACTACCATCTATTTTACAACTAGAAAAATCAAAGTAAGACCTAGCTTAGTGATGTACAAGTAGTAGTTGTCTACCCAACAGCCATTTTTCCTCTTTTCCTTTTGATATTTCACACATACTTACACTAAAAAAATTAATCCTGTATTTTATTTGGCCACCCTAACACTGATATATCCAACAGTCATATTCCTCAGTAACATATACTTATATAAACACAGTCAGACTAGCAAAAAAATGTTTTTACAGTGATAATTATTTTTTTGTCAAACATGAATTTTATAGGTAATGAATTGCACGCATCAATACAAAACTAGGACTCCTGTCCTCATAATTTTGAATAAGTAATAAAAAGCCATACCAGATTATTTTTTAACAAAAACAAACTATATACTATGGACAGAGAATTAAGTATCCTGACTTACCATTCAGTAAAATTTGTGCAAGAGTTTGAAATGGCAAAAAAAGATTACTGAGTGTTCTATCTCACGCATCCCTCTGGATTATCTCCTCCTTTGAGTTTCTTTGAGCTACTTATAACTCTGTAAATGGTAGATACTGTAAACAATGCAAATGACTCTTGTCCATAAATGTGCAATTGAATTCTGTCCAGTGGAGGGACACTGATTGATTTCTCTCACCACCCTCGTGGGAAAAGCCAGTTTTGCATCTATTTGTCAATTCATGTCGGTATTCCTTATCTGTCTAGCTGTCACTTTGAATTCTCCTTTGAACCAGTTATAATATCTTACTGGTTCCTTCATTAATTCATGAATTACATACTTAAGTAAAACCTTTGACACATATGTCATTTTATATTTGTATGAGAATCACGATTTTTACATTTAAACAATATAGATCCTTTAGTGATACAATTTAAAAGATAAATCAGTTCACTGATATTTGGTCATTTGGGGCTAGGATATATTCTCAATCATTTTAGGATGATTTTTGTTTTGTTTTAGCAATTCCAAAGCTATATATATATATATATATATATATATATAATTTCTTGTTAAAGGGAAATAACTGTAATGACCAACAAGATAAAATTTGAGGCATTGTTTGTCATAGAGAAACTTAGCCAAGTAACTGGAAGAAAGGGTGTGGGAAGAGCAAGAGCAATAGAATGATAAAGAAAATTTCTTCAGTAAAATAAATAAATAAATAACCCTCAGGCAAGTCTTTGGAGATGGATGGATGCACAGTGCCTCTAGCACAATGGAACTCATGAACAGATTTAATCGTAAGCAATTCTTACCCAGTAATGAAGACCAATCCTTAAGGAAGGAGGAAAGAAGGAAAGAAATGGGGAAGAAAAGCCTTCATCATCTTCCCCTAGATACCAACACACCATTTCTATTCTGTTTTACCCCTTCCCGATATTTCCTCTTCAAAAAATATGCCCCTCCTATGAGTCCCGTCCCTTTGATGCTGTAGGAGAGGAAGAAGTTTTCCTCCACCCTCTTAGGGTCCCTGGCTGGGTCTCGAAATTAACCTGACAAAGACAGATTAAGGGGAGAAAAGCATGCACGTTTTATTGAATTTTTGCATGTACATGGGAGCCTTCACAAGAAAATGAAGGGCCAGAATAAGTGACCAGAGCAGGAAACTCATACCTTTCAGACAGAGAAACAATAAATTTGTGAAGAATTGCCAAGACAAAGGGGTTTGGGCTAGAGGTTGTAAGTGGTGTAGAAGTAACGAGAAGATAAGGGTGAGTTTAATAAGGTTTGTCTGGACAGATTTCTTGGCTCCAAATTCCCATCTCTGGTAATAAGAATGTCTTCCCTCCTGCTAGTACAGGGAGGGTACCTTTCACATGGGAGTTCTATGACCTATTTCAGGGAAGTAGGGGAAACAGGGGGAAGTCAGAGTGAACTTCCTACCAATCTTAAAAGTTTTTTCAGCTGAAGTCATTTAATATGCCAAGGTGCCATATTTTGGGGTAGTGTGTCCTGAACCCCACCAATGCCTTAATAGTGTGTAGGGACTGTATAGAGAGGTAATATGAGGAGTATTTCAAGAAGAGCACAGATGGGAATCAGCAATTTGGATGGTGGGTGGTTCTGGGCTGGAGCCTGTAGGAGGTGAGGAGCTGGAAGGAGAGAAAAACCGCAGGGGCATGTGATGGGGTAGATGCATGGGTCTCTCTGAGTACTGAGCACACCTCTAGCAGGTTCCCCAGAGGTGGCTCTTTAAGGCTGCATAACAATACTTTCTCACCCCCTTTCCGGGCTCCAGCCCTCAGCCGCTCCATTAGGAGCCACCTAAGGGCAGTCCCAGGGTAGAAGTCAAAGGTATGCAAAGCACTGAGCACCAGTTTGGCAGACAGTGTTGGGGGTGGGTGGTCCTGGAGGTGGTGTGGGTATAGATCTATGATCTGACGCCAACAGCAGCAGGCTCCTAACACCAAACTTGTGAATTTGGTGAGAACAGGGCCATTCCCCAACTCATAGGCTGTCCTCACAGCTCTCAGAGCCCTGAAAGACCCTGGCTACCGTACCCCCAACTGTAGGCCAGTAGGGTAGGGGGTCCTGGGAGGAAAAGAACTAGACATAACTTTCTTGACATAAGAGAAGCCATTTTAGCCCTGAGACATTTTGGGATCTAAGCCTGGCCACAATGCTTGCTCTTGCAGGAGACTGGGTCTCAGTAGTTAATGAAGGAAAGAAAGTTCAGGAAACAAAAGAATGTAAGAATAAACAGCTATTATTAGGCCAGGGAAATAACTTAACCATAATGAAGATAATATATCAGTTGCAAAGATTCCCAGTTCTGTTTTGAAGGTAAAGATTAGCCTGAAGCACACTCTTGAGCTGTTTTGCAGGATCCAAACCCCCTCGAACACTCAACCACCAGACTATCTGGAACCAAAGGAATGATGATGTCGACTTTACTGACTTCAGTCAACTAGAGCCTGGACTCTATCAACCTTTGCCCCAGCGCTACCCTGAATTCTTCTCTGTTGAAGCCCCTTCATGAATATGCATATACTGCACAAGCCCCCCCCCTTCATGAATATGCATACACCTCCCAACCCCCTTTATGAATATACACATACCCTTAGCTTAAAACTTCCCCAATTTTGCTGGGAGACACTGCTTTGGGAAAGATCCCAGTGTTCGCCTTACTTGCTGCAAAGTAATAAATCCTCCCTTCTCCCACTCTTTGCCTTGGTTGTATCTTTTGGCTCAACACGCACAAAGAGGTAAACCCAGTTTGTTGGGTAACACAACACCTAATGAGAGTTGTGGGTGCCAGAAATGCCTCTCACTCTAAATGATTTTTTTTAATTTTGTATTAATTGTTGGGCGCAGCATTGCCCTTCCACCACTCATGGCTGCTATTTCTTTTCCAGACAAAAATAACTGTAGTAACTTTTTCTTATTAATACTTTATTATATACTGTAACGTAGCTATATCTATAATCTCTAATTTTCCAAATAACTCTGCAGGACGGCTATTATTAAAAGCTGGGCTTCAACAGTATAAGCAGCTAATTAGGAGCTTAGCCAAAATTTGAGGGTGGCTGGGTCCTACAGAGCATAAGGAACCACAGTAGTGTGTGCTGCAAAGCCCTGGGTCGCCCAGTGTCCCCTGCCCCCGTGTACCCTCTGAATGTGTCCTGTTCCAGTCTCCAGCAGAGGCTGCTACAGGAAGAGGTACTGCCTTCACCCTCACATCCAAACATCCTTCCTGAGTCCTGGCCTGGGAGAAGGCAAAGTCCCAGACTTGTGCCAGGGAAATATTAAGCCACAGCCCTGATGAATGTAGCCATAGCTGATCTGGTTTTAACCTGAGTCAGTCAGTCTCACATAGCCCAATCAAGGGGATCCTGAATACCAGAAGGCTTCTATGGCAGCTCAAAAGTAGACTTATCTCTACTGACTGTCCTGAAAATCAGGCTCAGATCTGATTATAAGGGTGGCAGAGCTCCAAGAAGACTAGATGCACAGCTTCATCAGTCTCCTATGTCAAAGTCAGGGCCCTGATAAGAAAGAAAGGGACCCTGAGACCTGGGATAGGGTGGATGAGTCTGAGACCCTTAAACCTCAGATTTCCCTGAGCCTTACCACCTGTCAGAAACAGCTCTGTCCCTCTCTTACCTGGAGGTGGGCAATGACCCTATGTGAAGCCCGTACCTTATAAGATGATGTTGGTTCTCCTCAAGACCTTCCCCTACAACCCCTTATTACCTCCAGGCTTATAAACAGAGTCAGGGACTTCCCTGGTGGCACAGTGGTTAAGAATCCGCTTGCCAATGCAGGGGACACGGGTTTGAACCCTGGTCCGGGAAGATCCCACATGCCGTAGAGCAACTAAGCCCGTGCACCACAACTACTGAAGCCCGCGTGCAGCAATGAAGACCCAACGCAGCCAAAAAATAAATAAATTTAAAATAAATAAATAAATAGAGTCAGTGCTAAGCCCAACCTTAGAAGTGAAAGAGGAGCCCTATTCTAGGAACACATAAATTACCTACCCAAGGAGTTGCAGAACTTTGCTAATACAATCAGAAAAGAATGAGGGAAAAGATATGTGAGTGGATCTGGCAGGTGTTATTACCATGGGAATAGGGAGAAAGGGAATTCATTGACATGGAGATACTGATGACTCAGGACTTAATATCTGACAGAGACACTGGAATTGGTTTAAGTGTTGTTTCTGATGGCTCATTGAACCCTAGACATAATGAAAGCTTACAGTAAATGAAGTGGAGTTTCCAGAACTTCCTTGACATAGGAAATGTTAGAATACATTTATCATGGAAGGCCTAAGGACTCTTAACCTGTGTTATCCAGGACAGCCAGACATTCTCTTTACTAAGATAATAAGAAATGCATTGGTGAGAAGCCACTGACATTTACTCGAAAAGTTTGGTAATCACAGTTTTCTGCAAGTTGTGTAGTCACTATCATGAAATGGAACTCGATATCAGTGGAGATGTCGGGATTCTATTAATAGAATGGCAGAGGCTAGAAAATAGCACTTAAGTATCAGAGGCAAAATGGTGTAGCTACTGCAGCAAGGCCAGAGTGCTGCAGGGGGCCTTAGCCTACAATATCTACGGCAATGGCTGAAAGATGACGGTGTTCCTACGTGTGAGATGGATGAGTGTCCAAGTGAGGTGTTGCTTAATTTTGTGACATTAGCTTTATCATTTTTGTTAAAATGATACATATTAATTGTAAAAAAATACCATTTGAGAGACCGTTCATCCAGATCTCTCTGCTTTTGTTTTTAATTCTTCATGCATAGGATCTGGCTGTATGTGCTGTTCTGTAACCAAATTTTTTGGATCAATATTCTGTAGGCATCTTTCCTTATCAATGAACATAAACATGCATGAGAATTTTGATGATGTAAAGGCAGCATGACATGGTTTTAAGCACCTAGACATTGGACCAGACTGCCTGAGTTCAAGTGCTAGTTCCACAAATTTCTAGCTTTGTGAGAGTAAACTGAACTCTCTATACCTCGGTTTCCTCATCTCTAAAGCGGTATAATAACATTATCTACTTCTTAAGATTATTGTGAAGATTAAATGAGTTAATATATACTTAGATCAATGCCTGACAAGAGTTACCCATTATTAGCTATTGCTTTACAGTCTCCTAATAATAGACATTTACACTGTTGTTGTTTTTTAGCTTGTGTAATACTGCAGTAAACATCTTTTCCCCTATATTTTCTTATATCTGTGTGATTATTTTCTTAAGAAAGTTCTTAGAAATTGAATTTCTAGAGCAATTGTCATGACCCCTTTCCCGAATGATACTTTTTATATTTTCCAGAATTTACCTAAAGTTTCTAGCATGAGACTTGTGTCCTCCCTGAACTATACTTATAAATACAGATGTCTCCTATCATCTCTTTTTAATTATTAAATAGGAATTTAAACTTGGGGGAGAGGAAATTAGAAAACATGGGCTCAGATTATCATTTGGTGCTTTCGACTTAAATTGCTTCTAATTCCATCATCTGTATGTTTTAGCATGAACACAGCAGCACTGGATCTCCACCAAGGGTCTCATTTTCAGAACAAGTGAGTTAGATCAGTGACCTTGTACGAGTGGCCATGATCCTTTGGAAAGAGGTTTTTGCAACATGACCCAATAGTTTAATGGATGATATCTGAGTCTTAAGAAATATATTTCATTGATCATCCCACCTTGGCACCCAGATGTGACATTTAGATGCTTCCATTTTTCCCATTCATAGCTTAACCGATCCTCCTGGCAATAGTTGCTGGCCGGCTTCCAATCCCATGGCTTCTTGTCTCTGAGTCTCTGAACTGTTGATTTCCCTCTAGAGCAAAGGATCTTAATCCTTCCACTCTATTCCATCTCTGTTTTCTGCCCCTCTAAGGAAATCTCTACCTTTACTTTCTGCCCTTTTAAAAGTTAACTTATTCTTTTCTTGAATCTTTTTTCCTAACCTAAGCTCCGAGTGCCTTTCTCTAAACCATGTTTCTATGTAATAGCCCTGTTTTAGGGAGAAGCTCATCATTCCTTTTCTTTGCATGTGTTCTAGCAGATGGGAGTATGGGGAGGTGATGAAGTCAAGCATTCAGATTTGTTCAAACTGGTCTCAATTCATGTTTTCATGAACTCATTCTTCATTTATGCGTCCATTCATGTTTTCACGTGGGTATCATTCATTTGCTTAGTCATTATGAACTTATTCCTGCATGAAATATTAATATATTCTACATGTCTGTAATCAGTTCTCACACACTCATCCCAGCACTCATTCATTCATTCATTCATGCCTTTATTCATTCAATTTTGAAGTCAGTCATTCATTTACATAGCATTTATATACTCAAAAATTTATTTATTAATTTCTTTTATATCAGCCAGGGAAGCAGGAAACCAATGGCACATTCAAATCAGGATGATTTAAAGGGATTATTTACAAAGGCGTGGGCAGAGTGTAGGAAAACCACAAGGATTAGTGCAGCCCTCTGGAGCTAACAACAGCTGGGCCCAGTTACCACCTCTGGGTCTGGAAGGCCAAGTGGGGGAGAGAAACTGAGACTTTTCATTGTGGGATCCCCTCCTGGATGGGAGAGAATCTGGGCATAAATACCATGATCGAATTCTTCTTCCTTTGGCAGATCTCTTGCCAATGTCTCCTTTCTACCAATATTCTCTGAACGGAACTATAAGTGAGTGTGTGAGAGAGGGGATGGAGGCAGTCCACACTGGTCAGCCTTCTGGGGACAGAGCAGGATGGAGGTGGGTGGAGGACGTATCTGGAGAAGCAAAGGAAAGGTATTCCACATACTCTCTGAGGTTCTGAAGCTGGTCAGCATTGCATCTTCCCTCTTCTTTTTTTAAAAAAAAAATTTATTTTTTATTTGTTTATTTAAATTTAAAAAATTCTTTTCCCATTTAGGTTATTACAGAATATTGAGCAGAGTTCCCTGTGCTATACAGTAGGTCCTTGTTGGTTATCTATTTTAAATATAGCAGTGTGTACATGTCAATCCCAAACTCCCAATCTCTCTTCTCCTTTCTTATTACTGGGAAAGAACCAGTAGGAACGGGCAAAAAATTCCTGCGTAGGAAATTACTCTCATAACAGAAAGCTACATAGAATAGAGTCAGCCTGGCTATGCAGCTGGCTATCTTGGATTATGCTTCTTTGGGAAAGTCTTTTGGGTTCCTCCACTTCCCCCACCCAAGAAGGGTGCTCTTTCCTGGGACAATATTTTAACAGTAAATTGTCCCTGGATGACTGCATTCTGCATTCTACATACCTTGATTATCTTATCAGCCAGGGCCTGGCAAAGAGTAAATGTCAAACGCAAGGGTGAACCAGCGCATGAGTGCTTGAATCAGAGGGTGCTGAAGCATTGAGGGAGGTAACGATATCTTGAATTTCTTTCTCTCTCCCACAAGGTGGCAGCAATTACCATGGTCCCATTTTCTTACGCGTGGGACTCAGGCACACAACTTCATCGACTGACCTGTGAATAGAATAAATCTATTTTTAAAACCACTGTATCAAGGAGAGAATAATACACTGATGGTAAGGAAGAGAAAAAGTACAATTACATGTCTACTTTCACTAATATTATTAGATATGGCACTGTAAATTTTGCTTTAAAAAGCATTTGGAAAACATGTGTTTACTAAATTTCTGAAACAAATAAAATTTGCCCTCTATGCAAATGTTAGATAAACAAATGAATTATCCCTGCCCCATATGGTGCCTAGCTATGTAATTTGTTCACCCAAAGTCACTCCGCTGGGCTTTTCCAGTACACCTGGCCCTGTGTCTTGCCCTCAAAAGTTAGAAAGTCACACAGGTTCTAGGTTCTCAGTGGCTTGCTTCTTTCCCATCTTCTCTCCAGCCACCTCCATCTGTGCAGAAACTATACATTGTGCTTCTTATACTGTCCTGTGGATGCTGGAATTCATCACTGTTTCTGGTCATATTAACTGTTGAAGAAGGGCACCATTTTTAGAAAATTGTTACTAAGTGTTCTTTAAAATTGTTACTAAGTGTTCAAGCTCAGGGATGAAGGTGTCTCAGTGAGGTTAAGGGTAACTTACCTAGTTTTTTCAAAAGTACTTACATTTCCTGAGTGTCTTAGAAACCAAGAGCACTGTCCCTGCATTTTTTCTTCTCTTTTTTTTTTTAACTTACAGAAATCTTCCTTGGATTTCACTACTTTTGCACTGTGGCAAAGATTGCCAAGACTTGTCTAAAATTTACCAACAGTTCTGGATTTAGCATAAATTTTGCCCTGTAGCTTTAAATAAACTATGTCC
Source organism: Balaenoptera musculus (assembly GCF_009873245.2). Classification (NCBI taxonomy): domain Eukaryota; kingdom Metazoa; phylum Chordata; class Mammalia; order Artiodactyla; family Balaenopteridae; genus Balaenoptera; species Balaenoptera musculus. Next base: position 40,134,690 of record NC_045788.1, read on the forward strand.
AAGAGATTAAGAAAAAGAACGCTAAATAAAAGCAGATTTTTTATAATCAAGGGGTCCCTACAGAAGACTAATAAGAAGCCATAGGGCTGGGTGGCTGGACCATGAGTGAATTCCTGAGGTGGGGAAGCGGGAGCTCAGAGTAGGAGGAAGGAGTAATGTTTACAGATTTCAGCTTCTCAACAGAGAAGACCTAAGAACTTAAAAAATTCTCAGTTAAGGTGTCTGCCTTAATAAAAGACAAGAATAAGATGAGCAGGTAGGAGGAAATAAAGAAAAGAATGAGGCACATACACAATTGCATTGTTGTACACCAGTCCCTGGCATTGGAGAGAGTGCTTAAGAGGTTGCTTCTCCTGAATCTTCCAGGCTTTTCTAAGTTGCTAAGGGAGAGCTCACACTCATTCAACACCTGCTGTGTCCCAAGAACCATATTAATCTTTTCCATATTATACCATTTAGGCTTTATAATAGTTCTACGTGAAAGTACAATTCTCAAAAAGTTAAAAACATGATTTTCACACAAAAATATAATGAATGTATGTCAAAAATATATTCAACTAATTAATAAATGAAGGAACTAGTAAGATGGCAAAGTTGGTTTCCAAGAGCATTTGAGGAAGAGGGGATTATGTAGCATACCACGAAAGGAATTTTTAAAAGATTGTTAATGTCTACAGACAATAAAATGGTAACCTTTGCTATTATTATTTTTTTACTGGACAGCAATCTACAAATTAATATGTAACTTCATAATTTGGGGCCTCTAATCAAATAGCAAATTGGAAAGTCAAGCAAAGATACATTCTAGGGAATCAGTTATTGGGCAGCCTGATTAAATAATGACCAAGTATGACATTGAAAGGACATGAAGTCTTCCTCTTTATTTCTTATAATTTCTTGTTTAGCCTCCAGCCTTTACCTCTCTAGACTGAAAACTCCATGGAGTCAGGAGCTGGTGTGTCTTGTCTTTTTCACCATTGTAAAAATCATGCAAGCACATAATGTGCAATGACAGGCTTTAAGTATGCAGTGAGTAAATGTTTGGCTGAATTGAACTGAGTTTTAGAAAGGTTAGTAACTTGCATAAAACCAAATAGTAGGTGAGTGGCAGATTACCTGAGACTATAGTAACAAATCGTTACTATAGTAACAAATGATCACAAGCTGGGTACCTTAAAACAACAGAAACTTATTCTTTCCCAGTTCTGGAGGCTAGAAGACTGAAATCAAGGGGTTGGCAGGGCCATGATTCCTCTGAAGGCTCTAGGAAACAATCCTTCCTTGCCTCTTCCTAGTTTCTGGTGGTTGCCAACATCTATGGTGTTTCTTGGCTTTTAGCTGCAATTTCTGCCTGTCTTTACTTGGCTGTCTTCTCTCTATGTGTGTCTGTATCTCTGTGTCTCTTCTTATAAGGACACCAGAGATTGGATCAGGGCCCACCATAATCCAGTAGGATCTCATTTTAATTTATATCTTAATTGAATCTACAAAGACTATTCCCAAATAAGATCGCATTCACAGTTCCATGGGTTAGGACTTGAACATATCTTTATGGGGGACACAATCCAACCCATTACAGAAGGCCTTGGAGTCAGGAGGTCTTAGGTTTGAAGTCCTTTAGACCATTAAGTCAGGCGGACATCTCTCAGAATTTTCTGTAGGCTTTCTGCTTTTCCAGTTGCTGGGGGAAAATCCAGGAGCCCCAGGCATTTATCATGACTATTTTGCATCAAGTCACCTTGATCTTTTATCTCTAGTCCTAATAATAAATCCCTTTCATGTTCTCTGAAATAAAGTCCTTGTCTTTAATTCATATTCTCATAAGTGGGTCCTTATCTTGACCCAGCCATGTCTGAGGTTTTGGTAACTGCCCAAGAGACCAGTTCTTCAGGGACCTAGTCCATGCCCTGCTTTTGCCTGGTACTGCACCAGCTGAGTTACTATAGAACAGGGAGGGAGCAGACGCTCCACTCTGATTGGCAAAGAGAAAAGAGGCTGGAGGTGGTCTGTTCCTTTTTGTGATTGGCCTGGTATTCTAGAGGGGTGATCAACAGGTATCTAATCTGAGGGGTGATGGGACTTCCCTGTCTGTCCAGTGGTTGAGACTCTGCACTTCCACTGCAGAGAGTGTGGGTTCGATGCCTGGTCGGGGAGCTAAGATCCCACTTGCTGCGGGGCGCGGCCAAAAAGAAAAAAAAAAAATTAATCTGAGTGAATGTCAATGGCATCCCATCGAGGTGCCTGTGTGAGAGAGGCCTTATGGGGAACAAAAGCAGTTCTTGGCATTTGTTGGCTGTAGAGAGCAGTAGTCTTTAAGTTTTTAGCTTAAAAAAACCTTCAAAATTAATTTTGAAAAACTATGAATCTCCTTACACATTTTTAAGTTAGCATCTAAAATTTTTCATTGCTAGTTTAAATAATTGCAAAAGATGTAATTTTGGACACTTTGTAGTATGTTAACATTTTAAAATAAAACTGTTCAATCACAGTGGAATCCAAATATTATAATGATTTGATATCCACTACCACGTCTTTACATATTCATGAACAAGTCCTTTTAAAATGGTTGGAAATTTGCACATTTCTTTTTTCTTCCTTGAACTCACATTTCCATTTTAATTCTCTCACAGAATTTAACCCTCAACTAATACATTTTTAAGCATGAAAGTCTTATTGTTTGTCCTACTTTTCTGCAAAAAAAAAAAATATATATATACATATATATAATTTTATATTGTCTCCTTGACAATAACTATAAGACTGAGTGTTAACAAATTTTTCTTTTGGCTTGAGTTATTATAACCATTATCAATACATAATCAAAACAATATAAAGATCATAAATTTTGATAAATAATCAATAAATATAAAGTTTTGTTGGAAATCCAATTCTCAATGAAATAACTGGGTTTTTTCCTCCAATTAGTTCATGAATCTATGAATGATTATTACTTATTGCTGTAATGAGACAGAGTTTGTATTAATTCTATTACTCTTTTCCATTTTTTCAGAAAAATGTGCTAAGAAATATTGTTCTTATAAATAAGTAGTAAAAATGGAAGAAGTTATAACAATGCCACTCAGTCCTTTGAGCTCCTTCTGAACTATGTGCCAAATAATAATAATAATAACTAATTATTTTACCTCATCTATTAACTGACAATTTAATTAGATCATCTTTCAAATTGGCAAAAGAAATGAATTGGAAACTACACAACTTGCAAAATGATTGTTGCCCAGCCATCAGAGGTATTCGGTTCCTCAACATTTCTGGGAATTATATTGAAAAGAATTTACCAAAACTTAACAAATGATTATTAATTATATTTATTACTCTTTTACTTTGAGATAACTGGAAAAATTGAAATATTGCTTATTTTCTATACCTTTGCCTATACAATATGTTTCATCTTATCACATCATTTAAACATACTTTCATCTAAATACTGGAGCTGAAAAATTTCTTTATTTGGATAGCAGAAGGGTTTTATTGGCAAACCAGTCATCTTTATTAGTCTCATCAGCCCCAATCAGATTACTGTCAATCAGAAAAATTCTGATCTCATTTTTCAGTTTAATTTATATGTTATACATTTGCAAAAATAGCATAAAAACCACTGGGAAAAGGTTATAGAACACATTTTATAAAATAGATTTCTAAGAGCAGTCAAGATTTAAATGATGTAGATCTAACAGTTAATTCATCAATGTTATAACAAGTTATAAAAGGTAGTAAATCAAAATGCTATTTCTCATTACGTAGTTTATAATGGTGCAGTGTAATTTGTAGCTTAAAATATTACTTATTTATGGATAGAGAGTATGATAAAAAGTATGCTCAGATGCTGGTGCTCAGCTTCTAGGATTAACTAAATAAGAATCATATATAAAATTAGAACTAACTCCACTAATTTTGTTAGACATCATGATCAAGCTTTCCTATATATTTAAAGAAAAAGAAATATAAATAGTACTATTAAAAATAATTAGTCCATCAGCTTTTATTTTTTCAAAAAGAAAATACTAAACATTTTAAGATAAAATGCAATTGAAGTAAATATTTCATTGATTTGATAAAAATAGATTATAACTCCATATTGAAAATTTTCCAATTCTTTAAAAACTTTGTAAAGTTTTTTTTTTTAACATCTTTATTGGAGTATAATTGCTTTACAATGGTGTGTTAGTTTCTGCTTTATAACAAAGTGAATCAGCTATACATATACGTATATCCCCATATCTCCTCCCTATCCCACCCCTCTAGGTGGTCACAAAGCACTGAGCTGATCTCCCTGTGCTATGCAGCTGCTCCCCACTAGCTATCTGTTTTACATTTGGTAGTGTATATATGTCCATGCCACTCTCTCACTTTGTCCCAGCTTACCCTTCCCCCTCCCCATGTCCTCAAGTCCATTCTCTAGTAGGTCTGTGTCTTTATTCCCATCCTGCCCCTAGGTTCTTCACGACCATTTTTTTTTAGATTTCATATATATGTGTTAGCATATGGTATCTGTTTTTCTCTTTCTGACTTACTTCACTCTGTATGACAGACTCTAGGTCCATCCACCTCACTACAAATAACTCAATTTCATTTCTTTTTATGGCTGAGTAATATTCCATTGTATATACATGCCACATATTCTTTATCCATTCATCTGTCGATGGACCCTTAGGTTGCTTCCATGTCCTGGCTATTGTAAATAGAGCTGCAATGAACATTGTGGTACATGACTCTTTTTGAATTATGGTTTTCTCAGGGTATATGCCCAGTAGTGGGATGGCTGGGTCATTTGGTAGTTCTACTTATAGTTTTTTAAGGAACCTCCATACTGTTCTCCATAGTGGCTGTATCAATTTACATTCCCACAAACAGTGCAAGAGGGTTCCCTTTTCTCCACACCCTCTCCAGCATTTATTGTTTCTAGATTTTTTGATGATGGCCATTCTGACTGGTGTGAGGTGATACCTCATTGTAGAAAAACTTTGTAAAGTTTTATGTGTAATTTTTATCCACTGAGTCTTTAAAATCTTGGTAGTTCAAGAAAACATTTTAGTCACATGAAGAGTCAGTTACTAACTGTGGTAGACAGTGTCTAAGGTGACTCCCCTATGATCCTTGTCATCTGGAATTCATGTGTAATCCCTTCCCTTTGGTTCTAACCGACAGAATATGGCAAAGGTGATGGGAAGTAATTCCTTGACTATGTAAAGTCATATATGACTCTGTGTTGCTAGGAAACACTCTGAGCCTCTCCTTGCTGGTTTGATGAAGGAATTGGTCATATTGAGGAAGATCATGTGGTGAGGAACTGTGGGTGGCTTCTAGCAGTTGACTGTGGCCTCAAGAAGCTGAGGACTGCTGCCAGCGGACAGCCAGAAAGAGGCTGAGGCCCTCAGTCCTACAACTGCAGGAAATGAATTCTGCCAAGAACCTGAGTGAAACTGGAAGTGGATCCTTTTCCAGTAAAATCTCCAGATGAGAATGCAGCCCAACTAACACCTTGATTGCAACCCTGTGAGACCCCAAGCAGAAGACTCAGATGAACTCTTACCAGACCCCTGACCCACAGAAACTGTGAAATAATAAATGTGTATTGTTTTAGGCTGCTAAATTTGTGGTAATTTGTTGTGTAGCAATAGATAACTAATACATTAATCTATTCAGCTTTGGATGTTTTGTGGTAATTTGTTGTGTAGCAATAGATAACTAATACATTAATCTATTCAGCTTTGGATGTTTTAAGGTGCTTTTCTTTGTAAATAATTACAAATCCTAGAAGACAATATTAGGATATCTGAAAAGAATGCTTTGTGTTTAAACATGGGGGCAGGGGAACCTTTCTCTTAAGCATTCACTACATCTCATTGTTTCTTTTTTTATAATTTTTTGTATTTATTTATTTGGCTGTGTCGGGTCTTAGTTGTGGCACGTGGGATCATCATTGCGGCATGTGGGATCCTTTTGTTGCAGTGCATGGGCTCTTCATTGCGGTGTGTGGGCTTCTCTAGTTGCGGCACACTTCTCTAGTTGTGACGCGTGGGCTTCTCTCTAGTTGTGGTGCATGGGCTCCAGAGCTCACGGGCTCAGTAGTTGTGGTGCGCGGTCTCTCTACTTGAGGCGCGCAGGCTCTAGAGCACATGGGCTCAGTAGTTGCGGCATGTGGGCTTAGTTGCCCCGTGGCATGTGGGATCTTAGTTCCCTGACCAGGGATCAAACCTGTGTCCCTTGCATTGGAAGGCGGATTCTTAACCACTGAACCACCAGGGAAGTCCCTCATTGTTTCTTTCTTTGCTTTATTTTCATGGACTGTTCCATAATAATGCTTATTTATTTATTTATTTGCAAGTAGACAGAAAATAGAAAAGGCAAAGTCCTTACATGAGAATTTTTCATATTCCCACTACCTTACTACTACATAGCAGAACCTAAGGCCAAAACTCTGTTTGTAACACAATGCTTTACTCTTAGCAAAAATATATATAAAGCTGGGAAAGACAAGAAACTCTAAGGGTTTATTATGTCCTGATTAAAGGAGCCTACTCCTTTGTTTAGTCCCCTGGAGGTTTTTACTCTAAGAAATGCTCCACTGTAAGACTTGGGATGGGTGAGAGGTGTGCCTGTATTTAAAAAGTGCCTGAAGGGCTGATGTGAACAGAGGCACATTCTCTGGCACATCAGTTTTGGGAAAGAGTACCTCTGGAGGTTAAGGATCAGGAAATCAATATTCTTTACATTTTCCCTGCTTGCATATCCCTTGGAAAGTTTTAGGACCAGGCAATTAATCAAAGGCATCCCTAACAATTCAAAAACGCAGCCTCCTGATGCTGAGGCTTAGAGCCAGGTTTCAGTTCTCATGGGTAGGATAAAACTGAAGGGAAAAAAAACCACTCTCCACCCTCTTGAAGCTTACTTCCTAGTGGAGTGAGACATACATTAAACAAAATAAATTATATAGTATGTTAGGAGGTTAAGTGTTACAGAAGAAAAGAAAATAAAGGAGTGGGATAGAGATGATGTGAAGATTTCAATGTAAAGAGTTAGAGAATTCCTCACTGAGCTGGTTAAATTTAAACAAAAACTTGAAGGAAGAGAAGGCAGGTTCTATATTGATATCTGGGGGAGAGTTCCATGAAAGGCAAAGTGAATCGAATTGGTATTAGATTTCATATTGGGGGAGGAAAAGGGAACTTTAAAAGTATGCAAGAATTTATATCTCCCTTAAGAAAAGTGTACTTGAGGAAGTTGTTTCAGTCAAATTAGTGTGAGTCAGAGAAGATAATTCAAGGGGGAAAAAAAGGAAAGAAAGAACTGTGGTATACAAGAAATCGTGAGCAATAAAACCAGTAAGAATTGTAATTAAATTGAAGTAATTGAATTGTGGTTGTAGAGTTATGTTGTAGTTAAAGAGGATTTTTGAAACAGAAGAAGAATAATGTAGAAGCTTAAAAATAAGAGTCTGTAATTTTAGATTTTTAAAAAGAAAATCTGAGAAATGGCACGTTGTAGAAGTGGGGAGAAGCGTAGTAGAAAAGGGGCAAGTAAAAGCATTATAAAATTTTTGTGTTCTTGGGAGAAAGACACAGAAATTTTAAACTGGACTTTTTTTCAACATTTAAAGGTTAATACAATCGGGATAAAAATGGAATATAAAGCTTCGTCTTTATAGTGAAGGGCAAAAATGAGTGGTACGGATAAGATTATGGCTTTATCTTGAAGCTGTATTTCTCAATATCAGTAAGCAGTAGGAAGAAAAAAAAAAAACTCTAAAAGGAAGAGAGGGAAAATGGAAGAGAATGTGAGTACATATTTAAAACAAGGAGCCAACAGTAATGATGAACTAGGTAATAAACTTTGGTATAACCTTGATATAAACTTCTTCCTGAGAACAGCTAGAAAATCTCAATAGAATGTATATATATTCTCTCTCTCTCTCTCTTTCTTCCTCTCTGTTCTTTTGCAGAGGATAGATTAGATGCATAGAGAGAAATGTAAGCCCATTTGGGGCTGCTTTTTCCTGGTGACATCTATCAATTCTAGAAGGGGCAGTCAAAGGACAAGAAACTCAGCAGAACTCCTGAGAGAGTCCTGAGGTTAGAAGGACAAAATTATAGTTCAAATCCCATCAAGCAAGGAAGACTTGGTAAACACCCCAGTCTTTGGACTGTGACCTGGAAGGGCTACACCCTATGAGTAAACCTGAAATAGAGTGATTCTCTAGGGACTGAAGCCCAGCTTTAAATCATCTCAATAAGAATTAAAGGGATCTGGAATTGCTAGTGTCTCCAACTACCAACCAGAAATAAACGTAAATTCTCCCTACAACTTTTCATATACACTATATGGTGTTAGTAACAAGGACCTTTAGGATACAAGGCAACATGTTCAAAACCAAGAGAAAAAACACACAGTACAAATGGATTCATGGAGGATCTAGATAATGGAGTTATCACTTGTGGACTTTAGCTACATTAGTATGTTCAAGAAAATAATAGAAGAATGAAAATTTAATCAGAGAACCGTAAAGTGCACACATGCATACAAAGCAAATGGAAATTCTAGAATTAAAATATATGATAATTGAAATTAGGAACTCATTTTTTAAAAGTCAGGTCATATAATGCATAGATACTGGAATTGAAGTACATTGATCAGGTATTATCTACTGGTCCAAGTAGACATTGTTGATGGGGAGGTAACAGAATATGTATCACTAGATGGGGTAGGGGGTCAGGGTCCTGGGTCAACCAGGAGCCCAGGAGCAAAAGTGAGAATGTTCAAGGGAAAGGAAGAATGCTTCAATATTACAAAATCAATTATTACACATCAACAAATTAAAGAAAAAATATTAAATAATTATCACTATATGTGAAAAAAATACATTTGATAAAATTAAATATTAAATTCTGACTCCTAAAATCAACTCTGGGAAATTCCCTGGCGGTTCAGTGGTTAGGACTCGGTACTTTCACTGTGGTGGCCTGAGTTCATTCCTCCGTCTCTGAGAACTAAGATCACGTAAGCAGCATGACATGGCCAAAAAAAAAAAAGACAATAAAAGAAGCTTAAAATCAACTCTGTAAACTAGGAGAAAACAACTACATTAATAACATCAAAATTATGTTCCAGAAGTTAACAACACACACTGTACTTGAGTGAAATACTAGACTATATTTATTTCTATTAAGTTTAGAAATTAGACAAAGGTATCTATCATTTTTGTTATTGTTAACATTCTCCTGAATGTTCTAGTCAATGTTATAAGAAAAATAAACAAAAAGCATGCTATCGGAAAGGAAAAGCAAAATTATTTTTTGCAGGGGATGTAATCTGGTTATTTACCTAGGAATCAGGACAGTCAACTTAAAAACATATTAGACCTGAATTGCTAAAAGAACTTACAGTTAAAAAAAAAAAATTAGACCAATAGAAAGATCAGATATCTAGATATGATATAAATATTTTTTAAAAACCCAGGACGTATAGCATGGCCAGATGGACTAAACAAGCATTAGAGGTAGGCGAACAGTGATATACATATCTAGCACTAAAGGCTGCTGTAACATTAACACAAAACTTGATAAAGTTTAGGATAATACCACAAACACACATACACACACACACACACACACACACATGCATGCACGCACAAACTAATATTAGTTATGCAAAAACATTTCACTAGCTATAATTCCTAAGAAACCATGGGAAAAAACCTCTATTCCCAATAACAACCTATAAAATGTGTAGGAATAAACTTACCAAGGAATATCTAAGACACAAATATATTGAGTTTAAAAGAAGACAAGGGAATTCCCTGGTGGTTCAGTGGTTAGGACTTTACCCTTTCACTGCTGAAGGCTGCATAGCATGGCCAAAAAATAAAAAATAAAAATAATAAATAATTTGAGAAATATATCATATTCCCATATGAGGGGATTCAACATAACTATTCTCCCCAATAAATTCAGTGAAATCTTTGCCCAAACCTCAAAAAGAGTCTGGGGAGACATGAGAAGAGGGATGAAATATGCATTCTAAAATTCCAATGGGAAAATAAATTAATTAATTTATTACACCATGAATATTTTGAAAATAAAGATTAACGATGAGGGACTTGCCCTACACAATATCAAAACCTATTGTTATATTTTAAATTACAGTTATTAAGCAGTGTGGTACTAATCCAGGAATCAATAAAGTGAATCCAGAAATTATATTCTAAATATAAGTCATATATATATAATATATACAAATAAATTAAGTATATGATGAAGATATTATATTTTCTATTTCTAGTCAATGGGAGAATACAGATTTTTCAATGTATAGTGCTGTGTAAATTGATTAGCCATTTGAAATATGTATAATATCCATAGAAATATATATATTCCTACTTCATATCATATATTAAATAATTATGAAGAACATGAAATTTTATATATAAAAGTAAAAACATTGAAGTAATAGGAGAAAATCTTAGAAAATATAATCTTTGAAGCAAAGTTTTTGTTAGCATGTACCGAAACCAGAAATCATAAGGAAAAGATTGACAATTCTGAGTGCATCAAAAGACACCAAAAGCAGCTAAAATGAAAAATTGGGGAAAAAAGTTAAGTTTATATGGCAGAAAAAAAAGTTAATATTCTTAATGCATAAAGAGCTTCTGCAAATAAATTATGAAAAAGGTAACCAACTTGATAGATAAATGAGCAAAGGACATGAAGAGGCAATTCAAAGAAATGCAAATGACCAATAAGCATTTGAAAAGGCCTCAGACTCAGGAACAATCAAAGGAATGCAAATTAAAGTGAAATGTCTTTTTTTTAATGTTAGACTGGGCAGTGTGAGGAAACAAACTTTGGTGGTGACAATGTAAATTTGTACAGCTTTTCTGAAGGTTAGGTTATATTTATTTAAAAAAATTTTTTAGGTTATACAAATGAAAATTTATTTAGATAGAGGAAAAAATCTCAAATATGACAATATTTTAGGACTAAAAATACTATAAATACCATAAAAATCTAGGAAAATGGTATATTATGCTTATTAACTAATTGCCTCACTCACCTCTAGGATAACATTTTCCATTTATGTTTTGGCTACAAACACTTTGATCTCCTCTTCACAAGACAACAGTTTTGCAATCATATTTTTCTCTTTCTTTTTTTTTTAATTTATTTTTTATTGAGGTGACATTTGTTTATAACAGTATATGTTTCATATGTACAACATTATATTTCTACTTCTATGTATGTTGCAGTGTGCTCACCACCAAAAATTTAGTTTTCATTTGTCACCATACAGTTGATCCCCTTTACCCATTTCATCTTCCCTCCATACCCCCAACCCACCCGGGCCCTTGCCCCATGGTAACAACTACTCTGTTCTCAGTATGTACATGTTTGTTTTTGTTTGGTTTGGTTTGTTCATTTATTTATTTTTGTTTGCTTTTTATATTGCACATATGAGTAAATCATACAGTATTTGTCTTTCTTTGTCTGACTTATTTTACTTAGTGTACTACCCTCGAGATCCATCCATGTTGTCACAAATGGCAAGACTTCATTTTTTTATGACTAACATTCCATTTTATGTACACACACACACACACACACACACACACACACCACATCGTCTTTATCTATTCATCCATTAATGAGCAGTTAGGTTGTTTCCATATCTTGGCTATTATAAATAATACTGCAATGAGCATAAGGGGTGCACATATCTTTTCAAATTAGTGTTTTCATATTCTTTGGATAAACACCCCAAAGTGGGATAGCTAGATCATATGGTAGTTCTGTTTGTAATTTTTTGAGGAACTTCCATACTGTTTTCCATAGTGGCTAAACCAATTTACATTCCCACTAACAGTGTATGAGGGTTCCCTTTTCTCCACATCCTCACAAACACTCATTTTTTTCTTGCTTTTTTGATAATAGCCATTTTAACAGGCATGAGGTGATATCTCATTGCGGTTTTGAATTGCATTTCCCTAATAATTAGTGATGTTAAACATCTTTTCATGTCCTTGTTGGCCATCTGTATGTCTTCTTTGGAAAAAGTTCCATATTACCTAAAGCAATCAACAGATTCAATGTAATCCCTATCAAAATTCTGAGGCGATTTTTCTTTTTTGTTTGTTTTTTGCTTTGTTTGTTTGTTTTTACATGACCTAGCTCTTCTGTTGTTTACTTTTTGCTTTTTTTGAATTATTTTCCTAGAATTTTTTTCTTTTGCTTGTTCCCAGAGCAGTCTCCTTGCCTTTCTTAAATACACCAGGCATTGACTTTATGGTGGCCAAGGCCATTTTTCACAGAAGTAAAACAAAAAACTCTAAAATCTATATGGTTTATAGACTGCAAAAGGCCCCAAACAGCCAAAGCAACCCTGAGAAAAAAGAACAAAGCTGGAGCTATCACACTCCCTGATTTCAAACTATATTACAAAGCTATGGGAATCAAAACAGCATGAGATTGGCAGAAAAACAGGTACACAGATCAATGGAACAGAATTGAGAGCCAAAAATAAATGCACACATATATGGACAGTTAATTTACAACAAAGGAGCAAAGAACATAAAATGGAGAAAGGGTAGTCTCTTCAATGAATGGTGTTAGGAAAACTGGACAGCCATATGCAAAAAAATGAAACTAGACCACAATCTCACACCACACACAAAAATCAACTCAAAATGGATTAAAAACTTGAATGTATGACCTGAGACCATAAAACTCCTAGAAGAAAATATAGGAAGTATGCTCTTCAACATCAGTCTTAGCAATATCTTTGTGGGTATGTCTCTTCAGGCAAGGGAAACAAAAGCAAAAATAAACAAATGGGACTACATCAAACTAAGAAGTTTCTGCACAGCAAAATGAAAAGACAACGTACTGAATGGGAGAAGATATTTGCAAATCATATATCCAACAAGAGGTTAATACCAAAATATATAAAGAACTCATACAACTCAACATCAAAACAAAAACAAAAACAAAAAACAAGCAATCCAATTTAAAAACGGGCAGAAGACCTGAATATGAATAGACATTTTTCCAAAGAAGACATATGATGGCCAACAGACATATGAAAAGAAAACATCACTAATCATCAGGGAAATTCAAGTAAAAACCACAATGAGATATTACTTCCCACCTGTCAGAATGGCTATAATCAAAGAAGACAATAAATAACAAGTGTTGGCAAGGATGTGGAGAAAAGGGAATGTAGGGATGTAATCAGTGTAGCCACTATGGAAAACAGTATGGAGGTTTCTCAAAAAAATTAAAAATAGAACTAAATATGATCCAGCAATTCCACTTCTGGGTATTTTTCCAAAGAAAACAAAACCACTAATTTGAAAAATTATATACACGCCTATGTTCACTGCAGCATTATTTACAATGGCCAAGATATGAAAGCAATCTAAGTGTTCACTGATAGATGAATGGATAAAGAAGACGTGGTATATAAAGGCAATGGAATATAAAAGAACGAAATCTTGCAATTTGCAACAACATGGATGGTCCTGGAGGATATTATGCTAAGTGAAAGAAGTCAGACAAAGAAAGATGAATACCATATGACTTCACTTACATGTGGAATCTAGAAAACAAAACAAATGAACAAACATAAAATAGAAACAGACTCATAGATACAGAGGACAAACAGGTGGTTGCCAGAAGGGAAGAAGGTTGAGGGATTATTGAAACAGGTGAGGGAAATTAAGAGGTACAAACTTCCAGTTGCAAAATAAATGAGTCATGGTCAAAGGGTACAGACTTCCAGTTATAAGATAAACAAGTACTGGAGATATAATGTACAATATGATTAATATAATGAACACTGCTGTATTTTATATATGAGAGTTGTTAAGAGAGGAAATCCTGAGAGTTCTCATGACAAGGGAAAATATTTTTTCTTTTATTTTGTATCTATATGAGTTGATGAATGTTCATTATATTTACTGTGGTGATCATTTCATGATGTATGTAAATAAAATCATATGCTGTACACCTTAAACTTATACAGTGCTGTATGTCAATTATATCTCCAAAAAAGTGGAAGAAAAAAATTTTTTTAATTTAAATGCAAAAATGCTTGCACTGATATATTTCACTTTTCTAATTAACTATAAGATATATACAAGTCTATTCTTTGAAGCATTGCTTTTTTTAAAAAATAGACTTTATTTTTTAGAACCATTTTAGACTTACAGGTAAGTTGAGAAGATAGCATAGAGTTCCCATAACCCTCTCCCCCAGGCTCCCCTATTATTAACATCTTAACATTAGTATGGTACATTTGTTACAATTAATGCACTGATATTTTTACATTATTAGTAGCTAAAGAACATAATGTATTCAGATTAATTGGTTTTTTCCCCCAGTTATATTGAGAAATAATTGGCATGCATCACTGTAGAAGTTTAAGGCACACAGCATGATAGTTTGATTTACATATAGTATTGTGAAATGATTACCATAATAGGTTCAGCTAAATCCATCATCCTATATAGATAATTATTTTTCTTATTTTTTACTGAATGTCTTTTTTTTTTTTTTTTTAAATTCTGGGATCCCATCCAAGATACCACATCACACATACTTATCATGTCTCCTTAGGCTCTTCCTGGCTGTGACAGTTTCTCAGACTTTCCTTGTTTTTGATTATTTGATAGTTTTGAGGAGTACTGGTCAAGTATTTTGTAGGATACTCCTGTACTGCAATTTGTCTGATGTTTTTCTCATGATCAGATTGGAGTCATGGGTTTTTGAAGGAAGACCACAGAGGTAAAGTATCATTTTGAACATATCATACCAAGTGTGCATACTGTGAACATGATTTATCACTGTTGATGCTGACCTTGATCACCTGGCTGTTGTAGTGGAGGCATTTTTTTTAAGTTGTAAAACACCAGAGTTAACCTAAGATGTCTATCTATGTCGGGGATAATTGTATTTGCATGCAGTGGTATATCATGCAGACATTAAGAATAAAGAGGTAAATCTATATATGATATTATTGCAAGATGAGTATAAAAAATGTTCAAATAGTATGATTCTATTAATGCAAAAAAGAACATACGCATAAACATTTGTAGCTGTAAAAAATTTTTTCTGAAATTATATAAAAAGAAATCTTAAAAGATATTGCCTCTGGTGAGTGGAAATGTGAGGTTGAGGAGTACTTTTGCTTTTCAATGTATGTCCGTCTCTCCTGTTTGAATTTCTACCTGGAGGATGTGTTACTTTTATGGTGGAACTTTTAAAATCAAGTACGATCCTATTGTTTTAAAATAAACATGTTATCTGTGCTTTGAAAGAACAAATCTAGAAAGATAGATATCATTGTTATTAGTGGTTAATATCTTAGTGAATGGCAACTCCATTTTAACAGTTGCAAGGGCCAAAAACCTAAGAGTCATACTTGACTTTTCTCTATCTCTCTCACTGCACGTTTTATCCATCCACACACCCTGTGTGCTCTATCTTCAAACTATGTACAGAATCTGACTGCTTCTGTTACCACCATGGGTCAGTGGATTATTGCAATCCAGACCTCCTAACTGGCCTACTTGATTTCACCTTGCTCATCAGCTGTCCATTCTCAACACAAAAACCAGGAGATGAATCATTTACTCCCTTGCTCAGAGCCTTCCAATGGCTTCCATCTTATTCTGAGTAAAAACCAAAGTACTTACGGTGGTTTTCAATACACTAAATGTCGTGTCCACATTCCCTTACTTTATTAGCATTCACCCTCCCTCCCCATCCCCCACTCATTCCTCTCCTTTCATACTGGCATCCCTGCTGTTTCTCCAATCTCTGTGCATCTTCCCTTCTCAGGGTCCATGCACCTGCTACTACCTCTGCCTGGACACGATTCCCCTACTAGATTTCCCACCATCTACTTCACTTGCTCCCTCGCCTCCTCAGGCCTCTGCTCAAATGTTAGGAGTTCAGGGGCAGGAATGGGCAGTAGTAGGGGAAGAGTGGATTTACTGGGAGGTCATGGCAATACTTCTGGCAAGGGATGAATGGTGGCTTATTTTGGTAACCATGGAAAGATAGAGAAGTGGATGGATTCAAGAAATATTTAGGAGTTGGCATTGGGGGTGGGTCAAGGAAGAATCCCCAAATGCAATAGGAAATCTTAGAGGAGAATCAGGCATGGGGGAAGGAATGAAGAGCAGAATTGCAAGAGACTTGTACTTTTTATGTACTATATGTGATGGGTGTCCAAAGATACAGAACTTTAACTTTTTTTTTTTTAATATAAATTTATTTATTTATTTATTTATTTATTTATGGCTGTGTTGGGTCTTCGTTTCTGTGCGAGGGCTTTCTCTAGTTGCGGCGAGGGGGGGCCACTCTTCATCGCGGTGCATGGGCCTCTCACTATCGCGGCCTCTCCCGCTGCGGAGCACAGGCTCCAGACGCACGGGCTCAGCAGTTGTGGCTCACGGGCCCAGTCGCTTCGCGGCATGTGGGATCCTCCCAGACCAGGGCTCGAACCCGTGTCCCCTGCATTGGCAGGCAGATTCTTAACCACTGCGCCACTAGGGAAGCCCAAACTTTTTTTTTTTTAAGCTAGGGAATTGGCATTCTTCAAGGGGTTCTTAACCATTTTTGTACAGTGGACATTTTAGACAATCTGGTAAAACCTATGGACACTTTCTCAGAATAACATTTTTAAGAGCATAAAATTAAAATATATACTTTCAAAGAAAACTAATTATAATGAAATAATCTGTGGGCCCCAGATTAGGAATTCCTCTATGGAGTAGCTCTTGTTTGGGTCTTTCCTCCCTGCCTGAATGGCCGTACTTTGTCCCTTGTGTGTCAGGTGAATGTGCACATTGCTGGGGAAGGATACAAGGACCCTGCGGACTTTGTCAAGAGTGTGGATCTTCAAGGGCAGCACACCACCACTCTCTCAGCCATCCTGGGTGGCAGCAACTCGAGAAAATCAGCCAAAAAGCGGTCGGCTATTCACTGGTGACAGTGTCCTGTTTGGAAGCAGCCTGAGTGAGCCCAGGGTTCTTGGACAAATGAGAAGAAGGAGAGGAAGCTTCAGTAAAGAGACACTGGGCTTCCTGCTTATAGGTGCATAGTGGGTGCGAGTGTTTATGGGAAAATGAAAGAGATGTTACTGTAGTTTGTACCTCAGACTGGTGAAGTGGGTCGTATCTATTTCATTCACTTCTGTATTGTTTGATTAAAAAAAATTTTTTTTACAATAATTGAGAGGAAATTTTGTGACAGAAAAAAGCAGCCTATGTAGAACTTTCATGTCATTAATGCTGACTGGATTCAAACATCTTAAGCATTTAGGCAGATGTTGTGGAATCTGAGAAAGGATTAGCAGACCATGAATCACCTAAACCTAGAGGACATCTCTGCCAAAAGAAAGGGACAGAAGAACTCTATAAATTCTTACCTTCTAGAATATTCCCATGACTCTGATAGTGGTAAATTGGTAATAAATGCTCAGGAGATTTTATTGTTATTGAGCCCTGAATTGAGGGATCAAGAAGAAAAATATATGTCCAGAGACAAATGTCTTTACACTATGTGATCTCAGAAGAGTGGGGAGTTGGTGGAGCCCCCTTGGGAGCTGTAGGCAGTGGAGGGGTAAGTTTGGAGCAGGCATGGAGCTAGCTGCTTTATTTGGTTTTTACATGTTATCCTTTGAACAAAGGGATTGGGGCTAAAATAAGTATGAAAACAACAGCACTGAAACCTATTATTTATTAGAGAACTAGATTCAAATTGGGAGAAGTAAAGTTCTGGGTGAATGGAAGAGATGTTACTGACACTCTAACAAGCAAACACAAGTCAAATTTGTGGCTGCTCAAAGTCCAGTCAAGCAGAGGGCCAGCAAGGAGCTTCCCAGGTGCCAGAGAACTCCCCAAGGTACTGGATTGTATATACATCTGTGAAAATGTAACACGATGATTTATGTAAACTTCTCTGGGGGAGAGGACTATAGGTAGTTGGAAAGCATTCATTCATTTATTCACTAAAATTCACTGCATGCTTTCTGTGTGCCTAGCATTGTCCTAGAGGCTGGGGATAAGAAGTGAACAAAAAGCCAGAGCCCCAGCTCTTGTGGAGACTACATTCTAGGTGGGGACATAGACAATATAAAATAGATACAGAAGAATTCAGGGAGTGACAAGAGCTATGAACAAGAGTGAAGCAGATTAAGGGGACGGAGTGATGGGGAAGAGCATTTTACACAGGGTGGAGAGAGAAGAGTTTTCTGGTAGGGTGACTTTGAGCAGAGTTCTAAAGAGAGCAATGGGGAAGAACATATCAGAAAGAGGAAACAAACACAAAGGCTACAAGGCAGGAACATGCAGGATTGTTTGAGGAACAGAAAAGAGGCCAGTGCGGCTGGAGTGGAGGAAGACGGGGAAGGAGATGCATCAGAGCACTTTAAGAAGGTGATGGGTGTGGGATATGAGACCTCCAAGGAGGCTTGCTCAAGGAGCAACAAATCACTGCTAAATTTCTTCTAAGATATGTAGGTCTGTATGGTTCATTTTGTGATGGGGCTTTTGTTTTGCTGAGTAGGTGGGGTGTGTGGATTTAGAGGCTGAGCTGAGCCTCTCCAAGCAGGGAACCTACGTCGAGCACTGACACCAGGCATCACCCTTCTGGGACCTTCCTACACACAAATTTCAGCCTCTCTAAATACATGGTGAGTCAATCCTAAAAGGACAGAAGATTGAAGGAGTTTGAAATTATTAGCTTGGCTTGTGGCTCTGACTCTTTTGTCCTCCTGTTCCCCATTTAAGCACTCTTGTGATTACACTGGGTTCACCTGGATAATCTAGGATAGTCTCCTTATTTTATTTTAAGGTCAGTTAATCTAATTAGCAAATCTAATTCCATCTACAACCTTAATTTCCCACTGCCATGTAACATTACACATTCACAGCCTCTAGGGATTAGGACGTGAACATCTTTGGGTGAACATTATCCGACCTACTACCATCACACTCCAAAAATGCAATGCACTCTCCCGCTTATGGTCTTGATTTTCTATTTCAATATTGATGTTATTGTATTTATGCTCTTTAATATAAGTGGCCTCAAGCCTGTTTTAAGAAAGAGACAATGAAGAATGGACTGTAATGTTGGGTGGGCCAAAATGTTCATTCAGTTTTTTCCATAAGATGGCTTTAGTAGCACTTAGTTGTCTTTAACTTCATTCGAAACAATTTTGTTAGATTGTATGTGACAGCTGTCATATCAGCATGTATTTTAAAAAGGACTTATCAAAATTGGTGAATTTGTGTGTAGCCATTTTAATATTGGATGGAAGATGGAAGAAAAAGGGCAAGATTTTTGGCATATTATGCTTTGTTATTTCAAGAAAGGTAAAAATGCAACTGAAACACACAAAAAGATTTGTGCAGTGTA
Source organism: Balaenoptera musculus (assembly GCF_009873245.2). Classification (NCBI taxonomy): domain Eukaryota; kingdom Metazoa; phylum Chordata; class Mammalia; order Artiodactyla; family Balaenopteridae; genus Balaenoptera; species Balaenoptera musculus. Next base: position 40,154,123 of record NC_045788.1, read on the forward strand.
TAGAGAAGGTGTTGTGACTGATCAAACGTGTCAAAAGTGGTTTGCGAAGTTTCGTGCTGGAGATTTCTCGCTGGACAATGCTCCACGGTTGGGTAAACCAGTTGAAGTTGATAGCGATCAAGTCGAGATATTAATTGAGAACAATCAACATTATACCACGCGGGAGATAGCCGACATACTCAAAATATCCAAACCAAGCGTTGAAAATCATTTGCACCAGCTTGGTTATGTTCATCACTTTGATGTTTGGGTTCCACATAAGTTAAGCAAAAAAAAACCTTCTTGACCATATTTCCACATGTGATTCTCTACTGAAATAATGAAAACGTTCCATTTTTAAAACAAATTGTGACAAGCGATGAAAAGTGGATACTGCACTACAATATGGAACGGAAGAGATCGTGGGGCAAGTGAAATGAACCACCACCAATCACACCAAAGGCCGGTCTTCATCCAAAGAAGATGATGTGTATATGGTGGGATTGGAAGGACATCCTCTATTATGAATTCCTTCCGGAAAAGCAAACGATTAATTCCAACAAGTACTGCTCCCAATTAGACCAACTGAAAGCAGCACTTGCCGAAAAGCGTCCAGAATTAGTCAACAGAAAACGCATAATCTTCCATCAGGATAACGCAAGACCTCATATTTCTTTGATGACCAGGCAAAGACTGTTACAGCTTGGCTGGGAAGTTCTGATTCATTGCCGTATTCACCAGACATTGCACCTTCGGATTTCCATTAATTTCAGTCTTTACAAAATTCTCTTAATGGAAAAAATTTCCATTCCCTGGAAGACTGTAAAAGGCACCTGGACCAGTTCTTTGCTCAAAAAGATAAAAAGTTTGGGGAAGATGGAATTATGAAGTTGCCTGAAAAAAGGCAAAAGGTAGTGGAACAAAAGTGTGAATATGTTGTTCAATAAAGTTCTTGGTGAAAACGAAGAATGTGTCTTTTATTTTTACTTAAAAAAACTGAAGGCACTCTTTGGCCCACCCAATACACTTAACAGACACTGACTATGGATGGACTGCAGGGTTGTGAAGTCAGACAGTTATCTTATAGTTTCCCTCCACCCCTAACTCTCCATTAAAATGAAGGGAGTGGGACTACTTCAAAAAGTAAGTTGGTAATCTTGAACCACTCTCCTTTTTTCAGAGTTGATAGACCATTTCCCAATATTCTCAATCCAGCCTTTGGGGTAGGGTGGGGGAGGACTGGATTGAACACTATATTAGTTATCTATTCCTGCTTAACAAGTTTCCTCAGAACTTAGAGGCTGAAAACACAAAACATTCATTATCACACGTTTCTCTGGGTCAGATATCTGGGTGAAGTTTAGCAGGGTGGCTCTGGCTCAAGTTGCAGTCAGGGTGATATCTAAGGGCTTGATGGGGATAATCCACTTTCAAACTTTCTCATGTGGTTGGTGGCAGTATTCAGTTCTTCATGGGTTGTTGGACTGAGGTGTCTCCCTTACTTGCTGGCTGTGGGTAGGAGCTCTCCCTCAGTTCTTGGCTAAGTAGTCCTCTCCATTGGGTACTCACAACATGGCAGCTGGCTTTCCCAAGAGTCTTTTGTAACCCGATTTCAGAAGTGACATCCCATTACTTTTGCCATATCCTACTCATTAGAAGTGAGTCATTGGGTCCAGCCCACACTCAAAGGGAGGGACTGTACAAGTTCATGAATACCAGGAAGAAGGGATTATTAGGGGCTATTTTAGAAGCTATCACAGCCATTACCTCAGATTTTTTCCAGTTGAAGCATCAATTTAAAATGCCATTGAAAAAATTCACCTAAGATTACTGCAGCAACAGTTTTGGACCCATCCAGCAGATGTGGACCCTGAGAAATATGTCACAATTTAAGTCCCATCAAAGACAGATAAATGTAGAGGATGTGACACTAGAAGATGATGCATACCAGAAACAACAATTTGCAACATATTGTTATTAAACTTCTGATTAACAAATATAAACTGAATGATATCAAAGAGAAGCCTTAATACAATTGTTATTACTACATACCATGATAGTTGTAGACAGAATTTCTCTATACTAGACCATTTTTTTCCCTACAGAGTTTGCAATTGACATTATAAACAATGAAACAGTAAAAAGGCAAGATGTGTATTGAAATAAGTAGAACCTAAGAGGATGTTATTAGAAAAATGAAAGTATTAACTATTAAGCCAAAGTCAAATTCTCCATTACTAGAAACCATTCTGCGGTAGTAGGAAAACTACCATACTAATCAAAATAACAGAAATGACACATCAGAATATTCACAGAAACCAAGAGTATGTTTGTGATTTTTGCTAGAGTAATTTAATGCAGAATAAATAATGAGCCATGGCAAATGTAATTTCTATAATAAGAGACTGTTGGTATTAAAAAACTCAAATAAGTGTTAAATGAATAGCAGTATCTCTGAAAACATAGATATCACTTATATTTGGGTAAGTATACATAAGTTTTTAAGGTAAGCATATACAAATTTTGAAAAATAATTATTTTTATTGCTCCCCATTCCCTATTTCCCTTTTTCTTTAGTTCAATTTCCTTTCCCTTCCCTATCTAATTTTTTCTATTTCTCCTAGTTGTCATTTCTTAAGTTATTGTTGCTTAAACTTTGCTTTGAGTCTTAAGAACACAACTAGGTTTTGCAATACTATATCTTGAATCACAAGTATATGAAACAGATATTTCAGTTACTGTCTGGCTCCCAACTTATTTTCCTTAAGAGAAGATATTGAGAGATATTAACTTCCACATCTGATACACCTTGCTTCCACAACAGGTTAATTCAGCATCCTCTTCTGTTTAATATCTTTGATGTTTAATTCACAAGACCCAGGGATTTTGGTCTTAATATTAAAACATGGATCAGGCATGACAGTTATGATATCATTACTAACAATAACTTGAACACTTTAATGACAACTTTATTGAGGTATAATTGACATACAATAAAATGAACATAAAAATTTGAGAGAGGACAGACAGCAGAAGCAAGAAGAACTACAATCCTGCAGCCTGTGGAACAAAAACAACAATCACAGAAAGATAGAAAGGTGAAAAGGCAGAGGGCTATGTACCACATGAAGGAACAAGATAAAACCCCAGAAAAACAACTAAATGAAACAGATATAGGCAATCTTCCAGAAAAAGAATTCAGAATAATGATAGTGAAGATGATCCAGGACCTTGGAAAAAGAAAGGAGGCAAAGATCGAGAAGATGCAAGAAATGTTTAACAAAGATCTGGAAGAATTAAAGAACAAACAAACAGAGATGAACAATACAATAACTGAAATGAAAACTACACTAGAAGGAATCAATAGCAGAATAACTGAGGCAGAAGAACAGTTAAGTGACCTGGAAGACAGAATGGTGGAATTCACTGCTGCGGAACAGAATAAAGAAAAAAAGAATGAAAAGAAATGAAGACAGCTTAAGAGACCCCTGGGACAACATTAAAGGCAACAACATTCGTGTTATAGGGTTCCCAGAAGGAGAAGAGAGAGAGAAAGGACCAGAGAAAATATTTGAAGAGATTATAGTCGAAAACTTCCCTAACATGGGAAAGGAAATAGCCACCCAAGTCCAGGAAGCGCAGAGAGTCCCATACAGGATAAAACCAAGGAGAAACACACCAAGACACATAGTAATCAAATAGGCAAAAATTAAAGACAAAGAAAAATTATTGAAAGCAGCAAGGGAAAAATGACGAATAACATACAAGGGAACTCCCAAAAGGTTAACAGCTGATTTCTCAGCAGAAACTCTACAAGCCAGAAGGGAGTGGCATGATATACTTAAAGTGATGAAAGGGAAGAACCTACAACCTAGATTACTCTACCCGGCAAGGATCTCATTCAGATTCGATGGAGAAATCAAAAGTTTTACAGACAAGCAAAAGCTAAGAGAATTCAGCACCACCAAACCAGCTCTACAACAAATGCTAAAGGAACTTCTCTAAGTGGGAAACACAAAAGAAGAAAAGGATCTACAAAAACAAACCCAAACCGATTAAGAAAATGGTCATAGGAACACACATATCGATAATTACCTTAAACGTGAATGGATTAAATGCTCCAACCAAAAGACACAGGCTCGCTGAATGGATACAAAAACAAGACCCATATATATGCTGTCTACAAGAGACCCACTTCAGACCTAGGGACACATACAGACTGAAAGTGAGGGGATGGAAAAAGATATTCCATGCAAATGAAAATCAAAAGAAAGCTGAAATAGCAATACTCATATCAGATAAAATAGACTTTACAATAAAGAATGTTGTAAGAGACAAGGAAGGACACTACATAATGATCAAGGGATCAATCCAAGAAGAAGATATAACAATTATAAATATATATGCACCCAACATAGGAGCACCTCAATACATAAGGCAACTGCTAACAGCTCTAAAAGAGGAAATCGACAGGAACACAATAACAATGGGGGACTTTAACACCTCACTTACACCAATAGACAGATCATCCAAACAGAAAATTAATAAGGAAACACAAGCTTTAAATGACACGATAGACCAGATAGATTTAATTGATATTTATAGGACATTCCATCCAAAAACAGCAGATTACACGTTCTTCTCAAGTGCGCACGGAACATTCTCCAGGATAGATCACATCTTGGGTCACAAATCAAGCCTCAGTAAATTTAAGAAAATTGAAATCATATCAAGCATCTTTTCTGACCACAACACTATGAGATTAGAAATGAATTACAGGGGAAAAAACGTAAAAAACACAAGCACATGGAGGCTAAACAATACGTTACTAAATAACCAAGAGATCACTGAAGAAATCAAAAAATACCTAGAGACAAATGACAATGAAAACATGATGATCCAAAACCTATGGGATGCAGCAAAAGCAGTCCTAAGAGGGAAGTTTATAGCTATACAAACCTACCTCAAGAAACAAGAAAAATCTCAAATAAACAATCTAACCTTACACCTAAAGGAACTAGAGAAAGAAGCACAAACAAAACCCAAAGTTAGCAGAAGGAAAGACATCATAAAGATCAGAACAGAAATAAATGAGATAGAAACAAAGAAAATAATAGCAAAGATCAATAAAACTAAAAGCTGGTTCTTTGAGAAGATAAACAAAATTGATAAACCATTAGCCAAACTCATCAAGAAAAAGAGGGAGAGGACTCAAATCAATAAAATTAGAAATGAAAAAGGAGAAGTTACAACAGACACCGCAGAAATACAAAGCATCCTAAGAGACTACTACAAGCAACTCTATGCCAATAAAATGGACAACCTGGAAGAAATGGACAAATTCTTAGAAAGGTATAACCTTCCAAGACTGAACCAGGAAGAAATAGAAAATATGAACAGACCAATCACAAGTAATGAAATTGAAACTGCGATTAAAAATCTTCCAACAAACAAAAGTCTAGGACCAGATGGCTTCACAGGTGAATTCTATCAAACAGTTAGAGAAGAGCCAACATCCATCCTTCTCAAACTCTTCCAAAAAATTGCAGAGGAAGGAACACTCCCAAACTCATTCTATGAGGCCACCATCACCCTGATACCAAAACCAGACAAAGATACTACAATAAAAGAAAATTAGAGACCAATATCACTGATGAATATAGATGTAAAAATCCTCAACAAAATACTAGCAAACAGAATCCAACAACACATTAAAAGGATCATACACCATGATCAAGTGGGATTTATCCCAGGGATGCAAGGGTTCTTCAGTATACACAAATTAATCAATGTGATACATCATATTCACAAGTTGAAGAAGAAAAACCAAATGATCATCTCAATAGATGTATAAAAAGCTTTTGACAAAATTCAACACCCATTTATGATAAAAACTCGCCAGAAAGTGGGCATAGAGGGAACCTACCTCAACATAATAAAGGCCATATACGACAAACCCACAGCAAACATCATTCTCAATGGTGAAAAACTGAAAGCATTTCCTCTAAGATCAGGAACAAGACAAGGATGTCCACTCTCACCACTATTATTCAACATAGTTTTAGAAGTCCTAGCCACAGCAATCAGAGAAGGAAAAGAAATAAAAGGAATACAAATTGGAAAAGAAGAAGTAAAACTGTCACTGTTTGCAGATGACATGATACTGTACTTAGAGAACCCTAAAGATGCCACCAGAAAACTACTAGAGCTAATGAATGAATATGGTAAAGTTGCAGGATACAAAATTAATGCACAGAAATCTCTTGCATTCCTATACACTAATGATGAAAAATCTGCAAGAGAAATTAAGGAAACACTACCATTTACCATTGCAGCAAAAAGAATAAAATACCTAGGAATAAACCTACTTAGGGAGACTAAAGACCTGTATGCACAAAACTATAAGACACTGCTGAAAGAAATTAAAGATGATACCAAGAGATGGAGAGATATACCATGTTCTTGGATGGGAGTAATCAATATTGTGAAAATGACTATACTACCCAAAGGAATCTACAGATTCAGTGCAATCCCTATCAAATTACCAATGGCACTTTTTACAGAACTACGACAACAACAAAAAATCTTAAAATTTGTATGGAGACACAAAAGACCCCGAATAGCCAAAGCGGTCTTGAAGGAAAAAAACAGAGCTGGAGGAATCAGACTCCCTGACTTCAGACTATACTACAAAGCTACAGTAATCAAGACAATATGGTACTGGCACAAAAACAGAAATATAGATCAATGGAACAGGATAGCAAGCCCAGAGATAAACCCACCCACCTATGGTCAACTAATCTATGACAAAGGAGGCAAGGATATACACTGGAGAAAAGACAGTCTCTTCAATAAATGGTGCTGGGAAAACTGGACAGCTACATGTAAAAGAATGAAATTAGAACACTCCCTAACACCATACACAGAAATAAACTCAAAATGGATTTGAGACCTAAATGTAAGACCGGGCACTATAAAACTCTGAGAGGAAAACATAGGAAGAACACTCTTTGACATAAATCACAGCAAGATCTTTTTTGATCCATCTCCTAGAGTAATGGAAATAAAAACAAAAATAAACAAATGGGACCTAATGAAACTTAAAAGCTTTTGCACAGCAAAGGAAACCATAAACAAGTTGAAAAGACAACCCTCAGAAATTGAGAAAATATTTGCAGACAAATCATCGGACAGAGGATTAATCTCCAAAATATATAAACAGCTCATACAGCTCAATATTAAAAAAACAAACAACCCAATCCAAAAATGGGTAGAAGACCTAAATAGACATTTCTCCAAAGAAGACATACAGATGGCCAAGAAGCACATGAAAAGCTGCTCAACATCACTAATTATTAGAGAAATGCAAATCAAAGCTACATGAGTTATCACCTCACACCAGTTAGAATGGGCATCATCAGAAAATCTACAAACAACAAATGCTGGAGAGGGTGTGGAGAAAAGGGAACCCTCTTGCACTGTTGGTGGGAATGTAAATTGATACAGCCACTATGGAGAACAGTATGGAGGTTCCTTAAAAAACTAAAAATAGAATTACCATATGACCCAGCAATCCCACTACTTGTCATATACCCAAAGAAAACCGTAATTCAAAAAGACACATGCACCCCAATGTTCATTGCAGCACTATTTACAATAGCCAAGTCATGGAAGCAACCTAAATGCCCATCAACAGACAAATGGATAAAGAAGATGTGATACATATATACAGTGGAATATTACTCAGCCATAAAAAGGAATGCAATTGGGTCATTTGTAGAGACATGGATGCATCTAGAGACTGCCATACAGAGTGAAGTAAGTCAGAAAGAGAAAAACAAATATCGTATATTAGCGCATATATGTGGAACCTAGAAAATGGTACAGATGAACCGGTTTGCAGAGCAGTAGTTGAGACACAGAAGTTGAGAACAAACGTATGGACACCAAGGGGGGAAAGTGGTGGGTGGTGGGGGTGGTAGTGTGATGAATTGGGCGATTGGGATTGACCTGTATACACTGATGTGTATAAAATGGATGACTAATAAGAACCTGCTGTATAAAAAAATAAAATTAAATTTAAAAAATTTGAATCTGAATGTCACCTTTCTTTTCACTGTATGAATGCACTTTGAACGTTCTGATAGAAAATTTTTTCTCTAGGTAGAACATAAACATGTTTGTAACACATATTCTGATCATATTCTTGGTGGATATGGCAAATACTTTTAGTTGCCAATGCGACCTTTTAAGAACCCTAATTTCTTCTCAGATTATCAGCTGGCAATGTACACAGGGAAGGGTGGGATTCCTCCTGAGCCCCAAAATATAAACTATAATTTGCTCAATCTTTTTTATTTCTGTTTTTGTATAGGTTGGTGACCCAGTTCTGGTCAATGACATATGAGGCCAAGTCTGCAGGGCACTTCTGAGAGAAAGTTTTCCTCCTTGTCAGCTATCTTGGGACTACGAGGGACAGAGCCAACCCACTGAGGCTGCGGAATGGAAAGATGAAGGAATCTAGGTCTTTAATGATCTTGTTGAGGTGTTAAATTAATCGACCTTGCATCAGGCCTCCCTCTGAAGTTTTTGTTATGCGATATTGTTACCAAAAGTCGCTCAAAAGCCATTGAAGAGGCAAGGTTGGTGGAAAGGAAAGTTTGCTTTATTTTGGATGCTGGCAACTGGGTGGGGAGGGCGGACTCCTGTCCAAAGGCTGACTCCTCCCTGACAATCAGGGGGCAAGAGCTTTTATAGACAGAGGGAGGGGGGCTACATGCAGAAACAGCACAGTCAGCTCTGACAGACATCTTGAAATTGATCATCCATGGTCTGACCAACGTCATCTTGATTGTTTTAAGTACAGTTAATCTTCAGTTCCAGGGTCAGTTTGTTTGCATTTCTTTGAGGCCAGTTCTCGGAATTGTGGCAGCTTATGTCATGGTTATGGTCCGGTCACCATGTAGTTACCTTCTTCCACCTGGTGGAGGTTTCAGTATCTTTTAGATGGTTCACAGGATATGGCTCAGAATATTATCTATAGCCCTTGAGGAGGAACTAAAGGTCCTTGAATTTGCTTCATGGCTCAACTATTATTATTTAGCCTTGTTGGACTGTTTTCCTTTGTTTCTGTATTTTCTCATTTCTCTGATTAAACTTATTCTTTGGTTAAAGTTTTTCCACAGACAAAAGGTAAGTGGAGGACCTGGCGGGGAGGATCAGAGGGTCCTGCTCTGTTTCAATATTATAAGTAGCCTTATCAGACTACTATGTTGCATAACTCCAGGGGGAACCATTCACATCGTATAACACCATGGTCCTGGATCTCATTGTTTAAGCCACTTTTAGATAGATTTTCTATGGTTGTAGCCAAAACCATCCTACTTCATAAAGTGGGGAAGATAGGGTTCCAGTATTAAGAAACTGCTTCTGTGTACCATTTTATGCCTTGCAAAAGACTATTTCTAAAAGTATTTTAAATGACAAGTAACAGAAGCCACAACTCACATCTAAATAAGAAAAAGAATTCATTGGCTTATATAAATGAGAAGTCTAGAAGTAGGGCAGGCTTCAGGGACTTTGATCTAGAAGTTCCTGATGTTTTCAGTAACTTGGCTTTTTTTGCCTGATGTTCTCAGGTCTGTCCTCCAATTAGTTGGTTTCTTCTTCAGGTTGGTTTTCTTCAAGGTAGCCAGACATTTGCAGTAGTTTCAGGCCTCACATTTCCACAGCCCACAAACTCTGGCTGAGGCATCTGATTGGCCAGAGGGTTGAAATGTTCTGATTGGCTTAGCCTAAGTCACATGCTCAATTTCAGGAGCTGAGGATGGAATCACATTTCCTAGAAGCTCATGGGTCCCTAAGTGGAAACTGGAGATTGGAAAGGAGAAATGAAATGCTGAGACCCAACGATGAAGTGTCCATTCCATGGACTGAGAATTATAATGCAAAGGAACTTTAAAAATGTGTTTGGAATTTATTTATACTCTACCAATAAAGCACAATAGTTGGTGAGCTCTTTGGGAATTTCTCTCAGTTTCTCTGAGAAACTCTGCTAATTTCTGGTTTGAACATTGGTGAGATAGGACTTCTGTTTATTTCCAAAACTACATGTCAAGGCAATCAAATGTGATTTTAAACAGCTGCCTCAGGAGAAATGTCAAATTCTTTGCTCTTTAAAAATGTTAATGAAAAAATTTTAAATCTATGAACTCTTTTCAACACCTTCACTTTTCTGAAATCCAAATTACTAGTGTAAAAAAAGAATGCAATGCAATTCAGTCAAATCCACAGACACTTACTAGCACAGCTGTCATTTGCACCAGAAAATGAAGCACAATTAGCAGGATACACAACTAGCTATTTGCAGACACTTGAAATCCACAGCCTAAGTTTGCAAGGGTTCCTGGCACATGATGCTCAGTGGTAAACCATGGTCATCTGAGAGCCTAGCTTAGGTGTTCATCACCCTGTAAACCTTAATTTATTTCACACCTGCTTTTGAAACCTGGAAATACTGCCAACTTGTTTTCTCAGATGGGTTTGGCAAAAATTCCAACCCACTGTACAAGATTATAGATCAGAGTAAATCTACTCAAATTCATTGGACATCTGGAATTAATTAAAAAAAAAAAAAGGGTGATACGTACCTCAGAAAGGAGCCCCATGGGCAGGACCTGATAAGAGGTCCTTATCACTTTGACCAGAGCTGCACAAACTAGAAATGGAGAAGCTGTGGTCCTGGGGTTGGTTTACCCCGGGTTCTCCCCTCAGAAACATTCCTAGTCAGGTGAGGTTATTCATGCCTAAAGCTATAAAGACTTTACTACTTTTTCTTAGAAAGCAATTCTACAAGCTAATTACTTTTATTATGGAAATGTATTCCTGGACTGAACTGCAATAATATTTTGAAAATTCAGTGTGGTGCAATGTGTATATAAATAAGCTGCTTATGATGGGGCGAAAAGCGGTAGCCAATGATAATTCTTTACTAATGCTTTGAGATTGTCTGTGGTTTGAGCAATTAACCTTTTATTTTTATTCGCATTTCTAGAGAAGACAATTTGGGCACTTTAAAAAACCACTGCAGTACTGTATTCTCACTGTAAGTAGAAAGTGCAAGTGATGGAAAACATTGATATTTCCCCAGACATAAACTCCAGCTTTCCTCTTTCATGTACCTAAAAGGCTGTATAAGGTAGTGGTTAAGAGCTTGGATCTAGACCAGACTGCTGAATCCTGGCTCTGCCTTTTGTTAACTGGATGATCTCAGATAGATTATAAACTTTTTCTGTGCCTAGGCTTCTTTATCTGTAAAGTGGGGATAATAAGTACCTGTGTCATGGCTGTTAGAGGATTTAATGAACTAACATATATAGAGCATTTGAAGTAGTAAGCACTATTTAGCATTAGCTGTAATTATTTATGAATGTTCAGATACATTTACTGAAGGAAGTTTTATTGGAATCCCAAGATAACTAAATCAATATATACTTCCATACTATATAAATTTGTAGACAAAAGTATCTGCTTTGAAAAGTCATTTAACTATCTTATCAGAAGATAGAGTGTAATATTCGTTAAAAGTAGTTTAGTAGAAGTAGTCTTCGTTCTGTATAGACATTCCAAAATGTATATTATGTGAAGGTTCTACCATTTATTTATGTATTTATTTTAAAATTTTTTATTTATTTATTTTTGGCTGTGTTGGGTCTTTGTTGCTGCGCGCGGGCTTTCTCTAGTTGCGGTGCGCGGGCTTCTCATTGCGGTGGCTTCTCTTGTTGTGGAGCACAGGCTCTAGGTGCGGGGGCTTCAGTAGTTGTGGCACGTGGGCTCAGTAGTTGTGGCTCGCGGGCTCTAGAGCACAGGCTCAGTAGTTGTGGTGCACGGGCTTAGTTGCTCCACAGCATGTGGGATCTTCCCAGACCAGGGCTCAAACCCGTTTTCCCCTGCATTGGCAGGTGGATTCTTAACCACTTAGCCACCAGGGAAGTCCTGGTTCTACCATTTATTTAACAAATATTTACTGAGCACTAACCATGTGCAAGGCATTGTTCTAGCATTGGGTTGATGAGTGTGTGTGCGTGCACATGTGTGTGCACGGGTAAAATCCTTGCTTACATGGAGTTTATATCCTTTCAGGAGGACACAGACAGTAGATAAATAGATGATATGTTAGGTGGTGTTAAGTTCTATGAAGAAATATAAAGCAGTCAGGGTAGAGAGTGAGGGAGAGGAGGCTCCTCTCTATAAGGTCACACTTGAGAAATGAGTTAAAGAAGTAAGGGAATGAGCCATGGAAGTATTTGAGAGAAGAGGTGTCCAGGAAGAGGGTACAACAAGTGCGAAAGCCCTGATGTGGGAGAGTGCTTGGTATATTTAAGGAATGGCGGTGTGCAATTTAAACCCAGGAAGTCTGTCTCCAGAGCCTGTATTCCATATTCCCACATTATCTTCTGCACTCTCCTCTATAAGCTCTCTGCTTCAGACAGGAAGATTTTGTGAAAAAATGATTATTACAGTTAAATTTAAGTTATATAGACTTATACTTGTTGACTAACACACAGATTCCATGGAATTAGTGTGGGCAAATTTGACTTTCTCTTTTCAAAAGCAGCTAAGACTAGGAAGCAAAAAATATTCGTTAAAAGCAGTAACTAGGGGCTTCCCTGGTGGCGCAGTGGTTGAGAATCTGCCTGCTAATGCAGGGGACACGGATTCGAGCCCTGGTCTGGGAAGATCCCACATGCCTCGGAGCAACTAGGCCCGTGAGCCACAATTACTGAGCCTGCGCGTCTGGAGCCTGTGCTCCGCAACAAGAGAGGCCGCGACAGTGAGAGGCCCACGCACCGCGATGAAGAGTGGCCCCCGCTCGCCGCAACTAGAGAAAGCCCTTGCACAGAAACGAAGAACCAACATAGCAATCAATCAATCAATCAATCTTTTTTAAAAAAAAGCAGTAACTAGGATATTCTGAAATGCCCCTTAGCCGAGAAAGACACTTAGCTTAGAGTTTTTGTGTAAAATTTTGCCTATGTACGTTTTCCTGGGGCAAGTACTGGATCCCTGAAGGGTCTCTAAACCCAGTAAAAATTGAGAAACACCGCATCAGCGAATAGTGTTTTAGAACCTAGGAGAATTCTTTGTTTTAAAATCTCGGTGAGCAAAAATGTAACAGAGAAATAAATATGTTTTTGATTGTCTTACTTTTAAAAGGGAAGTGTAGAGGAAACCAACTGCTTTTTTTTTTTTCTTTCAGTTTTTGTGACTATGGCACCATTTAGTGAATAATTATTAATCAGTTGAATTAAAGCTGGGGAGGTAAGCCTAGAAGGGCTTATTTTGAGGGCAAATTGTAAAGAGTAGCAGGTAACTTCATAGAAAACCAGCCACTTGGCTAGAGGAATATTCTGAAGAATTCACAACAGAGTATTATAAGCTTTCTATTTCTGAAGCAATGCGAGAAACTCTGGGTAAAGAGAATCTAAATCAGTGGTGATAAACTAGGAAAGTGTGTTATTTTGGGTCCTCTGTGAATCAGCCGCCAAAATGGGATTAGACGCGAAAGGATTTTATTAAGGGAAACATCTGTGTGAGAGAAAATGGGGAGGAAGGCAGATAAACTGGGAGAGCTGTCAAACTGTGATGTAAGTCAGACTCTGAAGGATGCAGACTCTGAAGGATGCAGGGTAGGTGGAAATGTCCCAGATCACCTACGGTCCAAGGAAGGTTCAGCAAGGCTATCAGGGAATCCTGGAGCTGAAGTCACTGGCTAGGGAAGTCCCATGTCTCCCAGGGCAGGGCCTGTCTTGGTACTTAGTGTCCCTGTAGCACTCAGTCATGGGCTGGGAACAGCTCAAGGGAAGCCTGGCCTCCACACAAGCTCAGCCGTGGACCTCAGCGAGGGGTCCCTGGTCAGTTACTGGGTGGTTGGCAGTTGGAGAGGTGTGGTCTCCTGGCCACAGAGCGGATATCTGAATCACCTGGGGAGCTGCCTCTCTGCATCTTCCACCACCTCCAGCCCCAGCCCCTTCATCCCAACTCAAGATGTCATTAGCAGCTGTGGGGACCTGCTGCCCAGGGAAGAAGCGCTGCCCAGCTGCCAGAGGCTGGCGGGGTGTGTCGTGGCCCTCACTTGTTCTGAGGTGGGGGAAGGGGCTGAGGACCTGGGAAATAGAAAAATATCTTCTGTAGAAAAGTATCTTCTGTTTTGATGTTTATTTTAGGAGTGCCTTGTTGGGAATGATATTTTATAAATGGCTTACTAAAGATTTGTTACAGAATTATTCAGTAGCTGATAAATTGCTATGTCTGTATCTGTAATTTGTCCTGAAAATTCAGGGACAAAGCTGTTTGGTAAACAGTTCCTATGGTCATATGGACAGACCCCAGTTCTCGTGGGCCCAAGACCATTTCGGCAAAAGACAAATTGAAATGCCTGCGGGTGAAGTGTAGCTCAATACACTCTGGCTAGCTACATTGCAGGGGGGTTCAGCAATACATCTCACCCCCACACACCTCAGTCACGGCCCCTCTGCTTTCCTCCTCATTGGACACTCTCCTCTCAGGCTGTTCCAGTGAGGCGCTTCCCACCTACAGCCGTGTACAAGGATGTCTCTTTCCATTATGGGATCTGACCTAGAGTAGAGCACTTGATTATATAAACAGGCATCTCCCTCTGAACACGAGTACTCCAATCCTGAAAATCAGATATTATACGCAGCAAACACTAACTGGGGTCCTATTTGCCATTATTTTAAATGGGAAAAACTGTAATGGCTATTGGTCAGTGCTTAAGCATTTCCTAAAATGAACCATTAACACACACCACTGGCTTTCCTCCTGCTTCTCCAGCTTGCAGATGGGAGACCGTGGGACTTCTCTGCCTCCATAACCATGTGAGCCAATTTTTATAACAAATCTCCTGTATATTCTCAGATATTGGTTTTGTTAGTTGTATTTCTCTGGAGAACCCTGACTAAGACAGTAGCAGGCACTGTCTGTGATTGCCCATATCTCTCTGGTCTTTCCGGCAGCTAGCTGATTTCCAGCAGCCAGCACCTGAGATTATTGCCTGAGGGCTTTCACAGACTGCTCTAGCTCACTAGGACTTTGTCTTCCAATTAATGCCCTCTGGGAGCAGACCTCACCCAATGACTGATGGGAGTGGGTGGATAAAGACCACTTAATAACCCCCTTAATACCCTTAATACACTCCCCCTCCCCCCAGAGTTACTCTGAGGCCTATGCTCTACACTGACTTCCTTACCGGTATTTCGCAGATCATTAGCCAAATAAAGTACCTGCGCTTGAATCCTTGTCTTAGGTTTCTGCTTTTGAGGAACTTTTTACCATAAACCTTACGCACCATGGGTGACTATGATGTTTTGCTCCAGCAATATCTCAGCTGGACCTCCCATTCACTGACACTCAGCATGCTTTTCAGAATATCTATGTGTGATTCTGACATTTTACCAATTTTATTTAGACTATAAACCATTACTTTTCTCCTACATCATTTTGTTTAAAATGTTGTATTAAGTTTTGAGGACGGAAATATAAATTTTTCCTATATAAACATTATTGAAAAACATTATTTCAAGAGATATGACATTGTATGGAGCTTGAGTGTTCAAATCAAGAAGTATCAAAAAGTGAAAAAAAAAAAAAAAAAAGTGGATACAACCAAAATGTCCATCAGCATCGATGAATGGAGGTATATACAAACAATGGAATATTATTCAGCCATAAATAGGAAGGAAGCACTGATGCATGTTGCAACATGGATGGACCTTGAACATCTGCTAAGTCAAAGAAGCCATTCATAAAAGGCCATATACTGTATAATTCCATTTATACGGAATGTCCACAGCAGGCAAATAAAGAGAGAGAAAATAAATTAGTTGTTGACAGGGCCTGGAGGAAGGGCAAATGAGAGTGATTGCTAATGCCTGCAAGGTTTCTTTTGTGGTGATAGAAATGTTCTGGAATTAAATAGTGGTGATGGTTGCACAACCTTATGAGTATAGTAAAGACCACTGAAATCAAGAGGCATCCTACCAGAAATATGCTGACTGGGAAGATGCTTTGTGGCATATACCTATGCTGCCCTGCATTGATCTCTGTTTTCTAGTTGAGTGTGGACTAGACTTAGTTTATGAACCTTCCTAGATGGCTTCTTGCTCAATGCAACTGATGACCCGCTGGGAAGATCGTCTGGCACAAAGCACATTCTTATAGGCTGCAAAGAGATTTCACAAAAGGAACTCACCTGGAAAGTTGTGCTGTGGCCTTTCACCAGGTTGGCAGCGGGGTTCTCTGTAGAAGTTCCTCCAGTCCCCTCTGCTCACAGCACAACTCATGAGCACCACACCTCACGCCTCACCCCGCACTCTTCTTATCTGCTCCCCTGGGGCCTCATTGTCACTATGAGGCACAACACACTGCAGGACCTGCTTAGCCCCCATGACATGTGCTGGTTTGACCATACAACCTGTGAGGCTGTAGGTGGGCAGGCAGAGAGTGTTCCTGGTTCTTACTGGCTCTCTTTTGCTCTATAACTCACTCAGAGGAAGCCGCCTCCGCAGACATAGGCTTTGGCATGTCCAGTAGCTGCCCAGAGGGCCAGGTAACAACTGGGAAGTAGGGGGGAGTTCGTGCCCCTTGGGGTGAACTTTGACCAATAAGAAAGTGTAGATGTGAAGAAGCAGGCAAACAAATACTTCTCCATCGCTCTCCTCTTCTGCCTGTGCACTGTTCTGAGATGCAGTGTTCCCATATAGTTTCTTGAGAGACGAGCACCCAGCTGTGTTTTGTGGTGTAGTTGTGGCCAGCTTGGTAATGTACCACGTTGTGTTTGCTTTCCCTCTTTTCTGGATTCATTTCCCTTTTCCCCTTGCTCTTGCTTCCTTGTATTGCACCTCCCAAATAAAGTGTTGGCACATCAGTTTTGCCTCAGGCTCTGTTTTCTAGAGGACCTAGGATAAGACAGTATATCATTTTCTCTTACAAAGAAGCGTAACCTGCTGGTGGCAGGGTCTAACACACACTGGGGGCAAAGTGGAGGAAATGTTGGTGCCTAGTGTAGTCGGCTATCAAGACATCTTAATGGATGTCGTAAATGGATTTGGAGAAATAAGACTACCTAGTTCATGTCCTTGCCATTAGACAAAGCCACCACTTCATTTTATGTGGTACGCAAATTTACATTTTGCAAAGAAAATTAAAGCTATGCCACAGCCAGCTTGCTAACTTAAAACATCCTGTTATAAATCGGCATTTTATCCTACGTGTACCGCAAGAGCACAAGCGATAAGCATAACATAATAAAATAAAATTAGGCACACTAGCAAACATTCAGCTAAATGAGTTTTGTCTTTAAAAACATTTACTTTTGGAGGCTAATCACTTCAAAATTTGTGCAGTTTTTTAAAACAGTTTTGGAACTAATAGCCCCCATTTGGTGCGTGGGCACCTCATATCAGCAGTCACCAATCGCTCTCTTCCTTGTTTGGTGCTGCTAAAGACCCTTGGAACAAGAACTGAGTAGATCAGGGTTTCTCAGACTTTTAAGTCCCAACCCCCTATAGCTATTCTCCTCAGTGTCTGTCTCAGGCATGAATACTTCTATGACACCTGGAGATGAGAAATGCTGCATTTCTTTAATACCCTCAATTAAACCTGAGTTGAGCTTTCTACTCAGCAAGGTTGATAATATATGGAATGTGGTCATCCTTCTAGCCCCTTCCCTTTTCCTAGGACACATCCAGGAATATTTTACCCATTAGACCATAGAGTCAGAGTGTTAGGACCCACAAGCTTTTCAGGGGCCTATTTAAGTACTGAAGATGAAAAACGATCACTCGTTTAAAAAAAAAAAACTAGCCAAATATATACAGAAAAGATGAAAACTTTAATTCAAAAAGATGCATGCACCCCAACGTTCATAGCAGCACTATGTACAATAGCCAAGACATAGAAGCAACCTAAATGCCCATCAACAGATAAATGGATAAAGAAGATGTGGTATGTATTTATACAATGGAATACTACTCAACCATAAAAAAGAATGAAATAATGCTATTTGCAGCAACATGGATGGACCTAGAGATTATCTACTAAGTCAGACAGAGAAAGACAAATATATGATATCACTTATATGTGGAATCTAAAAAAAAAATGATACAAATGAATTTATTTTCAAAACAGAAATAGAGGGACTTCCCTGGTGGTCCAGTGGCTAAGACTCCATGCTCCCAATGCAGGCGGCTTGGGTTCGATCCCTGGTCAGGGAACTAGATCCCACATGCCACAACTAAGAGTTTGCACACCGCAACTAAAGATCCTGCATGCTGCAACGAAGATCCCGCATGCCAAAACTAACACTCGGTGCAGTCAAATAAATAAATAAATAAATAAGTAAATAAATATTAAAAAAAAAAGAAATAGACTCACAGACATAGAAAACAAACTTATGGTTACCAAAGGGGAAAGTGGGAGGAGGGATAAATTGGGAGTTTGGGATTAACAGATACACACTGCTATGTATAAAATAGATAAACAATAAGGATTTACTGTATAGCACAGGGAACAATATTTGATATCCTGTAATAACCTATAATGGAAAAGAATTTAGGGAGTTCCCTGGTGATCTAGTGGTTAGGATTTGGCGCTTTCACTGCCGTGGCCTGGGTTCAAACTCTGGTTGGGAACTGAGATCCCACAAGCCGTAGCCAAAAAAAAAAAAAAAAAATCTGACAAAGAATATATATAACTGAATCACTTTGCTGTACACCTGAAACTAACACAATATTGTAAATCAACTATACTTCAATAAAGATGTTAAATTTTAAAAAGCCAGCCAAATCAAAATGAATAAATGCTTACTTAAATTTTTGGAAAATGTTCTATTGTTGCATATTTATTAATAAGTAAATTTAATATTAAGAAACTGTCACATTTGAAAACAGTTCAAAAAAAATTTTTTTACAATATGTATAATATTTCCCTCAGAAATTAAAGCCAGGCATAAATTAAATGAAGTAGGCATACGAAAATAATCTCCGAAGCAAAACAATGAAAACTGAAAAAAATTTTTTGGCCAAAGAAATTTCATTACGTTTTATATGATGCAAGGTGGGGTCTCCAAAAGTAAGTGCTTGGGGATCATAACAATTGTAAAGCAGCCCCGTAGATCAGAGTCTCAGGGAATCCTCACTGGAAAGGAAGCCTCTCCTTGAAGCCATCCAGTCTTTGCCCATCTGAAGCAGGTCTCCCTGGCCTGGCTTTGTGTCCAGGTCAGCTCGCACCTAGCTGCCCCAGAGGCAGCAGGAGATCTCTCATGACGGCTTGCACTCCTTCTGTCTCAAGGTTGGGCCGCTGAGCCTGACCTGGACTCCCAAGGTCATGAACCTGGTGCTCAGTCCTCAGGAGTTCACACAGGCCCCAAGGGTGCTATGGCCCGACCCCTTGGTGTTCCTCCTCTCCAGAAGCTCTCCATCCCATTTCCAGTTCCAGGCTCCTTCTCTCTCACAGGCACAGACCTTCCACACCAACCTGGGTGGTCTGCTGGACAGCCGCCATACCTCTGACTAAGCTGTTAGCGCCTTCCCCGGGTAAGGGAGCCCAGATATCTAGAGCCTGAGGTCTGGAGGTTCTTCCTCACAGAGAGGAACACAGAAACTGCTTCCCCCACTTTTTTTTTCCTCCCAAGGCAAAAAGAGGAAAACATAAAAAACAAAAAATTTAAAAAAAAAGATTTCTTTTCAACCTACCCTGTTACATTTGTATTTCTTTAAAAAATAAAAAAGAAGCTTTAAAAATAGGCTTTGTCAAACCACATCCTTCCTTCTCTCATCTGCTTCTTATATATGCTCTCTTCTCTCCTCCTCTCTGCTTACTCCCAATGAGAATCATCTGCGTGAATGATGAGGCTTAATTGTTCAGTAACTGTAAATCTTTGGGATGAATCCCAGATAAGAATGTGCTCCCCTCTTAAGCTCCCAAACCTCAGGATACTTCTATTGTTGGATTACAGATATTTCAAAATTAGATTCAAACATATAATCACAGCAATCAGGCCTTCTCTTTGACTTCTGACTGGGTCTCATCTAGCAAGCATGGATTCTTATCAAAAGACATTTTCACTGAGCAGTAAGTGTTTACAATCACAGTGGAGTGATATTTTATACTGACATTATGTCTGCTCACACCTTTCTCTTCCCAAAAGGGTAATCATGATTTCAACATCAATTCTAAATGAAGTCACTTCATGTTTGGATGCCACAACCTTTGAGGTCACTAATGTCTTTCTAGGTACTCTGGTGCTAAAGTCTCATTGGTTTGAGCTTGACTTTCATAGAATTGTAACTGTGGAGGCACTAAGTCCAGATGTGATCAGTCTGTTTTAAAGGAAGACTTTGCATAAAAGATGGACCTGACACCATTCGTACATAAATAAATGTTGATGAGGCTGACTCTTCTTTCAAAAAGGATTCCAAATCAGTTTTTTAGTGGGAAATGCTGAAGTCACCAGGAGCAAGGACTAAGTCTTTTTAAAATTATTGTTGAAAAACACATAACAAAGTTTACCACCTTAACTATTTTTAAGTGTACAGTTCAATAGGTTACGTATGTTCACATTTTTGTGCAACAAATCTCCAGAACTTCTTCATCTTGCAAAACTGAAACTCTATACTCATTAAAAAGTAATTCCCCATTATCCACTCCCCACGACCCCTGGCAACCACCTTTCTACTTTATGTTTCTATGAATTTGACTACTCTGGATATCTCAAATAAGTGGAATCATACAGTATTTGTCTTTCTGTGACTGGATTATTTCACTAAGTAATGTCCTAAAGGTTCATCCACTGTGCAGCATTTAACAAAGATATCCTTCCTTCTTAAAGCTGAATAGTATTCCATTGTATGTATAGAACACATTTTATTTGTCCACTTATCCATCAATGGACATTTGGGTTGCTTCCACCTCTTGGCTATCCTGAATAGCGCTGCTCTGAAAATGGGTGTGCAAATGCAAGGTTTAAATTCTGAGGCATCTTTCCCTAATATGATGATGAATTTGAGTGGATTTAATCATATTCTAGTAACCATAATTCTGATCTTGTTCCTCTTTCAAAAACTGCCAGCTTCTCTGTGTAGCCAATGAAATAATACAAACTTACTATTCAAAGCTCTTCAAAATACAGTGCCAAGTGATCAATGCTGCTTTATCTCCTGTTAGTCTTCTAAGCTTTCTTTTCTTCGAGACTATGTGAATAAACAGAGTGAGTGACATTTTTTCTTTCTGGAACTCTATCCTGCTTATCTTAACCCCCTTTTTCTGTATGTCCAAGTCCTTCTATCCCACATCCTCACATTCCCTCCTTCATGAAGCCTTCCTGATCCCTACTACCAGATATAATTTTGTTCTCCTGAAAATCCCCACAATGTCTTGTGTCAGATAGGGTCTTATCATACCCTGCTCTCTATTTGTAAGAGTTGCCTATAAACTTATTTCATCCCCTTCAACTAAGAATAATTCACATCTATTGGGTGCTTACTATGTGCCAGGCACTGTTCCAAGCATTTCATGTATATTAGCTCCTATTATCCTTAAACTGACCTATGGAATAGGTGTGATAATTATATCTATTTTTTCTGATGAGAAAATTGAGGTGTAAAGGGGTTAAATAACTTGCCCAGCCCCACAGTGTGTTTTGAGTGGTGGAGATGAGCACGTGATTTGGCAGTGGAAGTGACAAGAGATCAACAAGGTGGAAGTAGTGAAAACCAGCTCAGGGAGAACCAATCCAAGAATGGCAATCTCTTCCATTACAGAAGGGTTGCCAGCTCTGTTGTCTGACTTTACAATTGGCAAGTTCACCACAGGAAGTATATACTGCATTCTTATGCTTTTGTTAAGAAACTTTTGTCCATCTGTAGTATATTTATGAATGACTGCATGTTAAAGAACTTCTCACAATAAGCTCCATGAAGATAGGAATTGTGTTAGTTTTGCCTAGTTCCTAGTACAGTGCTGAATAAATGATAAAGTTATAAATAGATGAATGAGTAAATGAGTGGTTATACTCTATACTGTCTTGGGGGTGGTAGGAAAAATGGCTGGAGAAATGTACCCTTAGTGCATTGCAGATTCTGGTGTGCATGGAGGAATAAAAAGCTTACTTGCCCATTCTAAGCATGATTTAAATGACACAAATTATAAGGAAAAGATAAAATTGACTTTATAAAAATAAAATATAAGCTACAAAAACAAAAATCAAATAAAGTTCTTTATATTTCAAAGCATCATAAACAACTGAAAGGGGCTTCCCTGGTGGCGCAGTGTTTAAGAATCCGCCTGCCAATGCAGGGGACACAGGTTCAAGCCCTGGTCCGGGAAGATCCCACATGCCGCGGAGCAACTAAGCCTGTGAGCCACAACTACTGAGCCCGCGTGCCACAGCTACTGAAGCCTGCATGCCTAGAGCCCTTGCTCTGCAACAAGAGAAGCCACCGCAATGAGAAGCCAGCTTCATTCATGCACTGCAACGAAGAGTAGCCCCTGCTCGCGGCAACTAGAGAAAGCCCACGTGCAGCAGCGAAGCCCCAACACAGCCAAAAACAAACAAACAAATAAATAAATATTTAAAAAAATAAAATAAACAATGGAAAGACAAATGACAAGATGGGAAATGTATTTACAACTTGAATGACATAAAATATCAGCCTTATATATAAAAAACTTTCACACTTCAGAAAAAAAAAGACAAATACCCTAGTAGAAAAATGGACAAAGGACATTCATTTTGTAAAGATATTTGTTCTTTCGAAGACTTTCCCTGTGTCTATAATGAAAGTATGATCTTAAGATAAGCAACAATGAAAAAAAAAGTAAAAAAATCTGAATGGGTTTTAATGTTTTCTATCTGTTAGTAAAGTCAATTTTCAACTATCCATGGGTGAGTTATTTTTTGACTTTTCTTTTTATTGCTGTCTAGGATTGAAAGGCACATTGATTAGTTTCACCTATTACCAGGGCTAGAATCATGATTTAAAATAACTACCTTTGTTCATTCAGGAACAAATATTTATAGTATACCTACTGTGTGCCAGGGATCGTGTCAGGTGCTGGAGTTATAATGGAGAACAAAGCACAACTCCTGCCCTTGTGGAGCATATAAATTACAATGAGAGTGGGGGGAAACAGACATAGATTTTTAAAAAATTTATGTTATTGAAGTATAGTTGATTTACAATGTTGTATTAATTCCTGCTGTATGGAAAAGTGATTCAGTTAGACATATATATATATTCCTTTTCATATTCTTTTCCATTATGGTTTATCACAGGATATTGAATATGGTCTCCTGTGCTATACAGTAGGACCTTGTTGTTTATCCATCCTGTAGTTTGCATCTGCTAATCCCAAATTCCCAGTGTATCCCTCCCCTACCCCTCCCACCTTGGCAACCACAAATCTGTTCTTTATGATAAAACAGACGTTAATTTTTAAAAATCACACACAAAAAATATATTTACAACTTTGATGAACACTCTGAAGGTGCCATGAGAGTGGGGAAGAGGGACCTCACCTAGACCACAGAGTCGGGAAGGGCTCTTGAGAGAGTGATATATGAGCTGAGATCTGAGGGATAATAGTTAACTAGGAGGAGTGTGGGTGGGAGAGTGGGCTTGGGAAAAGCCAGCATTCCAGCTAAATGAAACTGCATGAATAAAGGATCCCAGTCAAGAGGGAGCTCCGTGCTTTATAGGAATTGTAAGAAGGCAAATGTGGCTGAAGTGGATGGGCTGAGGCAGCAGGTGGCATAAGGCTGAGAAGGAGATAGTTAAGACTTTTTTGTCTTTATTCTAAGAGCAGTGAGAAGTCATTTAAGGGTTTTAAGCAGGATTATTCAACTATTCAAATATCTCGCATTTGAATTAGCTAGAGTGTTGATGTGCGCTAATTAGAATAAAAAATTTAGGTAATGCTTTAGATTAACATTATAATTTAGGAAGCTTCTTTGAAAATTATCATAGAGAAGCCTAGGGCAATTAGATGAAGGATTCTTAGGATAAATGTGGTTTTTGTAAACAGACTTGGTGCAGTGGTACAAAACAAGTATTCAGGAAACAAGTATCCTTAATATATCTCTGTAATTAATACAAAAAATTGGGTTGTAGAAAAGGATGTTGTGCTTTTGGAGAACAGTGAAATAAAACGATATTACACATGACTGGTGTCTGTCACATTAGCTCCATTTGACAGAACACTTAAGGTTAAAATTATAAGTCCAGATTGACATATTATTATACTTATTTAAATGATGGATTTATTTTCTTTGTTGTACTTCTAAAACAGATTCATTTTGTAAAGAGCATTTAAATTTTGCATCTAGAAAGGTTGTTTGAGAAGCGTTGAATATTTAAAATGGTTAATAGTCATGATCATCGTTAACCATTTTCCAAAGGGACCAATCTTGAAAATCACTTTTAAGACAGAATTTATAGTAATGGTCCCTTATATTACATTAAGGAGATTTGATCACACTGTTGGTGGGAATGTGAATGGGAACAATGTATTTTCTTTCTTTCTTTTTTTAAAAAAATTTATTTATTTTATTTTTGGCTGTGTTGGGTCTTTGTTGCTGCACGCGGGGTTTCTCTAGTTGTGGCGAGCGGGGGCTACTCTTTGTTGCGGTGCGTGGGCTTCTCACTGCGGTGGCTTCTCTTGTTGCAGAGCACAGTCTCTAGGTGCGCGGGCTCTAGAGTGTAGGCTCAGTAGTTGTGGTGCATGGGCTTAGTTGCTCCGCGGCATGTGGGATCTTCCCAGACCAGGGCTCAAACCCATGTCCCCTGCATTGGCAGGCGGATTCTTAACCACTGTGCCACCAGGGAAACCCAGGAACAATGTATTTTCAAATACAGTTTGGCCCTAAATTGTAAAGTTGAACACTTTCATTCCCAACTATCCATTAATTTAATTCTTGGCTATATACCCTAGAGAAACTTTTGCATATATGCACCAAGAGATAGTATAAAAATAATTCATGAAATCATTGATCATAATAGCAAAAACCTGGAAACTCAAATGACCAGAGAAGATGAATACATAAATTATAGATCAGTCACAAGGTGGAGTATTATATAGCAGTGAAATGTTTGAACTATATGGAAGGATCTAGAAATATAACATTGAGTGAAAAAACAAGTACCAGAGGACCATATACAGTAGGATACCCTTTTATAAAGCTCAAAACCAAGCAAAACTAAAAAATATATTAATTATGGATGCAGACATATGTGATGATATTATTTTTAAAAAGACAAAGGGATGATAAAATGCAAAACTCAGGCTAGTAGCTACCTGTGGAGGACAGGTAGGGAGGCGGGATAGGGAAAGAACTCCTAGGTTAGTACAAAGGTTGGTCACAGCCCAGTTTTAGGTCAGCTTTATGGGTGTAGTACTCATGGTTGTTGTGCTTCATAACAATACTTTCATGCACTCTTTTGTATGTCTAGTTTAAAAGGTTATACATATATGGATGTATATTGATAGAATAATAGTAAGAGTCCTACTTAATACTCAGTACATATTTATATACAGATGGCAGGAACAATTTAAGAATACAAATCAAACTGGTAATTGGGAAATTTTAAGATGTGCAGAGAATTTCTCTCTATATAAAAGATTCATTTAAAATTTATTTCAGGGAATTTTTATTACATTCATCATTCAGAGGCTCAGCTGACATATTTGATTTTTATAACTTTGCAACAGGTGGCAAAAACAAAAAGAAATGAGGACATCATGGATCAACATCACACTAGAACATAGATTTGTTATCAAACTGTGTTATAAAGATTTCTTAAACCTAAGAGCTACAACTCTGAAATTTTTTCTGAAAATACACCATATTTTATGTTCTTTATATACTCACAAGGTTGACATGAGCTAATTGCATAGTTGAAAATGGTAATTACCTGGTAACCATTTATCACTATTATTGTATCTCATGAAAGCCTAGGATTGCAATTAGCTCTCCGTTCATTACCATGTCACTTGTAACGGTAAAGTATTTGCATAATGTACATTCTATGGTACTCTTTTCTTCCCTCTGAAATTCAGATAGCATTTTACTTTAGCAACAAATCTTTTAGACTTCTACTTCAAGATGAAGGACAGTTTACTTGCACTTGTCTTTTGTCCCACAAATATCCTTGATGGGTGAGGTAAATACTCATAGTGCAGTGCTTATCCCAAAGGTTTAAGTCAGAATTGTGGAAAAGGAACCTGTGTATTCTTTTTGAGATTTCTATAACAGAGATCTACTGAAATGTTACTAGAGAAGTATAAAAATTAGACTAATCATCTCGGTGTCATTGAGCAATCAATGGATGTTAGGGTACTGAATTGGTGGTCAGAAGAACTGAGTTTGAGATTCCAACTTTATATTTGCTGAATTATGATAATCATTTAACATCTTTGTGCCTCACTTTCCTTGAATTTATAAACAGAGATAATAGCTCCTCTGTCTTCTTCATAGAATTGTTATTAGAATGGAAATAAGTTGATATACATGAAAAACCTTTACAATCCCTCCCAAGGAATATGCAAATGTTTGTCACTAGAGGAAGGTCTTTTTTATTTCTCATACATATTAAAATTCACAGGGGGAGGAATAAATTGGGAGATTGGGATTGACATATACACAGTACTATATGTAAAATAAGTAACCAATAAGGACCTACTGTATAGCACAGGGAACACTACTCAATACTCTGTAATGACCTATATGGGAAAAGAATCTAAAAAAGAGTGGATATATGTATATGTATAACTGATTCACTTTGCTGTACACCTGAAACTAATACAACATTGTAAATCAACTATACTCCAATAAAAATGAAAAAAAAAGACATAAGGTTAAAATAATAATTATTTCATAAAGGGTCTCAGTTCTGTCGTACAGTAAACAATGGATTTATAAAGATTAAAAAAATTCACAGTAAACTATAACAAAAAGCTCATTTAGGGTGTTTAAGAAATCACTATGAAACTAGATTAATTTCTTAATAGAAATAAGAAAATGCCTATAGAGTCTGCTTGAAAAATCATTTTATTGATTTTCACACAAATGAACTATTTAGATGTAAATGTCAAAGCAACCACAGAATCTGCAGGATATCTAGGTTTATTAATCAAGTCAAGCCCTCCTTTTGTTATTTAACCTCCAGAGACCAGTACGGTCCTTTCTCTTCTTTATTTAGGTATGGAAGAAACAGAAGTCATGCGTCTCATGAATATTCGCTGCTATTGTCAATGCAGTAATGTTGTGGACAGGCTGGACTGATCCCTAGGTTTGGAATTTTTCTACCCCAGGGCCTGGTTTCACTTGTAGTTTTGAGGTCTTGATCAGCTTATCTGCAAGTTGCCTTTGCCACAGAGAAACAGATTCATGTACAGAGAGACTGATAATGCACCCTAAATCCATTTGCTAATTTACAGTAAGAAATATCATAAACTTATCTTCATAATAACACTAATGCATCACTTTGCTTTATAGTTCCTAACCTTTGAATTCATTAGCTCATTTTGGAACCTCATCACTTAACGACTTTTGAACAGAATGATCTCATTTTTTTTTTGTTTTGTTTTTTGTTTTTAAACGAAGGGGCAATCTTTTTTTTTAAAATTCATTAATTAATTTTTGGCTGCATTGGGTCTTCGCTGCTGCGTGCTGGCTTTCTCTAGTTGCGGTGAGCGGGCTTCTCATTGCAGTGGCTTCTCTTGTTGCAGAGCAAGGGCTCTAGGCGCGCGGGCTTCAGTAGTTGCGGCTTGCGGGCTCAGTAGTTGTGGCTCACTGGCTCTAGAGTGCAGGCTCAGTAGTTGTGGCTTAGCTGTTCCGCGGCATTGGGATCTTCCCGGACCAGGGGCTCGAACCCGTGTTCCCCGCATTGGCAGGCGGATTCTTAACCACTGCACCACCTGGAAAGTACCGATCTCATTTATTTCTAAACTGCTTATTTTCTCTATTTATCAGGTGGAAAATACCAAAAAGTGCAAAGTAGAACAGGAGACCATATCTTAGTTGTCAAAAATAACACGCTGTTAACAATTCTTCACATTTCCTTCCTTTTCTATGCTTATGTATATAACTGAGATCATATTGTACATGCCATTTAAATGTCAAAGTTTCCTTTTTTTTCTGGTTAAGATGGCAATCTATGACTTGTAAAAACT
This sequence comes from Balaenoptera musculus, assembly GCF_009873245.2. Taxonomy (NCBI): domain Eukaryota; kingdom Metazoa; phylum Chordata; class Mammalia; order Artiodactyla; family Balaenopteridae; genus Balaenoptera; species Balaenoptera musculus. The sequence continues at coordinate 40,182,350 of NC_045788.1, forward strand.
TTGGAAAAGTTGTAGAAAACAGATAAAAGCTCAAATCAGAAAATGAAAATCACATACAGTTTATTACTGTAGTTAACCATCGTTAACATCTTGGTGTATTTCCTTCCAGTGTTTTACTCCTTTTAATTTAATTTTTTTTTTTTTAAACTTAGTCGGGATCACTCCAAAGCACAATGTTTGGGGAGACAGCCTCTGACTGGGCTGGGAATCAGGCAGCCTCTATTCTCGAGTCTAGCTAATTGGAAGCTGCAGATCAGCACTCTTCTTCCTGGACAGGGGTAGCGAGAGTGAATATTTTCCTTTAAAGTTCACTTGTTTCCGTATTCTAAGCTGATTTGTACATTCTTCTCTTTTCCCCCCAGCATCTTCAAGGCCACCGGCACCTGCCCCATGCTTCAACAAGTTATCCTTGATGGCTTCTGGAAGCCCATTCTCTTCTGCTTAACGAAAGACTCCTGCCCCCATTTCACCTTCTCCTGCGGTGACTGAGGAGGTGGTAGGAGGCCGTTAGTTCGGAGCTTCAAAGGGACCTGCAAACCTGAACAGCGGAGTCGGAGCCCTCGCCCCGCCGCAGGGTCAGGAGCGCCCGGGGGCTCCACTAGGAGGCTCCGTGTCTCTCTATGGAAGGGATGCGACCCGGGAAAGACTTCGTGGCTATGTCCCCGCTCCAGGGGCGTGTAGCTCGCAGAGAGGCCAGCCCAGCCTCATCGCTCCCGAGGTTATCATCAGAGCGCACTTCCACGTGGCTCTGAGTCCTCACATCCCACTGCTCTCGGGAGGTCTTTTCGCGTCGCGAGGTTTTTAGGCCCGACGCTCGCTCTCAGCCTCTCGGGAGATTCCGGCAGGCCTCTGTCCCAGAAAACCAAGGGTCCGAGCTCTCTGCCTCGCTTTGCGAGCCAGGAGAAGTGCGTCCCTTCTCGCTTGCCTTATGCCGGGCGAGGCGGGGACCGCACTACCGTGCCGCCAGCCGGAGGGGGGGACGCTCACGTGCGGCCCTCTGTTTTCCAGCCGGTAGCAGCGGATCCCGCGAAACCACCGTTCAGCCTACCAGGGTCAGTATTATATTGTCCTGAGAGTTCGCACAAGCGGCAGACAAGACCATCCACTCGAGCTCGGCTGCAGACGCGCCCCTTCCCTCCCCCCTCGGTTCGTCCAGACCGCCCGCAGTTGCAAGCGCGCCAGCCGCCGCCGATTTGCCTCGGCCTTTGACAGCTCGGCCCGAGCACCTCCAGGCCTCGAGTCCCGGCTCAAGGGGCGGAGCGAGGCGGGGCGAGCGAGCGCTGGGCGGGGCGAGCGCGAGCGGCGGCGCGAGGAGGGAGTGCCCGAGCCCAGCAGAGCCGAGCGGAGCGGAGCAGAGAGGTGCTGTGGACAGGCAGGCAGAGCCCGGCCGGCCGCCTGCGGCTCCGCGCCGATCGTGCTGCGTCCCCGGGCTCCGCGTACCCCCGCCTCTGCCCAGGCTCCCGCAAAACTTTTATTCTCTGGGGCCCTCTGGGTGTCTGAAGGACTCGGAGGGCTCGGCCCGCTCTGCGCTCCCCTGCGGCGGCGACCAAGGGGACGTGCATCCCTCACCCGCGGGGCTCTAGCGCCTCGTGCCTCTTCACCTGCCGATCGCTCCCCGGAGCAGCGAGGGGGCACCCGCGGAGGGCCCGCGCGGGCGCCAGCGCCCCGGAACTCTCCCGCCCACCGCGGCAGACCCGCCCGGCGCAACTTTAACTTGATTTCTCTCGTCCAGCCCCGGCACCCGCGACTGCTGCTGCCACCGCCGGCGTCTCGGCAGCCGCCGCCTCACAAAGGGGCGTAGGGAGGGGAGGCGGCGCGGGCGGCGGGCTCAGACGTCGGTGTGCTGGGCGCGGGCCTCCGGGCCGCCGAGGCCGGGAGACAAAAGGGAAACTGCCTCTGTTCACCGTGCGGGCTCGGAGCTGCCTGCTCGTCCGTCTCCCGCCCGGCTCTGTGAGCCTCCTCCCCCTAACCCTCGGCTGCTGCTCCGCCTCCCTCCCCGCGGGCTGTCCCCGCAGTGCTCCGGGACCCGGCGAGCTTTCGGGGCGCGCGTCGCTGCTGGCGGTTGGGGCTCTAGCGATAATAAATGATAGAGGATACAATGACTTTGCTGTCTCTACTGGGTCGCATCATGCGCTACTTCTTGCTGAGACCTGAGACGCTCTTCCTGCTGTGCATCAGCTTGGCGCTGTGGAGTTACTTCTTCCACACGGACGAGGTGAAGACCATCGTCAAGTCCAGCCGGGACGCCGTCAAGATGGTGAAGGGCAAGGTGGCCGAGATCATGCAGAACGACCGACTGGGAGGACTCGACGTGCTGGAGGCCGAGTTTTCCAAGACCTGGGAGTTCAAGAGCCACAATGTTGCCGTGTATTCCATCCAGGGCCGGAGAGACCACATGGAGGACCGCTTTGAAGTTCTTACGGACCTAGCCAATAAGACGCATCCGTCCATCTTCGGGATCTTCGACGGGCACGGGGGCGAGGTAGGAGTTCTCTGGGGCTTTGTTTGAGTGTGTGTGTGTGTTTGTGTATGTGTAAACAACAGGACGTGGTGTGCGTGTCGGGTAGCACCTGAGCGCGAGGGGCGTGGTGATGACCTGGTGTCGGACTGGACAAAGCCACTAGTTACAAACGTGGCCAAGTTGCCAGAAACACCGCGGGATCCAGACCTCTTGTACTGAGGGTCCAGTGTGGGGGAGGAAGGGTCATCCATAACCTATTTCGTGCCTCATAATTTATGAAGTTTCCCAAGGCCAGAGCCCAGCAAATGACTGTGTTAGTTTTGCTGGGAGAGTTAATGGTTTCTACAGTGAACTTTGGCCCAGGGCCTCAGCGCCCCTGTTCTGGGGTTTGAGGCCGAGCTAGGCGCAAAGAAGGAAGAAATCTTTGATTCTCGTTAGGAAAAAGATAAAATCTGCAGAGCCAAATCAGTGAGGACTTAGTGAGGATGAAGGAAGCTCTGACTCCTTTCCAGCTCTTTCGCCCTGAGGAGGAACCCGAGGGGCAGCGCTGCGCTTCTTCCCAATTCCATTAACTTTGCAAGTGCAATCCGGCCACTTGACAGCAGCGCTTCGCTGGCCGCCTGCTTTTAGCTGGATCGAGGCGCGGGACCGAGATGCCTCTGGCCTTTGCAGAGGTGGCAATCCCCGCAGAGGTAGCGGTGCCCAGATCTCGCCCCTGCGCCCTGGCCGGCGTGGGACACAGACGTCTCCCTGCTTCTAAATTCCTTTATTTGGGGTTCATGTGGGAGCAAGAGATAAGGTTAGAGGCCGGTTCAAGTCCCTCTCCCGCATTTCTGCGGCACCCTGATTGCTTGCCGGGGCTCAGATTTCCTGGAGGTCGGGGCGAGAGTTGGCTTTGGTCCTTGGGCATCGGCCCAGGCGAAGTGAGTGGCAAATGTGGCTCCAGAGCGGTGCTCCAAAGAGTAGCAGGCCAGCCACCCCATCTCTCTAAACTTGGCAGTTTGGAAAAGAGTTTCATTTCTGCATACTTTTTTTTTTTTTTTTAAAGCATACTTTCTTACTCCCCACACCCGCTCTTCACCACCCCTTCTTCATCATTTCCTCCTTCCCCCGCCCCCTTCTCCCATCCAACTTTCCCCCCTAAATTCTCTTGGCGCTTCTGATCTCTGGGTGGGCTGTAGGGGATATCATTCTCTTTCAAGCTTGTTCTTTGGCCTTTGTTTTGGGTGACCATTGAGAACGCTCTGTACTGGGTATCTTAACTGCATTCTCTCTTTGATACAAGGTCCCTTCACCCACCACTCTGCTAATCTTTCCCACATACTGCATGTACCTACCTGGTAGAACCAACTTTGCCAGGAATGACAAACTTGATTGGAAAATTTATTTGGTAGAGCTGAAATCAGTTTTTGCTATCTTCCATCCACCCAAGCCCTTTCTATATTCTGTGTTTCAAAAGGAAGGTTTCTCACTGATTGTAAATTTGTAGCCTCTTGTGTAGTATGGGGTTCTTTCCTTTCCCCTTGGGTAGGTGAAAGATGTGAAGTTAATTGAGGGAAGGGACACTGTGTATTTGGGTAAAAAACATATCTGAAAGATAAGGTTGCCAATATAATGGCTGATTTGTTTCCTGGTCTGAGAATGTCTATATTTTCATTTTATGTGCCTCGACAGTTGTAAACCATTTAATAAAGCTTATATTTATTATATACTTAACATTAAAATTGTTGGCAGATGATGATCTGATTCTTGTGTTAGAAAGTACAGTTTTATTCATAACTTAAATGTCTGGATGTACTATTAATGTTGTGAAACTCTGGGTTGTGCTCGTCTGGGTGTGCTGTATTGGCCTGTTTTGAGCCTGCACATGTAAGTGAATGGGTATTTTTAAATTTTCTTCTAAGTTGATATTCTAAAAAGTGAATATTAAAGACTCCAACAGATTTCAGGTTGAAAAATTTCCAGTATTATCTTCTGGCAAATGTACCATTCAGAAAAGGGACATGCAAAATGCTTTTATTTAACTAGAAACATTTTACATGTATAGGGCTTTTCATTAAAGTTTTAAATAATAAAGGAGATCATCATTGTTAGCTAAACTATGAAATGAGTTTCATTGTGCCTTATATTAAAAAGCTTGCTGTTTGCAAAATAATTAATATTATCAGTACCCTGAAAAACAGAACAATTGTTCTGTCTATAACATCCTACAGTGCATAGCCAGTTCATTCATTTTGGCTTTGTTTTAGGGCAAAATAAGGAGTTATAAAAAAGAGCTATTTAATTGCTATTGCGAATGTGATGATAAATAATCTTAGGTATTTCTCTCTTCCTTTTTCTTTCATTCAAAGAAAATCCGACCATCTAATTCTTGTCTTCTGTGTTGTGTAGCTTCTTTAATATTCACCAGAGGAGGGTGCCACTGTTTGATTTTGGTGTAGATGATAGTTATCACCTTTCAGAAAAGAGGAAGCTTTTTCTGAACTGTCTACATACACATATATGTTGTCCGTAGTGTGGTATGGAAGATGATGAGGAATTTAATTTTATTTCTAATAATTCAAACTAATAAGATAGGCTATTAAAAATCAGGACCCATGTACAATGGTAGTGCTTTTAGATACAGAAGGAACCTAAGCCACCTTTTATATCTATTTCATTCTGTTTTTTAGATGAGATGTTTATTGATGGCAGGAGAAGTTGTGACCCTCCTTAGACTGCATGGCTTATTCAAGGCCTTCAGTTTGATAAGCTTTATATTAAACCAGTGGACAAATTAGTTTGCATATTTACCTAGGTAAATAGATAGCACACTAGGGATACAGAGGTGAATGAGACATGATTCCCATTCTCAGAAAGTTTCAGTGTGGTGAGAGAGATAGACCTGTATACCAGAAATTATAGTCATTGTGTGTTTAGGGTGTTATTGGAATACTGAAGAGGGTCATTTAAATCAAATTGGAAGGTGCGAGGCCCTGGGAAAGACACCTTGAAGGCATCATTTACTGCAAGGTTAAAAGTGTAGGCTTTGAATCTGTGCTCTGCCTTAAACTAGCTGTGACCTTGGGCAAGTTGCTTAAGCAGCTTTATCTGGGAGTTTTTAATCTGAAAAATATGCATAATAATGCATGTGAGGTTCACCGTCATCAGTTGTGTTAATATCCTATCTAGAAAAATATTTGATGGAGAGGAAGATGTGGAAGAAGAAAGCTTAGAGACCAAGAAGTCTGCAGTGTTGGGGCAGCAGTATCCAAGGGAAGGAAAGAGACTCTACACATGAAAGCCACAACTTTGATCACTAGAAAGGTGTATGTTGGATACAGATAATTCATTAGGTATCCACCGAATTCTCTATCACTGTTTGTTCTAACTTCCGGTGAACTGATTATTAATTTAGGATTCCAGGTATCCTAGCATTGGGGAAGTAGCATCCTGGCTTCAGGTGCAAATTTTCTGATTAGTGAAAAGGAATATTCTTTATGATTAATTAATGAATTGGTATTCTGACTTGTACTTCAGCCTCTTCTGAGTTGTTAACCTGAGTTAGTTCTCTTGAGTCTGTTCAACTGTGTATTTTTAACAAAGCTATGTCTCCAGACTTGTTATGCTGAGGACCAGACTCTGGATGGCTGTGACTTCCAGATGGATGATATCTTAATGAGCCATGTTTTTTTTAGAGGTGCTATGGGCTAGCTTCCTTACTTGATTCCCTTGGGCCCTTGGTAACATTCTAACCACCATACTATGGGTGGTTGGTTGAAAGTGTGTGTGTGTGTGTGTGTGTATGTGTGTGTGTGTGTCTAAAGCTATGACAGTGACTCTTTTGCTGTATAATGAAAATTAAAATAACAAAAAGGAAAAAAATAGCTTAGATTGTATCAACTAATGTGGAAAGGTTATTTTTAAAATTACAAAATACTGTTTATCTAAGAAAATTGTTTTTGGTGCTTATCTATAATTTTTATAGATAAGCAAAATGTGTTTTTTGTTTTAAACTTTTTATATTAGCTAGAAGAAATATCACTGACCGTTTGAGGCACCTTTGTCAATGTTCATGGCTGAAACTTATATAGAAGAATGATTGTTATGTGTTCCATATGCTTATGGACATTACTGTATTAAAGGTCATATATCATTGTATCATAAAATTGACACACAACTTGGCCAACGGTTTAAGCTTAGAGTTCCACACTTCACATCAGAGAGAAGCTATACTTCCGGTGCTTGTCAGGGGCTATAGTCTTGAGGCTTAGCACTTCTCAGAAGCTCAGAAGAAAAACTGCTTATGGAGGGTTGCCTGAAGGATATATACAGTCTAGTTCTTTAGATGAGTGGTTCTTAACTTTTCTTGAGTCATGCTTCTCTTTGAGGATGTTATGAAACTACCGACATATCCCCCAGAGAAATGGACATTAGCATCAAGTTTTGTTTATAATTTCAAAGAGAATTAGATGCCTGAAGCCTCTGGATTTTAGGTTAGTCTAGATAGAATAAAATCTGTCTCTGATAAATCTAGACCTGCAGGGAGCTGTGTACCCGGACCCCACCTTGCCCTGATTGCCTTCCTCTTCCTTCCTCTCTGTCATTTTGCATTTATTGACTTGTGTGCTGGCATTTGTTTGTGAGGATTGTTATGAGGGACGGTCTCCCAAAGCTCTCTGACACATCAACTTTAGGGATGTCCCTGAGGACTTTATTTGTTACAGTATATAATATCCTCTTTATGAGGACCAAGGGAGAGAGAGTTCTCTAAGAGCTTTTTGTTTTTATCTTAAGGATGCTGAATCATGTAACTGATTGGATCATCCTGTGTTTGTTGGCTGCCAGAAGTGTTAGAGCCAAACCTCTGACCTACCTCTAGCAAGTGTGCAGAATTTTATTAATTTGGTACATGAACCTCACTCCCAGGACAGCTTATATTTCCTACATTTAGTTTTCCTTTGTCCCATTTTTCTCTTTCTCCTCTTAGATATGTCATTATATCTTGTGGTATATGTATTTATGTAAGTTTCATTGGCTCCTCTCTGAAATAAGATATGCTAGTTCCAAATAAATAAATTATGAGTGGCATAATGAATGATCTGCCTTCCAGATGTTACAACTGACGTTAGTAAATGTTGGGCTCCCACATTACTGATGTACAAGAAGCCTGTAGATTTAGTGTGGACAAATGCCTTATGGTTTAAGAGAAAATTCAGGTTATTTTGGTTTAAAATGGCACATTAACATTTCTGCCCCAAAAGGGGGAGGCACTTTCCCTTTTTTAAAAAAATAAATATATTTATTTTATTTTTATTTATTTTTGGCTGCGTTGGGTCTTTGTTGCTGTGCGCGGGCTTTCTCTAGTTGAGATGAGCGGGGGCTACTCTTCACTGCAGTGCGTGGGCTTCTCATTGCGGCGGCTTCTCTTATTTCGGAGTACGGGCTCTAGGCGCGGGCTTCAGTAGTTGTGGTGCACAGGCTTAGTTGCTCCGCGGCATGTGGGATCTTCCCGGACCAGGGGTCGAACTCGTGTCCCCAGCAGTGGCAGATGGATTCTTAACCACTGTGCCACCAGGGAAGCCCGGCACTTTCCCTTTAATAACCCATCCCTGTCCTGTGCTTAGCAGCTGTTTGTAGGTGAATGTAGGAACCTGACTGCTGACCATGGTGCATCTTCTGAACAGATTGTTTAGAAATTCAGTTTAATTAAACCAACATTTTCTGGATAGTCTGTGGCATAACAGAGTTATGCTCTCTGTGATGCCCAAAGATGAATCAGTATATTCTCTGTCCTCAGGGAGCATTCCATCTACTTGAAGAGATGAGTTTTTAAAAAATAGCAGAACTACAAGATGCAGTTGGACCACCTACAAGAGAGTGGTGGCCTGACTGAGGGAGCTTGGGGAGTCTTGGATAATTTTGAAGAGGAACTGACATTTGACTATATCCTAGCATTTCAGTAGACAGAGATTGGGTGGAGGGAGGATGAAAAGATGACATCACAGGTGGAAGAAAAAGTGTGAAAATGGATCAGAGGAAGTAAAATGCAGTCACAGCTGGAAGAAAGGCAGGTAGCTCTATTTGTTTAGAGCAGGCTTTCTCCATATGCTGTAATCTAGAAGCCCACTCATTTTTCTTACATATTTAAGTACCTTCTGTTTTATGATATACTTCATATTGTTTTTTATTGATTTATTTTTATAAATTTATTTATTTATTCACTTTTGGCTGCATTGGGTCTTCGTTGCTGCATGCAGGCTTTCTCTAGTTGCGGCGAGCGGGGGCTACTCTTCGTTGCGGTGCGCGGGCTTCTCATTGTGGTGGCTTCTCGTTGCGGAGCACGGGCTCTAGGTGCGTGGGCTTCAGTAGTTGTGGCACGTGGGCTTAGCAGCTGTGGCTTGCGGGCTCTAGAGCGCAGGCTCAGCAGTTGTGGCGCACCGGTTTAGTTGCTCCGTGACATGTGGGATCTTCCCGGACCAGGGCTCGAACCTGTGTCTCCTGCATTGGCAGGCAGACTATCAACCACTGTGCCACCAGGGAAGTCCCATATTGTTTTTTAGATATCTGTTTTTTTAAAGTTAAGTATATTTGTTTAAAAAAGAAACTTCATATCAGCACTGTGAGTAGAAAGTCCATAAAATGAAATTCTTGGCCTCCAACTTGCTAATAATCTATCTCCATCTTGATGGAGTAGAGTGATACTAAAAAAGTTCTTTTCCTAGTCTCTGGTTGCCTCTAGAGTCCTTCTGTCCCCCTCCCCTGGCTCTTCATGAGCAGAAAGGTGGCTTTTAAAATTTAATTGTTGACCAATTAAATTGAAGTGAGGCAGGTTGCTTGTTCCCTTCGCAGGTGGAAGGTACCTCTGGTGATGCCACTCTTTGAGGAACCCTGGTTTGGAACAGCTTTCCACTCTGTGGACTCATGTGACAGATAAGATTTCATGTGTTACACCTCCATGGGGAACCCAGAATGATAGGCAGTTCACAGTGTTCTAGCAGAAATTCCACCCCCATTTCTAACGCAGGTACATGAGAAGACATTATAGGCATAAACCTGAATCCTTTCTAGCTTAGTTTAAAAAGTAAATAATTCATAAGTTTTGGTACTTGAGCCATTATTGGTTACAAACTGTGACTACTTACAATGACAGGATACACAGTGACATGTGTGCTGGGACCCACAGTTGAGGAGGCTTAGCCTGGAGTTTACGGTATACCCAGGGGAGGAGTTGGAGATGCTGCTGGAACGTTTGTCAGCACTGACACTGAAAGCCACACTGAGGAGCCTGGGCCATGTGCTGTAGATATTGGAGAACCACTGGATATTTTTGAGCAAGGGAATGGCTTTTAAATCCATGCTTTAGTAATTCTGTTCCTCTAATCTATATAGAGGATTGATGTGAATGAACAAGATAGAAAGGGTGTGTGTGTGGGGGGTGTCAATTGGGGAAGCCTGGGCCAGAGCAGTGAAGAGGAAACCCAGGGGTGTGGGCCATTGCTGAAAAGGGGGGGAAGGGATGAATTAGAGACCCTCTGAAGTAGTAAGACAGCTGTGGGGGTCCCCAGTGTGACAGCATCAACATGATAGAGGGCGGTTGATAGAAGAGCAAATTTGGGCAGTAGTGAGAATAGTGTGAGTTTGGCTGTAAACTTGTTTCCCTTTTCCCCTGTATATTTAGATGTTTGTTTGGATTCATAAAATGTTTGTTGACTGTCTAGCTCCCCAATTTGTAAAACATTATTTCTGTCATACCTTATCTAAATGGATACATTTTAAAACAATGAAAATATACATTGTATGTAATATCTGATTTATTCAAATGGAAAGACATTTATTACTATTTTACTTTGTTACCAGGAATAATTTAGGCTTTGTTACGAGGTATGGTTTTCCCAAGACTAAAAAACAGCACTATATCTTCATATCTCTTAAATGATTTCATTTCCTTGACACTGCTCTTAAAATAAAAAATATGTATATCATTCAGTCTCAGATGAAAATGTTCCCTGGGCTGTGTTCAGTTTAAATGTAAGCACATAATTCGTCAGGGACTCAGATTTTTAAAAAGTGATATTTCAATTTTGAATGTTAATACTTGAAGCATTTGTTTTATTCTTAATTTCTACTTTAATCTTGAACTACTTCAGTAATATAGTTTTGTGGTTTAACTTTTATTACCATTTTAATAATCCTATTTAATAAATATGAAAGTAAATCTGCAGCAAATTAAACATATTTAAAAATAAATTAATTTTAAAATTATAAGAGTAATATGACTACATGATAGATAATATAGAAAAGAAATAAAATCACTCCAAATTTCATTATCCTGTCACATCCACTATTACGATTTTGGTGTATTACTTGCTCGTCTTTATATGCATTTAAAATATAATTTTACATTGTTATACATATAGCTTTAAATCTTGGCTTTTTTTCACTTTGTATAATCCTGTAAACCCTTAGTTATTTTGCTCCATAATTCTTTATTATATTTCTAATGTATTTTTTAGTGATGGAGTGATATTTTACTGAATGGATATTTGATAAATTACTCAATTGCTTCCTTATTGGTATACACTTAGGTTCCTCTAACTTTTCACTGTTATAAATAACATTGTAATATGTGTTTTTGTGCTTTTACTGTAGTTTGGATTATTTCTCCAGGGTGGATTTCCAGAAGTGGGATTTCTGGATCAGAAGAGAAGTAAAGAAACCACTATTATTGGTAGTAATGATATTAATAATGGTTGACAATTATTGAATATGTATAATATGCCAGGTAGTGTTTAAAGTACTTTACTTATGTTATCTAATTTTAATTATCATAACAATTTTTGAGGTAGGTACTGTGTTATCCACATTTTACATATGTAGAAATTAAAGCACTGAGAGGTTAAGTAATTTGCCCAAGGACTGTCCACAGTTCATAGATGGTGAAACTAGGATTTGAAACTGGGATTCAAAGTTAGAGCTATTTACCTCCAAAGCCTGTGCTATCAGTTTCTGGTTGGAGTTCTACAAATCTCATAATTTGGGCAATAAAGTGCAGATAGCATTGTTAGGTGGACCCTGCCTGGTCTTCTTGTGTTAGTCAGTAAGACTTGGTGTTTCTTCTTTGACAGTTGTGTCCCCGTGTCCCTGTGACATGTTGCTCTTGAAAACTCTACACTGGAACCTTGGTAGGTAGATCTTATAATTACCTGAGAAAGTCCTGAAGTTAAAAAAATTAGAGGTCAGAAGTCAGAGCAGGTGGTGACTCACACTTAAACAGCCGTTCTCAGACACTCCCCTTCTTTGCTGGCAGAATCTCTAACCCACTACAGAGAATCCCTGACGTTTTTGCCTCTTGACTCATGAAAGGCTTGCATAGACGTTATGGTGGCATTAACGTAGCCATTCTCAATAAACAATAACGATTTACATTTTATTTTAAAGTACCAAGGGCTTGACTTTAGAATAAGTATGTAGGGGTGTGTGTATATTTGCGTAATTTCTCTTTATACTGAAGCACTTTTTTTTTTTTTTCCCCCTTTTTTTTTTTTTGAGGGCCAAAATAATTTCCTAATACATAAATGACTATAAATTTAAAAGAGCAAAATATTATTGTTTCATTTGTTTATTTATTTATCTATTTATTTATTTATTATTTTTGGCTGTGTCAGGTCTTAGTTGTGGCACACAGGATCTTTCGTTGTGGTGCGTGGGCTTCTCCCTAGTTGTGGCATGTGGGTTTTCTCTCTCTAGTTGAGGCACGCAGGCTCAGTAGTTGTGGCCCATGGCTTAGTTGCCCCGCGGCATGTGGGATCTTAATTCCCCGACCAGGGATCGAACCCGAGTCCCCTACACTGTAAGGTGGATTCTTTACCATTGGACCACCAGGGAAGTCCCTTTTCATTTGTTTATAATACTGAGTTGGTATGTTTAGCTTGAGTAGATGCTACGTCTTGTGTTTCCATTGCAGAAGACTACTTAATACTTTGTTCTCTTAGTCAAGCCCAGTCTTTAGTGATGGCTAGTTATAATCTGTTTTTAATATAAATCTGCAAGTTAGGCATCTCTGGGCCTGTAATCACTTGGAAAGGGTGCCTTTTTATAATTTCTACAAAAGTGTAAGTAAGTCACCATAGCAATAGGCTGTATTTCTTTTCTTTTCTTTTCTTTTTTTTAATTTTATTTATTTTTGGCTGCATTGGGTCTTCCTTGCTGCGCGCGGGCTTTCTCTAGTTGTGGTGAGCCGGGGCTACTCTTCATTGTGGTGCGTGGGTTTTTCATTGCGGTGGCTTCTTTTGTTGCAGAGCAAGGGCTCTAGGCGCGCAGGCTTCAGTAGTTGTGGATCGCAGTCTCCAGAGCGCAGGCTCAGTAGCTGTGGCACATGGGCTTAGTCGCTCCGCGGCATGTAGGATCTTCCTGGACCAGGGCTTGAACCCATGTCCCCTGCATTGGCAGGTGGATTCTTAACCACTGCGCCACCAGGGAAGCCCAGGCTGTATTTCTGAGACTCACATTCTTTACTATACCATCCATCATTGTTGCCCTCCTTGTTCTGCTCCTGTGTGAGCAGCTGACAGATAATCTGTGTGTATTAGTTGCTAAGCCGAAGACCAGTTATCCACTGCACATTATGCAGCAAACCTTATGACTTCTCTAGAGAAGTGAATACTTATTTGCATTTGCTTTTCAACATTGTTGGTCATTATAAATGTGAATGGGGGTTTAATGCCCTGTAGTAATAAATCTTAAATATTTGAAATGGTATTTTTAACAGGACAGTGTATATTCAGCACTACTCTTGGGCAGTAAAGTTTTAAACCTAAAAACATTACAAAATTTTTATTCTCTTAGTTATAGAATTGCCATAGGTCAGAAACTGTTTTATTCTGATAAGTATATACCATTTCCTTTTTAATCTAGTAAGTGCTTTCATTTCTCTTTTTAATTAAATAAATTAACTCTTAGTTAAATTAGTCACTGGACATTTTCTGGCCAATAAGCCTCTTAACTGACACTGTCAGGATTTTATAGAAATTGAGGCATAGATTTCGATCATACTGTTCACCTTTTTGATCCTTAGTATAATGAGATGAATTTGCTATAAGAACTGAGTTACACAGGTATGTGATAAATATAACTGTCCCAGAATTTGGGATTAAGAAGTTTTTACTTCGCTTTTATTTTAACACTTAGATGTTTTTCTAAATTTCTGTTTAGAAAGAAGATAAATTTTCTCTTTAGATAGGCCTGGCAGGGATCTTCAATTGTCATATAATCCAAATATAGTGCCTAAGGCTTCACAGCTACATGAATAATCTATTTTTAAAGACTTTCATCAAGGAGATTCCACATTGGTCCTGGAGAATTTTTTTCTCTATAATCCTCTCAGGAAAATCGTCTTTATATGCGAACTACATCCCTTTGGTTTAAGCCTATTTCTTTTAGTCTGGCCTCAACAGAGATAATTTAGGATTAAGTTGTTACCATTTGTAAATCAGTAAGATTATGGTAATCAAAAATCTCCTCCCCCCATATTAAATAGATACATCAAATTTATGGGAGAAGTACTCATCTCAGAAAAAGGAGATACAAGATAATTTCAACCGAAGACAGAATGATGTTTCCAGATAATCAATAATGCCTCCTTTTTGTAAAGAGCTAGTTTGGCAATAAAGGAAATGTCCTCTTCCAGTTTTACAGATTGACTGGTTTTGTCTTTTATGTCCATTGTCAGAGACTTAAACGCTTCAGCTGGAGTAAATTTGAGCTGCACATCTAGGTGGTGCATTATTTGAAAGTTTTTGGTTGCAAGTGACAGAATACTCTAGTGGAAGCAGCTTAAACTCTAGGGACATTTATTATCTCACATAACAAATGGCCTGGAAGTACGTGTTTCCAAGGTCGGTTAATTCAGCAGCTCAGTGACTTCAAGTCTTTATATAACTACATCCAGAGACATGAAAAAGAAACTGTACCTGTCCTGCGTTCTTAAAGCCTGAGGAAAACCTTCCTAGAAACTACCCCTCACATCTCCTAGGCCAGAATTGTGTCCATGTCTAAACCAATGGCTTGGTCATGGGAATACCATCACCATGATGATGAACTCTGACCCAACATAATTCACCCCATGTCTGGGGAGGAGCCCAGCTGCCTCTGGAGGTCATGACAGCCTAGAAAGGTGAACGAAACTAGAGTTTTGTTATCTAGAAGAAAGGGACGTGGGAATGGTTGTTGGTCAGACCCCACAGGTGGGAAGGGGGTTCAGAGAAGGTAGCCTGGAACATTTCTTGTCTACACATTTGCAACCTCGTTGAAGAATGTTGCTGTAAAGTATATAACACTGACATGGTGGGGGGGAAATTTAGAAGACTTTAGAAAAGGGTAAACCATCTTATTTTCGAATTGGCTTAGGGATGACTTTGCCTGGAAGCTGAGATATAAATTTGGTATTTTAGGGTTCCAGGAAGTCTTGAAAAACTATGAGGAGGTAGTTTTCTAAATAATTCAAGTTTTCTCTCTGTTCTCTGTAAAGACACAACAAGGAGGGACCTGGGTGTTTGGAGAGTAACAGGTGTTTTTTTTTCCTCTAATATATGACTGTGTGTTCAGTATAGTTAATGCTATTGATAAATGTGGAAGTATCACAGCAGGTTTTTTGTTGGCTATCCATTTCTATTTTACCATCTTTCTGTTTCAGAAAACGAATTTGGTCAAATTCAGTAGGATTTTTGTCCCTTAATTATTAAATGTCATTAAGTTTTATTATTTTGTTTAAAAATATTTGAATCTACTCCAGGCCAAGGAGAGGAGATTCCTGAGAGGTTCAAAATTTTGTACGCATTTTGGAGCAGGGCATTCTGGCATTGGTCTAGGCTACAGGGAGAAAGGAGGGCATTAAAGTGTTCAGATTTTTCTGTAGGACAAATGAATGCACTTGGAATAAATTCTGTGTGTGCCTCTAGAGTACTCATCCTACTGCTCCTGCTATAAATTGATTACAAGGACATCTTTTTGTTGTTTTCCTGACTGATTATTGCTAGTCAGTAGAAGCACTTACTGACTAAACTTCCCATTTAATTTTAGTAGCTTTTCTGGTGATTCATTCACTACATTTTTTTCCCCCATAAAGATATGCAGTCATATTATCTACAAATAATGTACTTGTGTCTCCTACTTTCTAAATAGTTATACTTTTTGTTTTTGTTTCCTGCCTCAATGGACTAGTTAGAACAGAACAATGTTCTGTAATACTCATGATAGTGGGTGTTATCATGTTTTTGTATTTGAGATGATTTAAAAAGTTTGAGGTGAGGGGAATGTGAAATGGCTTCAGTTTATGGACAATAGGGCTAAAGTTTCTTTACTGATATAAAGAAAGATGAAAACCAATGGTAAAGTAAGAGCCAAAGAAGAAAGGATATTCCAGGGATAGTAATATAGAGAATGAACAATCATAAGAAAGGACTAGAACTGAGTGTAGATATGATGCTGAAAACCAGAGTGCATTGATTACATGAAGCAAAGAACACTGTCTTTTCTTCTTTGGGGAAAAATTGTCATCACTAGGTCCGTCTCATGAAAATGTCCTAGGAAGCATTAGTAGTCTAAACAATAGGCATAGTATGTGACGTACAGGGTACTGATTCTGCAGGTTGTGGAAGACCTAGCAAGATTAGATGCACGTAGGAATCCCTCCTTCTGGTTCCAGAGGAGTGGAAGGTCTGGAGCCATCTTCCCCTGGCACCTCTGCCGGTTTTGGTGAAGGTTATCCTTATTTTTACCCTGGGACTTCAAGAAGATTCTTGCCCTAATTTCTACTACATGTCTTGTAAGAAAACGGCAGCTGATTGTGGAAGAGTCTCATACTGAGGGGGTTAGGTCCTAAGTTGGTGTAAAAAAACAAGGTCATGTATAACCAAAATCTCCCTGGAATGTTCCCTCAAATTGACTGTAAAGAACAGTGTATGTGATGTTGTACCTCTTATTCTGTAGGGCAATATGTAGTTATAAATGTGTAATATCCCAAGTAACATATAGTATAGAATAAAATGCAGTATGTGCAGGTAAAATATAGTTTTAAGGTGTTTTAAATGATATAAAAGGGTATCTTGAATTTGTGTAAATTTGTAAATAGTACCATTTCACTGTACCTTCTGTAAGATAATAGAATAAGAAATTAAAGAATATTTTGAGATTTTTCAGGTGACAACAGGAACTTCTTTTAGAGAGAGCATGTTATATATTTCTGTGTGATCACTTTGAGAAAATTTAGTTTCTTGGGCTTCCCTGGTGGCGCAGTGGTTGAGAATCTGCCTGCCAATGCAGGGGACACGGGTTCGAGCCCTGGTCAGGGAGGATCCCACATGCCGCGGAGCGACTGGGCCCGTGAGCCACAATTGCTGAGCCTGCGCATCTGGAGCCTGTGCTCCACAACAAGAGAGGCTGCGATAGTGAGAGGCCTGCGCGCACCGCGGTAAGAGTGGCCCCCGCTCGCCGCAGCTAGAGAAAGCCCTCGCACAGAAGCGAAGACCCAACACAGCCATAAATAAAAAAAAAAAAAAAAAAAAAAAATTTTAGTTTTTTAAAGTTTTAAAAGTACAAAGCAGAATAAACATGTGGCTTTTTGGAGTTAGGAGTAAGATTAATTTATCCTGATTATTTTGAAAGTTAATTTTAGAGAGATAATTATAATGCCATATTGAATACTTTATTTTTAATCTAAGTGACAGCCATATCTTTGACGCTAGATGGGAATACAGAGATGGGCACTCAGCCTGGTGATTTGTATTCATAAATACATAGAAGTAGTTTATACTTGCTATTTCTTTCTTGCCTATGGCTTGAGACCCTGGGGGATTTTATTCTCCAGCGATTTCAGAAGAGAGACCAATCAGGAATTCTGACCTTTCCCACTTTCCTGGTGTCTCTCCTGAGTGTCTGATATGGTACCTCAGGCCTAAACTCTTTTGATAAATGTCTGGTCCTGGGTTTGTCTAAGAGTGAGACTTTTTGAGCAGCAAGGAATTCTTGGAAAGGAAGCTTGTATTTTAAGTATCTATGAGATCCAAGTGGCTGCTGATGAAGAAATCACACGAGTAAAGAACTGGGATCCTGACAGTGGCCAGAGAAGCTCTTTACATTTTCCTGTTAGAGCCATAGACCCTGCTCTGGTCCACAGAGCCACATAGCGATGGAAATTTTTTATCCCCAAAGGATTATGTAACGCAAGCAGTTTTAGACATGAAAGAGTACAGGCAGGCATGTATTTTGGAAATATCGCATAAGAGGGAATTATTTGATGGAAAGGACAGCTACTTTTTTTTTTTTCTCTCTCTCAAAAATAGGATAACAGTGGGAGTGCCCAAGTGATGTTTCCACTTTACCACAGAGAAGCCCTCATCTCCAGCCTTCATGGTGACTGTCTGTTAATGGAGATTAGGATATCCACTTTCTTCATTTAAAAAAATTTAACATTGGTACGATATTATCTGATACACAGTCCTTATTCCAATTTTGCTGATTGTCCCAACTGTTCTTTTTAAAAACAGCTTTAGATATGATTGACATACAGTAAACTGCACATATTTAATATATACAATTTGATGAGTTTTATATATACCCGTGAAACCATCACCACCGTCAAGATAATGAACATATCCATCACCCTCAAAAGTTTCTTCATGCCCCTTTGTAATACCTTTCTTTCAATGTCCTCCAATCCCTCCATCACTGGGCAACCATTAATATGCTTTCTGTCACTATAGAGGTAGTTTGCATTTTGTAAATGGAATTTATATAAATGGGAATATACAGTATGTACTTCCTTTCTTCCTGGCTTCCCTCCCGGCCCCCCACCCCAGCATAATCATTGAAATTCATCTATGTTGTTGCATCTATCAATAGTTAATTCATTTTTATTGCTTAGCATTCTGTTGTATGGATATACCAACATTTGGACATCCATTCACATGATGTTGGACAGTTGAATTGGTGCCAGTTTTTGCCTGTGAACATTCATGTACAAGTCTTTGTATTGACTTTTGCTTTCATTGCCCTTGGGTAAATACCTAGGAGTAGAATGGCTGGATCGTATGGTAGGTGTATATTAGCTTTCTTTTTTTTTTAAAAAATATTTATTTATTTATTTATTTGGCTGTGCTGGGTCTTAGTTGCGGCACGTGGGATCTTCGTTGCGGCAGGCAGGATCTTTTTTTTTTTTTTTTAGTTGCGGCATGCAGGATCTAGTTCCCTGACCAGGGATTGAACCCGGGTCCCCTGCATTGGGAGCGTGGAGTCTTTGCCACTGGACCACCAGGGAAGTCCCGGTAGGTGTATATTTGCTTTTAAAAAAACTGCTAAACTGCTAGTCCAAAGTGGTTGTACTATCTTACATTTTCATCCTCCGTGTATGAGAGTTCTAGTTGCTCCGCATCCTTGCCAGTCTTTTAAATTTTAGTACTTCTAATAGTCATGAAGTGGTTGCTTAATGTGGTTTTAGTTAGCGTTTTCCTAATGACTAATGATGTGGACTATCTTTTTAATGTACTTTTGGGAAGATGGTCTTCTTTTGAAAGCACAGAAGAGGATGGTTGTAAAATCTGACTTTTATCCTTGTCTCTATGTTGTGAGTGAAAAAAGAGAATAAGAAATGAAAGAGGTAGGAGTGATTAGACATGACTCTCTCTTACTGAGATAGGCTAGGAGTATAGCCAAAAATAAGAGGCATTGAGAGGTTGCACAGGGTAACCAAGAAATCAGATGAAACAAGGAGAGTTCATGAGAAGACCAGGGCCTGAGACCACTAAGGACAGTTTGTATTATCAGATTCTTTCATGTTCTTAAAACCACATGTTCTTGTATTCCAAAGGAAAAATCTGAAATAGACTTCTCTTAAAAAAGTGCCTTTGAAAACAGAGACTGTAGACACTGCTTCTGCTTTCTTTCTACTTATTTATTTCCTATTATCATCTGACTCTTTTTCAAACCTGGTTTTTTTGCAGGTCTCCAGAGGCCTCATAACTGCCACGTGTGATGGCTTGTTTCCAGCCCTCATCTTCATAGATTTTTCTGTAGGATCTGGCTTTCTTGACCACCTTTGTCTTCTTAAGACTCATCTCCCCAGCCTTGGTGACACACTTATGTTTTTCTTTTCCTCCTCTGACTTCTGTTAGGTTTTCACTTCCTTATGAACCTGGGTTTTGAGGACGGCTATACTCAGTGTGCTGGTGCCATTTAGTTTCTTTGCACCAGAATCTTTGCAGCTTCCATGGATTCAGCCATCCTTTCTGAGCAGAGGGCTCTCCTTCCCATCTAGAGTCCACATCTTTGCATGCTGACTTATTGTTTCCTTTCTTGGTGTCACCTCCATAACAACCTGTCTGAAACCGAATTTGCCTCCTGTGTTCATAGATTAATTTCATCTCCAGACTTGTCTCTTTCTGTCATGGTGCTTTTTCTCAGTCTCCCACTCTTGAAACTACCATGTCACCTTTGCTTCTTCCCTCTTCATTCAAGTCTGTGAGACTGTGTCATACCTGTCATCTCTGTCTCCATCTTTACAGTCACGCTGCCACCATCCTAATTCAGGCTTTTCATCACGTCCTGCTAGGATTGTGACAGTGGCTTCGTAACTGGTCACTTAGTCTCTGGTCATTCTCCCTTCCAATCCACTCACTGATGTCTCTGATAGATCATTCTTCTAAACTCACTGGGTGTACACTGTTTCTTTTAAAAAGTCTGTGATTTCTACCAACCATGATTTATTTCTCTGAAATTTGTTTGCAGAGTTCTCCTAATGGCATCCCTGACTACTTTACGTTACTTAACCTTATCTTCTGTTGCTCTCCTACACAAAGCTCTGCACTGCAGCAAAATTGGTCTCTTTATTATTTCCCGAATACCTGATGGGTACACATGCCCACTGCTGCTACTTGTTAAAAGCTCTATTCCATTCTCTGAGAGATTTCTCATTCCTCTTCCCCCATAGCTATGTCTTGTCCTTATTCCAAGGCTTCCCTCAATTTCCTGCTCTTCTACGAATTCTTGCTTGGTAAGTCAGCTTTAAGTAATCATTCCCTCCTTTGAACTTATGATCTGTGACAGACAATTGAACATTTTGTGTTATGACTCATTTTTAAGGTACTTTTTCTCTCCAGCCAGAGTTCAACTTCCTTGAGTTTCATGCCTCTGTGAAGTCTCTCCGGTGTGCCTGCACTGTTCCAGACGCTTGCATTCTGATAATAACAATGCCTTACAGTAATTCTAGAAATAATGATGCCTTGAAAATGGAAAGGAAACACCAAGTTGTATGACTGCGTTTGTTTTCATGCTATCAGTTGGAAACTACAGGGCCCTGCTCATTCTGACTGTTGAGTGGCTGCAACCTGCCAGGTGCTTTCACTGATGCTCTCTCACTGATTCCTCATGGTCCTTTGAGACAGGTGTGGTTATCTTCATTTTACAGTTGGGGAAACTGAAGCTCAGACTACTGTGTGCCCAGGGTTACACAACTGCCAAGTGGCAGAGCTGGGATGAAAATATTTCCCTTGTCTGCCCTGATTCCAAAGCCCTCCTCTTCTCTGTGCCACACCGTCTTTATAGGCAAGGACAAGGTTTGGCAAAGCATTCACATGGGGGTTATTTCTGAGGTACTGTTAGCACTCAGTTTGTAACACTTTAGATGATTTGTAATAAATGTTTCAAGTACATGGGAATGGAATCAAGTTGAGGAGATAAAGTAATTTATTTACACCATTCACTTGTATTTACTCTTTGTTTTTCTCATCAACTCTCGTGGCTTGTGCAATGTATGGTCCATCCAGAAGCCCTTTAAATAATGACCAAAGAAAATGCAGATTAAATATATAGAATTCTGAAGATTAGCCTAGGCAAGTGGTTTTCATCATCAGTTTGACAGGTGACTCTGTTTCTGGTTGTAAGGCAGGAATTTTGGGAATTGAAGCTGGCTCTTCAGAGGAAACTAGGCAACAGTCTCTGCTTTAACTCAGTCTGCCCTTCCAAAGGCGGTTCAATTATTTGGTTGGGTTCTTATGGATTTTAGGGCATTAGGCATGCCTCAGTTTTCAAAGGTAAGTACAAAAGAACATCCTAGAGCTCAACTGAAAAAAAAGTTCAGTCTATAACTTCCCTCCCAAAAGCATCATGCAAAATAAAATTATACATAGTATTTAGTGAGTATCAAAGAGTAGGGAAATATAAATGAACAATTTCAGCTGCCTGGGGGTAGAAACGGTGATTCATAGACTTGAGATTTGGAACTCAAACATTCTTGGTTTGTACTCAAAGGAGAGACGTGTCAGATAAGTTGCATGACAGAACAGAAAATAGCTTACTGATAGTGTGGGAATACCTTAGAAAGGAATAAATGTCATCAACTTTATCTTATTCTACATAATGTCATCAAAATATATGTCTCCTCTATACTAATTATTGAGTAGAAGGAATGGCATTTTAGGAAACATCCAGCATGAGGAGTTTATAGACTTCTCACGTACAAAATGGACATTTTCTACTTTGGGGAGCTTTTTGAATCATGTTGAAAACCAAAGTAACTCAATTCTTAACAGGTAACTGTTAGCTACGTCCTTCTCAGCTCCTCCAACCATGGGGAAACAGAAGTTGCTTTGTGGTTCTTTTCACCCATGCAGTTATCACTAAGCACCATTCCAGAGAAAGATGAGGTCTTAAAGGATGAAAACTTGATATTTCCTCAAGCAGTTGACTAAATTTCCCTTTGGCAGTGTTGAATTTGAGTTGAAAAACATTTTTACCTTGCTGAAATTGGGTAGAAGTTATGGCTGTGAATGTTTGGGTTAGCATTATGACTGTTTTTACCTTTTAGTTATTGTATGTCTCCTTTCAGATATACTGTACTACCTTGGTGCCTTATACAGAGTGGGTACCCCATAAATGTTTATCAGATTAATCTCATCAGGGAATCAGAGAAGATTAGTACTATGAAGGTTCTTTGGTTGCTTTTTTACTTCTTTTAGAATGAGAACTTAATCTAAATAATTTCTAAAATATTTTCTTTTCTTTAAAATATTTTAAAATTGTGATAAAATCATATAACATAAAATTTACCATCTGAAGAACCATTTTTAAGTGTACGGTTCAGTACTCTTAAGTATATTCATGTTGTTATGCAACAGATCTCCAGAACTTTTGCATCTTGAAAAACCGAAACTGTATCTGTTAAACAGTATTTCCCATTTTTGTCTACCTCAATCCTTTTATAACTACCATTCAACTTCCTGTTTCTATGAATGACTACTTTAGATAACGCAGATAAATAGAATCATTCAGTATTTGTCTTTTTGTGGCTGGCTTATTTTACTTAGCAAAATGTCCTCAAGATTCATCTATGTTGTAGAACGTGGATATTTGGGTTGCTTCCACCTCTTGACTATTGTGATAATGTGCCTATGTACATGGGTGTGTAAATATGTCTTTGAGATGCTGCTTTCAATTTTTTTGGATTATATACCTAGAAGTGCGAATGCTGGATCATATGGTAGTTCTGTTTTTAATTTTTTGAGCAACTGCCGTACTATTTTCCATAGTGGTTGCACCATTTTACACTCCTGCCAACAGTACACAAGGGTTCCAACTTCTCCACTTCCTCACCAACACTTCTGCTTTTTTAAGTAGTAGCCATCCTAATGGGTGTGAGGTGATAGCTCATATTTTGATTTGCATTTCTCTAATGATTAGTGATCTCGAGTATCTTTTCATATACTTGTTGGCCATTTGTAAATCATCTTTAGAGAAATGTCTGTTCAAGTCTTTTGTCCGTTTTTAAATCAGGTTATATATTTTTGGTTGTTGTTGAGTTTTAATAGTTCTTTATATTCTAGATATTAACCCCTTATCAGATAAATGATTTGAAATATTTTCTCCCATATTTCTAGTAATGTTTTTGTAACTTTTTAAATTGACATAATTTCAAACTTACAGAAAAGTTGCAAGACTAGTACAAGGAACTCCTGCATACTCTTTTTTTTAAAATTTATTTTAAAAATTTATTTATTTATTTTTGGCTGCATTGGGTCTTTGTTGCTGCACACGGGCTTTCTCCAGCTGCGGAGAGCAGGGGCTACTCATTGTTGCGGTGCGGGGGCTTCTCACTGCGGTGGCTTCTCTCGCTGCGGAGCATAGGCTCTAGGCACACGGGGTTCAGTAGTTGTGGCTCGCGGGCTCTAGAGCGCAGGCTCAGTAGTTGTGGTGCATGGGCCCAGCCGCTCGCTCCGTGGTATGCGGGATCTTTCCGGACCAGGGTCCGAACCTGTGTCCCCCGCATTGGCAGGCGGATTCTCAACCACTGCACCACCAGGGGAGCCTCTGCATACTCTTTATTCAGAATCACTGAGCACCTAGGTTTCTTGACATTTTTGTTGAGCCTTCTAAACAGAATGAATTACTTGTGGCTGTGGGAGATATAAAAATATAAACATGGCCCCTGTCTGAATATGGAAAACAAATAAGAATGTTTATAAAGCAGCAAGTACAGATGAGAATAATATAGATAAGAACACCAGTGAAAGGGGGCCAAAAGTGAGAATAACTTGAGTTATTAGAACTGGAGACCTGTCCCAGTGGTTTTCAACATGGGATGATTTTGTCCCCTCGGGGGCTTATGGCATGTTTAAAGACATGCTGGTTGTCATAACTGCAGGGGGCATGGGGCGAAGTTGTCCTACTGGTGTCTAGTGGGTAGAGACCAGGGATACTGCTAAACATCCTCCAATGTTTAGGACAGCCCCACACTATAAAGAAGTATCCAGTCCCAAATGTTAATAGCACCAAAAGGAGAGAAACCTTGCCCTATCCTCAGGAACCAGACTTTGAAGAAAACCTGTCTAGAGAACTTTAAAGGCTTTGGGCCCAGAGACTCTCTCAAACACATCCAAAGCACTTGGATAACACGGTGAAGCTTATGCTTGGTTAAAGAATAGGCATGAAAAAGAATATTTTCTTTTTTCTGTATAATGCCCAATAAGAGGACTTAGTTGGTCTGCTTACTATAAATTTTTTGCAGTAAACTGTCTAAAAATGCTTTTCCTGGTTTTATTTTGTATTGCAGTCACTTATAGCTCACATGTTCCTGTTACTGTGTTCTCTTTTCTTTGCCACTCTGTGCTGTAGAAAAGCTGTGTAAACTCAGAAAAAAGCAAACATTACTATACAAAAGGTCTTGAAGCTTAGAGGAAGAAAGCAGTGGTGTTGGGGAAAGATGTCTTAGATGACTTTCTTACCATTCTCGTTCACGGCAGAGAAGCTGGGTGCCAGCTCTATTTTATCACTCGCTCCAGTAGGCTGGGAGGAGAATGGAAATATTGGGTTGGCCAAAAAGTTTGTTCAGGTTTTTTTCCATAACATCTTACGGAAAAGCCCAAACGAACTTTTTGGCCAACCCGATAGCATGAACATTGACATCCTGTAGACCCGGATTTGATTCCAAGCCCATCCATTACTAGCTGTCTGACCTTGGGCAGTATAAATTATATACTCTGAACTCAGTATTGTCTTCTCTGCCAGGGGGTAATATCTGCTTCACTGAGTGATGAGGGGCAGTGGAGTGCAGTGGTTAAGGCCGTGAACCCGCACACTTAATTGCCTGCCTTCAGATCTTTGCTCTGCTGCTTCTCATTGTGTGTCCTTTGGTAAGTTCCTCAACCTTTCTACGCCTCAGTTTCCTCATTTGAAAAATGAGAAGAAATATAATAGTATTTACCTCATAGGGCTGTTATGACATTAAATGAATTAATACATGTAAAGCACTTAAAGTGGTGCCTGGCACATGGTAGGCACTCAGTAAGTGTTAGCTATTTTGGGGATTAATTTGAGATGAAGGATGTAAAGAACCCTGTAGTGTCTAACAAATAGACGGTGCTTGAGGACTAGTTTTTAAACATTTAAATTTTAGTAGCAGTGTATTGTAATATAATGCCATTATAACAAAATTTCATTAGCTCCTGAAGTTAAATGAGTGGGGATTTGATCTTAAGATGTTTTCAGGATGCAAAAAGGAAACTGGTCATTCTGTTGCTTCCTCCTTGTACCTGGCAAAGACTCCTTTGGATTCTTGTTAAAAAATGTGCTTAAAGAATTGCAGTCCTAGCCAGACTTCTGCCAAATTAGAAGAGGCCAGGATTCTGTGGAATTATAAGAGTGACTGAATGCATGGAGCAGTGAGGGAGGTTTGGATTGGAAACAGTTGTTTTTCTAGTCCAGCTTTCATGAAGTTACCCTCCGTGGAGAGGAAGCGGAGAAACAGCAGGAAGTTTAATTCTTTTCAAACTCTACGTGCATCGTTGGGGTGTGGACGTGTATCCGGGTGGGTGAAGGGGTCCTGTCCTTCTAGACAGTATAGGGGATTTAGACTCACTCAAAGGTAATTTACTGTGAAACGAACTATCGGGTTGTACCAGTTCCTGCCAGGTATTGTGTTTTAGACAGACATATTTATAGGTCATACATGGTGCAGCCCTTTCTTAAAATGCAAGAATATATTATTTCATTATAAGGGAAATTGTAGGTAAAGCGTTTAGCATAGTGCCTGGCATTATAGTGCTTTATTATGAGTTAGCTGAAGTTGTCATTACCATCATCATCATCATCATCGTTACTCTTAAATTTTATGGTTTGGTTTAGTTTAGAAAGGAAGTCTTTACTATTCATTCAGCAACTCGATTTCCCTTTTATTTATTTTATTTTTTATTTTTAACTTTTATGGACATACACACATTAAAAAAAGTGCAACTCATGATTCTATAGCTTGATGAATTTTCACAAACTGAACCCACTCATGCAATCAACACTTAACAGACTTTTACCAGTGCCCCACTCATGTTCCCTTCTGGCCATTATCCTTTAGTTTTTAGCAAAAAAAAAAAGTTTTTCCCTTATGGCTTTATGTAACTCTTAATAGGTATGACTGACAGTTACAGCCTTAGGGATGGCCTTATTATATGCCTTTATTTTCTTTTGCTTTCAAGAGCACATCTCCTGGAAAGGGATTTCAGTCCTGTGGGTTGTTATATTTGGACATGGATAGACTGAGTGATCTTGTAGCTCTTCCTCTGCAGATAGGTGATGTGTTCTTTGCTTTTACTTGTCCATACTGTAAAAGTCCATTGAAACCAAAAAGGAGTCCATTGTACTAAAAGAAAAGGAGAATGGCTCAGCCACACGGAACTCTTAGATGTCCTCTCTAAAAGCATTCCACATTCAATAGAGTTCAGGGGACATGAAAGAAATCCTGTGATGGAGGAAGGCTGCACAATGCTGGGTGCACTTGTAGGCCCTCATCTCTTGCCATCGAACGACGTGATTAGGCTGAAGGACTGGCCACTTCTGGAAGTAATGGGCTGCAGTGTGTTTACCCTGCTTTTGTCTGGGCACATTCAGAAAACCAATGGTAGTTTTTCAGAAGGCAGCTTCTCAGAAGAAGAATAAAAATTCGGGGGTTGAGTTTGAGGCTCTTTATATATCTTCTTTTTGAAATCAAAGTACAGAACAGATTAACTTTGAAACCACCAGTGTGTTAGCCTTGCCTTGTGTGTCTTGTTTAACTTCCTGGGCCCAGCTAACGGCTCTGCTAAAATATTGTACATGCATTTCAGAACGTCTTTCCTCATATTTGGCTGGTATTTTATTTCTTGAGATTTATTTATTTAGTTAGTTTTCTTTTAAATTGAGATATAATTCACATACCATAAAATTCACCCCTTTAAAGTATACAGTTCAGCGGTTTTTAATATATTCATAAAAGCTGTGCAGCCATCACCCATCTAATTTTAGAGCATTTCTTTACCCCAAGAAGAAACCCTGTGGCCATGAGAAGCCTCATTCTATTTAGTTTTATCAGATAAATGCTGTGCTTATTATCTTTTTTTTTTTTTTCTGTATAAGTCTTTCTTCTACAGGGTGTCATGACAGTTGTGTGACATTTCACGTAGAGGTTTGCCCCATCCTAACTTCTGTTCTAAAGTTGATTTGGGACTTCCCTGGTGGTGCAGTGGTTAAGACTCCACCTGCCAGTGCAGGGGACACGGGTTCGAGCCTTGGCCCGGGAAGATCCCACATGCTGTGGAGCAACTAAGCCCGTGCGCCACAACTGCTGAGCCTGTGCTCTAGAGCCCGCGAGCCACAACTACTGAGCCTGTGTGCCACAGCTACTGAAGCCTGTGCGCCTAGAGCCTGTACTTCACAACAAGAGAAGCCACCGCAAGGAGAAGCCTGCGCACTGCAACGAAGAGTAGCCCCCGCTCGCCGCAACTAGAGAAAGCTCACCTGCAGCAACGAAGACCCAACGCGGCCAAAAATAAATAAATAAAATAAAGTTGATTTGGGGGTGCATTTTTCAGCACTACCACAAACAACGTGTTGACTGAAACTGTTATAGGACATAAAATGACTGTATGTTAGTCACAATCACTTATGAAAATTTCAGTGCGTATGAACAACAGAGTGGCTTCTACAAAACTAACTAGCATGGTGAAGACTTCTGATAATCTGCCAAAGCTGGGCCTGTGCTTTAAGAGTTTAATGGATTGAGAAACCAATTCTTCTGGCCTCTGTGGAAAGGTTTAGGTTTATTTGTTTCTTAGACTAACTTTTTTTTTGGGAAAAAAAAAAGCGTAAGATGTATTTGTATTAACTCTTAGTTGATTTCTGAAGGCTTAGAATAGACTGTTTCTAAATGAATGTGATTAACCTATTTTAAAAACCTCATTTAGATTAAAAGTTCTTTTTGAATCTGTATTTTTATGATTTCAAAAGTAATATGTTTTAGTTGAAAACCTTTTTTTTTCATGTATAGAGCTTAGAAGAGTTAAGTGAAAAAAGAGTTGTCATCCTCCCTCTCTATAGAGTTTATGCTTCAAGTATTTTTATGTCTAATCATATAACCTGTTTAATTTCTACTTAATTTTTTTTTGCTTTTCAATCATTAACATTTTTATTTTCAAAGATTTTTTCAATATTTTAAAAAATTGGAATATTCGATGTACAATATTATGTTAGTTTCAGGTGTACTACATAGTGATTTGACATTTGCATATATTGTGAAATGATCACCACGATAAGTCTAGTAACCATCTGTCCCCATACAAGGTTATTACAATATTATTGATCATATTCCAGTTTTTTCTTAATTTTTAAATATACTGCAGAAGTGCAGTTGTTTATTGAATTGTGTTGTTCTATAATTTAACACTATTTTAAAGTTTCTGGAAGGTTTAAAACTTTTTTTTTTTTAAAGTGGTGATTGCTAAAAAACAAAACAAAACTCTAAGTAATCTTTCTTGAAAATTACTATGACTTGTTCATGGTCCAGTGGAACTTCTGAGCAACTATGGAAATGTACATACTTCCAAAGCTAGGTCTGTTTATCATCAAAGAAGGCTGCATGAGTCCAGAACTCTTAAAGAGGCCTCCTCTCTGAGAACAGCTTTTGTCCAAAGGCTTCAGGACCAAATGACTTCCAAATTCTCACTGCATCTCTTCAGGCACAGATATTTCATCATGGTGATGAAGTTGTACATGCACACGTTTTAGTAATTCTCAGAAAGATAATGGTATTTATCATATACTATGTATAGAAATTAAACAGTGGAGGTGTCAAAATTCCGCAGTTGACTGGATTCACTAGAAACCACCCCCCTCCCGATATTAAATGTCTCTCCTTTTTCACTCGTTTAAAAAAAATCTCTTACATATTTTATTGGACAAAACAGTACACATATTTTTATTGAAATGTTCACTTGAGCGTTTCTCTGTCATATTTCCTTTTTCACTCTTGAATCCTAGTGTTCTGCACTGTCTCCTAGAGTTTCCCAAAGACTGTGTGTAATTGTGTAGGGATGCTTGACTTTAGAACTTTGTTCTTGGGAATCAGGTATTGGACCCAAGAAATACCTTACAGGTAAAGAGATGGCTCTAGCAGTAAGCTTTTTTAAGTACCAAAAAAGGGATTTGGAAGAGAATCGTACACTTATTTTAGGTCAGAAGTATCTAGAAAGAATATATACTGTATGTGAACTACTACTTAAAATAAACAAGTTGGATTCAGCTATTGCCTGAGCAACTACCTAATAATGGATGTAGCATCTTCGAACTTGCAATGTTTTCATTCTACCAGGGTAACTTGTAGCAAATTAATTTTAGGATACTTAATGTATATGTATCTTCACTGTATTTTTAAAATAGTTTAATACTATTTCCTCTGCCATACTGTTTCATTCATATATAGTATCATTTGCTGGAGTTATGTGGCTATTGGAACTTGATACTGATAATGGACTGGAAAAAATTGTAAAGGGTTAAGCAAACCATCTTCTACTATATGAATGGTTAATCAGGTATAAAGAGTACCTTGCAGAAAAATCTGGAGCCTTAATGGATATTAGATAGCACTCACTACTGAAAGAGAAAATGGGAAAAACAAACACACAAAAAAACACCCACACAGTATAAATGAGGTCAGGTTACACATACTTTGTTTTCCCAATAAAACAGAGCCGCCTGTGAAGGCTCTGAAGCTTGCCTTGTGTGTTTAACAGTTCACAAGAAGTTGAACTTATTAAATACTTATTAAATAGTATTTTAAAACATTGTTTTTGTTCCCCCCCCCCCGCCCCCACATGCTCTCTCACCCAAAGGCAAATTCATTGCCTTGTGTAATCTCCCTTTCAATCATTAATGTATCTTAACAAATCCTTATTTGTGCTCCTACTATATAGTAAGCACTGAATTTTGGATAGATCAGTCGTCAGCTGGGTTAGTTGAAAGGAAAGTACTTCTTTTATTTGTCCCAGATAAACCTTACCTAAGGGGAGGCTGAAGAAAAGATGTGCCGATCTTCGATAAGCTTGAGTGGAAAGACAAAAGTGGCAATTGCTTGGGAAAGAGTGTATCATCAAGAAACCACTCTGACCAGTATATCTGGCTCTGTGGTTGTTCTGAGGGTGACTGGAAACTCTCCAAGCCTTTGATATAATCAGAAAGTTACTGCTTATATTTGAAGACTAGTATTGGGGGGTATATTTTGTTTCATCTAGTTTATTTTTTCTTTATCACATCCAACAAGCATTTATAAAGTGTTTGCTTACTCTTTGTTAACCAGTGTGTTATGTATTCAAAACCAGTGGTTAACTCATTAGGATTATGCTTAAGGGTCTAAGGAGCCACATTTTTAGAGGAAAGAATTTTAGAAGTTCAGTTTCTGGAACATTTTGAATGTTCTATATAATTTTAAGCTTTGTAAAGGAAATAGTAAATGATTATTTTATTTATTTAAAAAGAAAAAAATTACTGTACAGCAGAAAGTAACACAACATTGTAAATCAACTATACTCCAATAAAATTTTTTTAAAAAATCAAAAAAAAGAAAAGTTTTATCTAAAAGCAACATTGGTGAGTGACTTGTAGTACTTTAAGTCTGAAAGTAAAATAAAAGTTATATTATTTTTTTAACTTAAAAATACCCAAGCTGAAACATTCAAACAGTGTAAAAATGTGTTTAATAAAAAATTAAATTTCCTTCTATTCCTGATCTCTAAACTTCCTCCCCAGAAGCAACTATCATTATCAGTTTTTCTTGCATCTTTTGAGTAATATTTTAAGCATGTACAAACATATCTATGTGATTCCAGTCCCCTTTTCATACAAATGGGAGCATATTATATAAACTCTTCTGATCCTTGTGCTTTTCAGATCTACTGCATTTTTTTAAACTGGCTGCTCAATAGTCTATTGTATGGGTGAACTGTTATTCATTATTTAATCATTCCTTGCTGGTGGACATTTAAGTTTTCCCCAGGTTTCTGCTCTAATAGACTATGCTACACTGGATTTTTGTTTTTTTTAAGATATCTCTTTCCCATGTGTGTATCTTTATACATTCCTATAAGTGAATTGTGAATTCTAGGTCAAAGAGTATGTAGCTCAAATTTTTTTTTTAACAAAATATTTATTTATTTTTGGCTGCGTTGGGTCTTCGTTGCTGCATGCAGGCTTTCTGTAGTTGCGGTGAGCAGGGGCTACTCTGCATTGCGGTGCGTGGGCTTCTCTTGCTGCGGAGCACGGGCTCTAGGCGTGCAGGCTTCAGTAGTTGTGGCACATGGGCTCAGCAGTTGTGGCTCGCGGGCTCTAGAGCACAGGCTCAGCAGTTGTGGCGCACGGGCTTAGCTGCTCCGCGGCATGTGGGATCTTCCCAGACCAGGGTCAAACCCGTGTCCCCTGCATTGGCAGGCGGATTCTTAACCACTGCGCCACCAGGGAAGTCCCTGTAGCTCTAATTTTGATATTTATTGTCAAAAGGAGCTCCCTGGGGGCTGACCAATGTATACTTCCATTAGTGCTAGGTAAGAGTTCCTGAATCCCCACGTTGTTACCAGAACAGTGTATTTTTAAACTTTTTGACCTTTGCCTGTTAGGTGAAAATGGTATATCATTATAATTTTCAGTTCTTTAACTATGAGTAAAGTTGAGCATTTTTTGGATAAAAGCTGTTTGTTAGTATTTATATTTTGTGAACTTCTGGTTCATGTCCTTTGCCTTTTTACTACTGCATTATAGTCTTCTGACCAAGTTATAAGAGTTCTCTCTATATAAGAAAAATTGCCCTTTGTCATATGTGCTGCCATTATAGTTTTGCAGTTTGTTGTTTGTGTTTTGACTCATGGCATTTTTTTCTTTATAGATTAAAACAACTTCTTATGCTGTCAAATTTAGCTATTTTCTTTTATAGTTTTGGAATTTTTGTGTTTCACTTAGAAAGCACATTTACGTTTAGAAGAGATAGAGATTATACACTGTTTTCTTTTTACCTTTGATCAATCAGAAATTGTTATGAGAAGTGACGTAGATAGAAATTTAGTTTTGTTTTTCCAGCCTACTAGAATAATCCATTTTTTTCTCTACTAGTTTGAAGTGCAATTTTATTGTATACTAAGTTTTTAATATACATTGGGTCTATTGCAGGACTTTTTTCTATTTCATTGCTCTTCATGCACCCAGTACAAATTATTTTAATTACTATAGCTTTATAATGTTTTAAAACCTAGAATTTACCCTGGCTACTTTAGTGTGTTTCATTTTACTATCTGACCTTCAGAATCAGCTTATCTGGTTGCAAACAACAATGACAAAAATTCTTCTGGTATTCTTATCAAGATTGCATTACCTTTACAATTTAAATTGAGATAAATCGATAATTTTACAATACCCAGGAACAGGATACTTCTTTATTTGAGACTTCTATTATGGCTTTTTTAGAGTCTTAAAGTTCTTCATATAGATCTTTTACATTTAAGAATAAGTTACTAAATTTATTTTTAGGGATTTTTTGTTTAGTTATTACTCTTATAAGTGAGATCTTTTATGGCATAATGTTTTCTAATTTTTTTCTTATATACAGAAAAGCCACTGTACTGAATTCTCTTACTCTTTGTTATAGTTTTTCTAGTTGATTTTTATAGGTCTTCTTGTTATTTAATTATATTAGCTGTAAATACTGATAATTTTGCTTCTTCCTTTGCTGTTTATAGCTCTCATTTTTTCCCTCTGTTCTAATTGCACTGACTTAGACTTCTAGAATAATGTTAAATAATAATGATGATAGTGTACATCTCTGTTTTGTTCCTGAGTTTAGTAGGATTGTTTCTAGAATTTAATCATTAATCATGATATAAGCTTTGGACTATGTCTATATTTACATATATACATATATAATCATGTTAAGGAACTTATATATACTTTTTTGTTTTATTAAGAATTTTTGAAGCTAGGAATTTATGTTGAGTTTTATCAAACATGTTTTCATATTTATAAACATGATCATTTTTTTTTTTTCCTCCTTTGACCTGCTAATGAGGTAAATAAACTACACTGGTAGATCCCTAATATTGAACTATCTTTGTCTTACTGGTATGAACCTCACATGAGCATGCATGTATCATTCTTTTAAAGTATTGATGGATTCTGTTGATTCATTTTTCATCAGGATTTCTGTACTGATATTTTAATCTGAATAACAGTATGAATCATATGATATCCATAAGTGAGATGGCACTATGGTTTTTTGATCTTTTTTAAAACAGAGTCATTCTGGCATTATACAAAGAATTTTAAATCTCTTTACCTTTTACTTGCAAACATTGGAATTATCCTTTCCTTTGAAGATTTGGTAGAATTCATCTGTATAATTCTATGGGCCTGGTGCTTTGTGAGATAGAGCTTTGATAATATTTCTTAGTTACATGAACTGTTGTTAACCTATTTTGATGAAGTCTAACACTAATTAATGACATGCTGTTTGTATATTTGACATTGGTTTGTTTTTGAGAGTTCAGATGATCATCTTTAGCATTTAAAGTTTTGCTAGTATTCTCATTCTTCTGTAGCACCTTAGAAATTAGGTATGCTTCTTTAACTATAATGTTTACACATTATAAGAATTATAAGAATTTTTCAGGATAAAAACGTAATGCAGTTTTTTGCAAATATGTTATATGTAAATATATAATAAGATGAAGGTAAGCTGGGGAAGGCAAACTGGCCTGGCAGAGAAGCAGTGAATCCAGAGAGCTGAGTATCTTTTTTTGTGTAGGCTCTGCCTAGTGGAGAGGGTCCCATTTGGGAACATAGATTTTGGAAAGCAGAGGGACATGAGGGAGAGCCTGTGACATGGTGGAAATGCCCTGAGGACAAGATGTATTACTGTCATGAGATCTTGCTGAGGGTTACATTACTTGAGAATGCCCTGTGCAGTTGGATCTTCTTTTGGGAGATGGAACAGAGTGACAGAGTCAAGCAAGCTGCAGGGAAATCACTGAGGGATGGCAGAGCCTGCCATGGGAGACCAGCCAAATCTGAGTCATTTAAGGGTTGGCATTTAGATTTACATATGTAACAACTTTTGTATTTTCTCATCCATGATAGTCAAAGTGTGTCTGTTTGACTTGGGAAGGAAATGATTAAGGATTAGGTTAGTCAGAGTTAAGCTGACCTGGTAGAGTTATTTTCAGATTGTACGGTGTTCGTAGAGCATTCTAGGCTCTAGGATGTCATCTTTCAGTTGAATTTGAGCTGAGTGTTTTGGCCAGGAGAGCAATTCAGAAGGTCTTTGACTTGTAAACACCTCACCGGCTCACGGTATTTTCACTTACTGTGCCCAGCTGGATTAGTGCTACTCCGTCTTCTGGTCTCGCTCACTAGTTTTATCAGGCTTAAGGTCCCAGTCACTGCAATCAGCATTCCACTAGACTCCTAGTTGTCATGAGACCATTTTTAAAAGAGGGTCATAAAGTGAAGAATTGGGTTGGGTTTATACATTAAAGAATGGAAAGAGCACAGGCTTATCAGTCAGATGTGAAATCATGTCACTTTTGTCACTGAACTGCTTATTAGACTTTTCCTACCCTTCATCTGTGAATAGTAAATAGGGATAATATTATGTACTTTGTAAGATTTTGTAAATATTTAATGAGATAAGATATCTGAAGAACCTGAAGCATAATTAGCATTTAATAAATTTATTTATTTAATAAAGTTCCTTTCTCTTGATAGCTTCTGATTTAGTTTTATTGCATGATTTTCTTTAAGTCTAGTTCCATTTCATTCATTTGTTCATTCTGAAAACATTCATTGAGAGCCTACTCTGTATCAGGCACTATTCTAGGGGCTGCGATTAGAGATAGATCAAGGTAGGCAAGGTCCCCGTTCTAATGAAACTTGCGTTCTAGGTACGGAGAAAGAGATAAAAAAAACAAACTAGAAAATATCAGGTGGTGATTAGCAACATGATAAACAATATAAACAAGGAGAAATAGAAATAGAGTGTTAGAAGTGCTTCTTTAGATTGGATGGACAGGAAAGTCTTCTGAGATTAAGTGACATTTTACTGAGACCTGAATATCAAAAAGGAGCCAGCTATATTAAGATCTAGAGGAAGAACATTCCAGGCAGAGGGACAAGATAGTGCAAACGTGGCAGTGAACTTGTTATGCTCCAGGAAGAGAAGGATGGAGATGTTCAGACAAGGGCCAGATCGTGAGGGACCTCACAGGCCAGCATCTGGAGTTCAGTGTGAGGGGAGTTCGCAGTTTCTTCTAAGCCCGAGATTGATGGATATGTGTTAATTTTCATGGCTGAACTGTTGTGGTGATAGTCAAATCTCAGCATGCACCCGGATAATATACATAATATTATCCTTTGGGGAGAATGAGAATGAGAGCCTTATCTTAATATAGTGAAGCAAGTGGATTAAAAATCAAAGTGAGGCCTAATACACATAACTAATTTTTGTGTTAGCTAATGAGAGGTGATTAAAGTAATATGCTCATATAATTAACTTTTAATTATTTTTCTTACTGCCATTTAGTTTATAGTAATTCTTTTTTTTTTTTTTTTTTTTTATAGTAATTCTTGAGATACTGTGGCATGATATAAAAAGTATGACCACTTAGGTAACAAATTTGTACTGAACATCACTTATATTTGATGGTAGCTTAGAATTAAGATAAAGGTATATTTTTAAAAGTAAACTTTAAAGAATAGTTTTAGATTTGCAGAAAAGTTGCAAAGATAGTACAGAGGGTTTCCATATACTCCACATCCAGTTTCTGCTATTATTAACAGTCCTCCACGAGACTCTTCTCATTTCAGACACAGTTGCAAGCTCTGGGGTTTCCAGACCATCTGTGTTTCTGACCAACTAGCTATAAATCCAGGGGTTTCCACTAGATCCTCAGGTTCAATAATTCTCTAGAATGACTCAGAACTTAGGAGAGTGCTGTACTTGTGATTACAGCTTTATTATAAAGGATGCAAATCAGGAGTAGCCAATGAAGAGAAGCAGGTCTCTAGGGCGAGGTTTGGGAGTGTCCCAAATGGGGAGCTTCCATAGCCCCAGAATGCATCAGCTTCCAGGCACACTGATAGATGATTACCAGCCAGGAAAACTCATTGTGGAATGTCCCTCCATATGGGTTTGTCAGATGTTTTTCTCATGATTGATTAAATTGGGGTTATGGTTTTTTTGGGAAGAAGACCACAGAGTTAAAGTGCCATTCTTCTCCTATTGTTGACTAAAGGAAAAATGCACAGTGTAAAAGTTGTGAGTTAAATTTTATTTCGGGACCTTACTGAGGACTGTAGCCTGGGAGACAGGCCCACAGATAGCTCTGAGGAACTGCTCTGAAGAGGTGAGAGAGGAGCCAGGGTGAATTTTTTTTTTTTGCTGGAAAAAAACATATAGTCAAAGAACATCAAAAGATTACTGCTAATCACAAAGAATAGACGTCTCAAGTTAATGATCTTAGTGCTTTTCTATGTATGGGAAGATGCAAGAATCTGGGATCATTCAAACTGGCTAATGGCTTGATCCGTGTAGAACTGGAATGGCAGGCAGTAGTTTTTTCTTTATAGTGGCCCTGTTGGTCATAAATTCTACCAATGTCTGGGAGGCATTTCATGACCAGTTTGTCCCACACCACTAGGAACGCTTATCCCCAGTCAGACGAGGATCTTCCTCGGTGCTTTGTCTGGATTAGGCCCTCTTAATAACCTAAAATTCTCTGGATCATCTGTCTTACTAGTCTGTTATGATCCAGGGGAAATTTTTTCCTGTTGCTTCTTCCCATATCTAGAGTTGCACTATTACAATTAATTTTATATAGAGTTATATATGTGATTGATTGCCTCAAGACGTTCAGCTATCATTAATTTTGTCGGAGGTCTGGTTACACATCAGGTAATACAAGAGAGAACAGTCTTATAAAATAGATAGGATATAAGTAATATAGCCAGTAACATTAATAAGGTCATATAGTACAGCAGAGAGAGACACAAAGCGTAAGGAGTTTGAAAACAACAAAGAGAGAACAAATTAAACGATTGTTAGTATAGTTGCAGTCTGGATCTCGATAAGCCATCAAGTCTAGAGGGGAGCCATCTGGAGAAGCCAAATTCTGGAGGGATCAGGTAGAGAGAAAAAGATAAGTGTTTCATCTAAATTTACAAAGGTATACTTTATCAACTTGCTGTAGGTCATAGCGTTAAGAGAAAAGGTTTTCTGGAAAACAAAGATTAAAAGCCAGTAATATTTCAGACAACATTTATAAAATTATAAATCATATTTATCAGTTTATTCAGTCCCAGGTAATTAATTCTTGTTGATCTGAATGAAGCGAGCAGGTTTTCCAGTAGAGTTTTGTAATTTCTTACCCAGTTTAGTGGTATGATCTAAAAGTCATCAGAAACCTATATTTGTCAAAAAGTTCTTTGTATAAATCTTCTTGAAGATCTTCATTTTGCAAAAGCGTCAGAGAAAACAATGACTGGTCTATATGTGACAAAAGACTTAACACAACATGGTTAAAGATCAGCTTACAGTGCAATTAACAAGGAAATTTGGTTATTTCTATGATACACAACGTTTTAAGATAATAACTAGAACTATGAATGATAACATTATACCAGAACATACAGGACACACCAGATTTTTAGGAATTCCATATAATTTCTAGAATACCTATATTAATGACATTTACCCATACAATATACCCTAAGAAGGTTTATCACCACTTTGTTGACAATGTTTCCCATGTAATTCACATACCAAATAAATCTAATTAGTTTAATATCTCTCTTTGGGATGTTTCAGGGGCCCTCTGAAGCATCCCAGAGTTAGCTCGAGGTCAAAAGAACTTCATTTAGAATTTGACTTCGGGGAAGTTTGTCAAAGATATCAAAAAGTTTTAAAACACTTGGTCAAATAGGATCATAGGTCACTGTGAAACAATATTTATTTACTTAACCAAGGTGACAATAAAGATTTTAAAGGCAAATACATAAAGTTACAACAGATCACTTAAAAGGTAGAGTAACTTTCTAAAAGGTAGAGAAATTTTTTTTTGTTGGTTATCAAAAGCAGGTCAATAGTCTAAGAAAAGAGAGAGAAAAAACCAAACCCTACTTTTGTATCAGCTTACTATTAATATTAAAATTTATTTACTCAATTAAGTTTTGTTCTAATCTTAGTGAGTCCTGACTGTGCACAAAACTCTTTTCTCAGAGTTCTTTTCCCACAGACCTTCTATAACTTCTTTTTTTTTTTTTTTTTTATAACTTCCTTTTTTTACCTTCAGATTTTGCCCTATGCTTTCCCTTTCTTTTATTTTATTTTTCTCCAGGACAAAATTACTTTCCTCTGTCTTAACAAAATGCATTTCCTTTCCTTATACTTTTTTGTTTCTTACATACAAAAATGTTTTCCTTACTAATTTAGTAGTTTTAATTACATATATTAATTAGAAATCTTAACCTTTAAAAACCTTAATTTCTGGGCTTCCCTGGTGGCGCAGTGGTTAACAATCTGCCTGGCAATGTAGAGGACACGGGTTCGAGCCCTGGTCTGGGAAGATCTCACATGCCGCGGAGCAACTAGGCCCGTGCGCCACAACTGCTGAGCCTGCGCGTCTGGAGCCTGTGCTCTGCAACAAGAGAGGCCGCGATAGTGAGAGGCCCGCGCACTGCAATGAAGAGTGGCCCCCACTTGCCGCAACTAGAGAAAGCCCTCGCACAGAAACGAAGACCCAACACAGCCAAAACTAAAAAATATATAAATAAATAAATTAATTAAAGAAAGGTTAAAAAAAAAACCTTAATTTCTAATGAAAACTAAAAAGTAAGCAATTATGAACCGTTTTTTACATTAGCATTTTGTAGATTGGTAAACTTATAAATACTATTTATGATTTCTAAAAACGTGTTTTTATTAGAACAATTTTCATTGTGGCACCAAACATATTTATTAATGTTAAACTAAATATCTTCAGTTTCTTTGTAAAAGGAAGCCTCTATTCCTTAATTAATGTTTCAGTATCTCATTTTATTTGGAAATGATCTAGGTATTTAATAAACTTCCATCATTTAACTTAGCAAATTTCTAAAGTTTCAAGTTACTAAAACTCTGGAGAAACTATTTTTAAGTAGGCATACCATAAAACATAATTATTCTTAAAGAGTTCACCTAAAAGCTCTTACTCCATTTATATTTACTTAATTTACTTGTTCCCAACGATTATGTTTAGATTACCCATGAAAATTTCATGAGGCACTTGACCAAGTCATCATTCATCCCAAGCTATTTTTCTTGCTGATAAATTTGATAACAGAGATAATATGACCTTATTTGACTTTTAGTAAACCTAGGTGCAGTAAAAGACGTCTGTATTAATTAAACCAACAAATTTAAACTTTAATATTGAATATTTCCCAGATCACATGAACTCAAAATTCATTTGGGTTAGTTTCTATTACATTTAGAAATATTTAATTTATAAGCACTTACTTTTTTTTTTCAAACAGTTGTTGAATTATTCTTTATTTGGATAGATAGAAATTGAATCAGATCTTAAAGGAATAAACAATTTGAATAGTTTAGAATACATGATTAGGCAAGGACCAGCTGTACTTATTTTGAATAGTGCAAATTGAATGGCATATAATAATTTCAATACTTCCTTCAAGTATAAGCACTTACTTTTAAGTCAATTAAATAGAGCTCTTTTACAAGTTAATTTTGAGAATACCATCTGGAGCTAGAGACATAATATTGGTATATCTCTAATGGACACACAAACATATAAACAGACATAACCAGAGATTGCATAGCTTCATTTTAAAACTTAGTCATGAGTCAGGTATTTTAATACAAAACTTACTAGTTTGTAAATAACAGCTGGAATAAGTTAAATTTATTTGCTCAAATGACTAAGGCTTTTTACTCTTTGCAGAAGAGACTTACGATTTGTATTTGTTCTTGATGAATCCTTAAGGAGGCTGTGAATTAGATTTTGGGTGAGGGAGCCTTTTCAACACTTTGAGTTTAAAAAGGCCTTTTCCCCCCTTCTTTTTTTTTTTTTTCTTTTTGGTTTCAGGTTCTACCTGATTGAACTAATTAAGCTCAGTCTCAGGTCATTGTGGACTGTATTTACATTTCTGACTTGTAGATAGTTGCAAGTTAAAGACAGGTGCTTTAAATTCCCCAAAGAACTGGGTTATTGCCCAAATGATATCAAAAGATTGATTTGTCTAACCACATTTAAAAAATTTTGTTTCTCTCTATCAGTGAGAAGATTTCCAACCAAACTGGAAATCAAAAGACTTTTATGTTCTAGAACTTCAGGGTTCAATGTATCTATCATGCATTCAAAAGTTTGTGCAAGGCATTCAACAAAGGCCCTCTTTTTGAGTGTACAAGTCAAACGCAGACCAATTTACCCTAGAGGTTAAAAAAAAACCCTCCATTATTGCTCTTATTAGCCCCTGAATATTAGACCCCAGTTTTAACTTCATATTGTGTGGGCTTAGGTAACCCTATTGGTTTCCTTTAGTACGTCTAATACTGTCTGAGGGGCAGATTTATATGCCCTGTCTTATAATAGCAGGCAGGGGACGCATTCCCCAGTGAGATATAATGTCTGTCCCACAGTATAATCAGGCAAAAGAGACGTAACCATCTTACATAAAGTCCATTCAAATACACCAATTTTTAATAAACTTTTATCTTAAGTCTATCAACTCTTATACCTTTAACTTTAGCCTCCATTAGGATCCCATCAGCAAGTCTTGGTCTTACAAGGAGTCCCAGAAACTTTCCTTTTATTCCCTGCCATTTTATCTGTTTGTATAAAAGGCTTTGGGGTCCCCAGTGAAGGGTTGAGCCAAGGTACCCAAGCCCTTTGGTCAATCTTTACCTTGATTAATGGTGCAAATCAATTACGGGTCAGGTATCTCAGTGTAATTTTCTTCTAGCCTTAATAGCCTTAATTTTTTTTGTTTTTTTTTAAAATAGAGTAAAAAGAGTGGGCTTGTTTGGGGCCCTTTAATGTTAGGAGGACCAATAGGGGGTTCCTTTGGCCCACCCAACCTTTGGTAATATTGTATTAAAACCTTTGTTTTAATGCCATCAACATCTGTTTTATATGTCCTGTTTCCTAATAAGCATGTAAAGATTTTCATCTTGCTGGGACTTCACCTTCTTGGGAAGAAGTCACTTGACTTTCCTCTCAGCTTCTTCCTGTTCCCTTGCTAACCTAATTAACATTAATTAATCTAATGTTTCAACTGGGACACTTTTCCTTGGTGTCTTTCAACTGGGTATATCCTCCTCAGTGTCTCTCAACTGAGGAGTCAGTTACCTTTTATCCACCACCAAATAAAACTTAGGATCATCAGCTAATAATGGGAGATCCAAGACCCAGGAGAGATTCACCCAGTCGTCTGGACTCAGTGAGGAGGCGGACGGGCACAAGTGGCCCTTGCTGTTAGCAAGGCTCTGGATCCTTGTAGAGTTCAGGTTAAGGAGAGATGTCTGCTCTGGGTCTCTTCGTGGTTGCCAAAACTGCAGACTGAAAGAAAAATGCACAACATATAAGTTGTGAGTTAAATTTTATTCAGGGACCTTACTGAGGACTCTAGCCCAGGAGATAGCCTCTCAGATAGCTCTGAGGAACTGCTCCAAAGGAGCCAGGATATATATATATATATATATATATATAAAATTATATATATATAATTTTTTTTGGCTGAAAAAAAAAAGTAGTTGGACATCAAAAGATTACTGCTAATCACAAAGAACAGACATCTGAATTTAATGGCTTTAGTGCTTTGCTATGTATGGGAAGATGCAAGAATCTGGAGTCATTGACATTTTTCCTTAGATAGGTATCTTAACTATCTAGGAGCTGGTATATCCAAAGCACAGAATGCGTCCTGTTTTTCTTCATCCTGTACTCCCCTCAGGGGACACTGTTGGTGGGCAGCTGCAGTGGCTAATGGTCTGATCCTTGTAGAACTGGAATGGCAGGCAACATTTTTTCCTTTGCACCATCATATCAAGGGTACATAACCAATATGACTTATGACTGTTGATTCTGACTGTAATCATCAGGTGAGATAGTGTTTATCAGTTTTCTCCACTGTAAAGTTATCCACCACTGCCTGCCCCCCCTCTCCCCCCCCCCCCCCCCGCCTTCATATTGTACTGTTTGGAAAGCAGTTACTATGTGTAGCCCACACTTAAGGAGTGGGGAGTTATGCTCTATCACCTTGAGTATGGAGTAAGATAATGGTATTTTTGATAGAGAGGAAGAAAAGATTTGAAATTTGTAAGTCTTTAAGAATCTGTTAATTTTTTCAAATGTTAGAAAAGTGGAATCCTGGGAGCTGAGTGGGATCTTTCTTAAGATAAGCAAACTTGGAGGGGCCATAGAGTTGGAGACTGATAGATGATAGAGTTCACTGTTGGAGAGAGGGATTTTGATGATTCAAGTGCTGCATTTACAGGTTTCTGCCTCAGGTTGTTATAGGTGGGGTGTGAGGTAACCTACGGTAACCCTGCCAAATAAAAAGCTGTCATCATCCCCCTCTTCCCCACCCCTCCCCCCAGCTTTCTCATGGGTTTTGTGATAGAAAATATGGTGAGAGCTGCTTCTTTCCATGTGTAAAGTTGTGTGCCTGTTATTTAATTTCAGCTGAGTAATGTGGTGTGCGCGTTTATGTTTGGGAGGAGGAGATTTTCTTCTGCCTTTCTAGGTTCTGGCTGATCTAAAACTTACATTGACATGAGACAGATTAATAGGAGAAAATTAAACAAAAGGTTAATAACATTTATAACATGGGAAAGACTCAGAAGAACTGAGTAACTCTCCAAAATGGCCAAAGCCCTGATGTAAATACTGTCCTCAGCTAAAGAGGAAAGAGGATGTTGAGGGTGAGGAGAGTGAGTTCTGGGAGGTCTCCAGGAAGAGCTTGGTAAACACAGGTAAGGTTGTGATGCGGATTTAAGTTGTTGCTTTTTCCATTGGTAAATTTCTAGAGATTTGGTCATCCTCCTCTTTATGGTACATTGAGGAAGACACCCTTACCGATGGAAATTTGCCTTACAAATGTAAACGTTTCTTAGAAAAGGGTAACTCCTACTTCATTTTCAGAGTTTTCCCCATGTCTGCTGTTTCTTAGAAAAGAACCAGCTTAAAATAATTAATGCACCAAAGAAACACATTTTGAGATGGCAAATTCTGCTCCCCTACGTTTGTTTCCATGAAATTTAATTCTTCCTTGAAAGAACTCCATAGATGTTGAATTTGGAGATTCTTGTTTTTGTTGTTTTTTTCTGGGAAGATTCAACTTTTGGCTTATGGGAGGATTGTCTTAATGTTTTATATATGTTCAGGTTCTGTGGTCTGGCATGTCAAATTACTTGTAGAACCACTAAGAGAAAAGAGGAGCACTGTATTAAATCTGATAGTTGCAGAGTGGGGAAAAGTGCATTCTGAGTTGGCTGAGGGATTTGAGAACCCTACCGTGACTGGTGTCCTTCTGCAAACAGCTCTCCTCATGATAAAACTCTACCTTTCAGCCGTATGCAAATCATATGAAATTTTAAGTCAGAATATTCACTGAAAAGCATTTGGTCTGGGGGTGGGAAGAGATGTTATTCACCTTGTAGTTTGATTTGCATCTTTTTATTATTTTTCCTTCAAGTGCTCCAAGCAGCATCATTTGTAACATCTAAAAACACTTAGCCCCTTTTGTTTTCATTATAAAACATGACATTCTCTTTTTTTTTTTAAATTTATTTATTTATGGCTGTGTTGGGTCTTCGTTTCTGTGCTAGGGCTTTCTCTAGTTGCGGCAAGTGGGGGCCACTCTTCATCGCGGCCTCTCTCGTTGCGGAGGACAGGCTTCAGACGCGCAGGCTCGATAATTGTGGCTCACGGGCCCAGTCGCTCCGCGGCACGCGGGATCCTCCCAGACCAGGGCTCCAACCCGCGTCCCCCGCATTGGCAGGCAGACTCTCAACCACTGCGCCACCAGGGAAGCCCAAACATGACATTCTTAAGGGGCTGATTAATCCAAACAACACCCTCTGAAAGCAAGAGTGGTATTTTCACTTTATGGAAAGAAGAAACCCAGGGGATGATTGGTAAAATGATCTGATCTGAGGCAGTGGCTGCACCTGGGAGATTAGCATTGGTTGTCTTGACTGGGTCCATATCTAACTGAAAAGAAAAGCTGCTTCTGCTATAGCTGCTGAACCTCACCAAACTTGCAGGGAATAGCACTTCTAGGGAGAAATATCACTTATGGACTGGAAAATGGGCAAGTACCATCTGGATAGCAGACTGTGTGATGTATGGCCATACCTTTCCTTCAAAATTCTGATCCATCAAGAAGTATTTTATTCCCCAGTAATTTTCCCAACTTTGCCTTTTTTTTCCCCCTCAAACAACAGATACTCCCCCTTTCTAATTA
This sequence comes from Balaenoptera musculus, assembly GCF_009873245.2. Classification (NCBI taxonomy): domain Eukaryota; kingdom Metazoa; phylum Chordata; class Mammalia; order Artiodactyla; family Balaenopteridae; genus Balaenoptera; species Balaenoptera musculus. The sequence goes on from NC_045788.1 coordinate 40,227,135, forward strand.
ACTTTAGACCAGGATTCCTCCACTTGGACACTGTTGGCATTTGGGGCTGGATAATCCTTTACTGTTGTGGGGACTGTCTTGTGCATTGTAGGATGTTTAGCGGCATGCCTGGCTTCTGCTCAACCCTCATACCCCAAGTTGTGACAAACAGAATTGTTTGTGTTCATTGCCAAATATCCTCTGGGGAGCAGAATTGCCCCTAGGTGGGAACCACTGCTCTAAATTTAGAAAAACAGTCTTCAGTCCCCACTTTTGACCATGATGTGCAACTTGGCAGTGCCATGCATCACCACCAGTCTCCTTTCCTCCAGCTGCAAAATGAGAGATGTTACTTGTGCCCATTTGTGGTGTTTCTGGGTTTGGTTTAGAAGATAAAACACTAATGAATAACTTTGTATAGCAAATTTATCGTGACACAATGTTGAACAGTTTTAAAGTAATCCAAATCATATTTACAAGTACATATTTCCCCAGGTGAATTTAAACTGTCTTCAGTCACTGCTTAATTGTATTCTTGTTATCTTTTTACTTTTAGGAAAACTGCAGACTTTCCCCCAGTTACCTCTTTGCAGAGGCTCACAGGGCTCCCCCAGCAGTTTTTGTCTGCAGCTCTTTGATCTCACAGTGGCTTTGCTAACCAGTGCTAGTGATTTCAACTATATGCAAAACATTCCCTAGAGAAATAACTGGTGAGGTCGATCTCAGGGAAATCCCTTTACTACTTTCCCCTAAATCTGAACTTACAGCAGAGAGTGGGAATATTTTCTTTTCAATCAGGGAACCAACCAGCAACCAAAGACTTCCCCCTCTCAGCCTCCTCCTCATTCAAATCTGGGAGCTGAGGAAAATGCTGGTCTGGAAATACTAAAAGGAATAAATTTCTACTACTTTCGTTGAACAGCTTATGTACGTTGTAGACAAAGGTATATGGTGTTTGCATGGGTGCCCTTATGTAAAAATGGAGTAAAGCAAAAGAAAAGCTGCAAGCATCTCTTGCCTCCATCATCTTTTCCTTTTGGGTTTCCATATTTATAACTATCTTTCTGGGAGGTTGCATCTGCCAAGGGGATGGAGGTAGAGGTGGGGCCTGGGAAAGGGGAAGAATGAGCTGCCTAGACTCGGTGACAGGTATTTTTGGGCTGCAACTCTGTTACTTCGATTCCTAATTCATCATTCATCCTCAGTTTTTGAAGACGTCAATTAGCATGTTCTGTGCCTTGTTTTGTGTGATCTGAAGAAATAAACGCTGACAAGAATGTACACATAGAAGTATCGCATGGGTGTCAGCTGTGTAATTTTGCTTTTCCCTTTGTGGGACCTCAGTTAGTTTGAAGATTCTCCCTTTTACAGCTGATACCTTTGGCTGTCTAAAGGAAACAGAGAAGCATAATGATTAAGGACTTCAACTTTAGAGTTGGAAGGATCTGCATTTAAATTAGGTTCTGCCACTTACTAGCTGTCTCCTAACTTCTCTGTGCCTCATTTGTAACAACACCTGTAATAGGAGTGGGTTAAATGAGATAATGTCCTTTATCAGTCACTTAGTAGGAGCTCAATGAAATGTAGTTCCTGTCTTTTCACTCTCACTTCCTGCTTTTCTTACCCTTTACCTTCTGAAGCCAGTTAATTCTAAATGCTTTGGATAATCCAGAATAAACAAAAGGACATCTCCCATCACCACCCCCCCACCCCGTCACCATGCCTACCCTTTCTCTCAACACCCCAAGTATGTTCATGCCCCAGGGCCTTTGCTTCTGCTATTCCCTTTGCCTGGACTGTGCTTCCCAGATATCCACATGGCTTACTCCTTCACTTCCTTCAGGTCTCTATTCATATGTCACCTATCAGAAAAGCCTTCTCTGACCATTATATATAAAATAGGACTTGCCCTCTATTTCCTGGTATTTCCCATCCCCTTTACCCTGTTTATTTTTCTCCATGCCACTCAGCATCTATTGGCACATTTTTGTTTCTGTATTATCTGTCTCCCCCCATTAAAATAAACCTCCTAAGGACAGGGATTCATTGTTAATTGCTCTATGCTCAGTGCCTAGGACAATACTTGGCCTGGATTTGGTTCTCAATGAACATTTATTTATTCAAATTATTTATTGCATGAATAATTGAATATTATTTTTTATGCATGCTAGTTTTCCTTCAGTTTTTCAAGAAAAAACATGTGTACTGATTTTAAAAATAGTTAAAATATTTAAATTGTCTCATTGTTATCACCTCAAAATATTATTCAATGTAGAGGTAACCATTTTTAGCCTTCACTGTTTTTATATTAAAATATGATTTCTTCTGAGGCTTTTTCCCTTCATACAGTATTAATTTTAGAGAACTTTTAATTGTATCATTAACATTCCTGTCTGTAGGTCACTGTTGTGTGGTGGATTGGGAAAACAGGGAGAGACCTATGTTCTACTTACATCAATTTTTTGTGACCTTCAGCTGATTGTCAAAATCCCAGTACTTTTTTCTTTTCTGAAAATACATGATCTATTGAGGCAGATTTTCTTAATAACCTAAAGCAGTATCAGGAGATTTTTTTGTGGCCAAAAACCAGTGGGCCATTGTGGGGAAAAAAATCTGCTGAATTAAAAAAAAAAATTTCTCTGTTTACTCCTGAAAGAATAGCATGCAATATTTAAACAACCAGAGTTGTGGTCATTTTTATTTTAGCAATTCTGCTGATAGTTTCACTTGCCAGACGTGTGTTTTGCCATGTATTACAACTCTCACCTAAGATCCTGTTTTATTTCCACCCTATTTGATGCTTCACCTCTGATTCTGCACCTAGACTCTTTTGGGTTAACAAAGTACTCTAAAGACAGGAATATCTTGTATCCTTATCAGTCTATGGCTTTCACATATTTTCTGTATTTTTATTTTGGGTAGGGAAGAGTGATTAGCAGTTTAAACAATTTTTAAAATAAACTTTGATAAGATAGATTTTTTTTAATGAGCTAGTTCACAAGTTCCGTTCTTTTTTTAAATAAGACTGCATACGGTTTTAATTTTCTGTTTATTCTGTGTATCAAGCCCATCCAGCGAGTGTTATACTTTGCTATAAGTCAGTTTTCACAATTTATTTGAGAAAACATGGACCTACAAATAAGTCTTTTCAATGTGGGATTGATGACATTTACTGAATGTTTAGTAATATTCATAAGGCACTTTCTTTTTCCCTTCTAGTAATGATGAGAGAAAAGGCAAAAATATTTACCAGGTTACTTATCGTACCTACCTAGATCATCTCAAACATCGGTGATTTTTATCTAGGAGGTTTATCCATTTTAGGGCCAAATAACCTTTTCTGAATATGAACGTAAAGCCTTTGCTTTGAAGGACATTTTGCACTTGGAGCAAAGCAAAATTTAAGTAAATAGATTTTATATCTTGCAGTGCTGGAGAAGTAATAATACTTAATTTCTGCAACCTGGGTGGAGAGCACTGTCCATTGAAGACTGTCGGTCCCTGGCCATTCGCATGAGGAGGAGTGCTTAAAGCAGAACCATCGACGTTTTCTAAGTTTCCTGTACATCAGCAAATGATCCCTGTGCCAAGGGCTTCTTGTGTTGATGTGATGACACTCGGCACAGCTCCAGCGCAGTGCCTGGCTCTTTGTGCTGAGGTAACTTGTATGCTCCTGCATTTACTCAGGTGACTTCTGCAGTGTTTTTTTGGTTTTTGTTTTTCCCTTCCAAGCGGTGTCCTCTGCCTCTAGTGCACTTCTCTTTTAGTGTTTTCCCTCTTCCACAGTGTCTCAGCCTGAGATAATTTAACTCTCTATAGTGTACAGGAACTTGGGGACTTCTGTGCAAATTAGAATATTATATAGATTCACATTGCTCACTTCTCATTGGCTCCGTGTCACACATGGTTTGAACTTATATAGTCACTTCCAGCTCCCCTTCCAGTTTCTTACTTTCCTCTACTGTCTAATCTGGGCTGGAGCTATTTCTACCCATTGCCTTGGTCACTGGGAAAGCAAGCTCTAGCTCCCCTCCCATCCTTAGCTTCAGAAGTGCTTTCCCTGGCCCTTCACAGAAGGCACCTTGGTGTCTCATCGTGTTCTGCCAGCATCCCCTCCATAGACGTCCTGTCCTGGGAATTAAGACAGCATCCTCTACTTAGATGGCACCCCCTAGGATGCCTTGTCCTCCTCCCTGAACTGATTCCTTACATTGGAAAGGCTCATCTTTGTCTTTTTGGTTCTATAATGTTTTGGAAAGCTGTAGTTTTCTCACAACTCTGCCCTCATGGTTTTGCCCTACTTTCTCTTACCCTGGGTCCCCAAACTCACCCCAGGTGTTACAAACCAGGCCCTTGGACCCTTTAATCAATAGAAATTGATAAGAGGCCAGGTGAGAATTCCAGATAAGGCTTTATCAGGGCTCATGCTGCAGCATGAGGGAGCGAGAACAAGAAACAGGTGCCCCTGCTTGCTCCCTGAGAGGAGGTGCTTGGGTCCTTAAACGGGGTAACAACAGAGGCCGCTCTATGGGTTGGGCAGGAGGCGTAGCTTAGGTGGTCTCCCCGCCCCTTGGTGGTGCTGTGTGCAGGGATCATAAGCAGTACCCTGCTTTTGCTACCAGCACCTCAGAAATGGCAGTTGGTTTGTGGCCTTTTTGCATCTTACTGTTCATAATTGCCCGAGCTGCCCACGTGTGCAGTTATTTTTAGTCCCTTAAAGTTCCTTTGTATTCTGCTGCTTGAGAAGACATTTGTCCAGGTGCAGTCACTCTGGTAGAGGATCCCAGGTATCAGCCTATCTCACAGGTGTTCTCTGGGGTCTGTGGTAGTGCCTGGTGGTGTGATCAGGAGAGAAGGCTGTGGTGGTCGTGTGGCTAGGCTGTGGTATGCCGTCCGTCTAAGCAAGTGGCTAGAAATCTATGAGCCAGAGTTCAGAAATGAGGTTTAAAGATGCTGATATGATTCTGTGCAGGTAAGCAATCTTTTTTTTTCTTTTTTTAAAATTTTATTTATTTTTTGGCTGTGTTGGGTCTTCGCTTCTGTGCAAGGGCTTTCTCTAGCTGCGGCAAGCGGGGGCCACTCTTCATCGCGGTGCGCGGGCCTCTCACTGTCGCGGCCTCTCTTGTTGCGGAGAACAGGCTCCAGATTCGCAGGCTCAGTAGTTGTGGCTCACGGGCCTAGTAGCTCCGCGGCATGTGGGATCTTCCCAGACCAGGACTCGAACCCGTGTCCCCTGCATTGGCAGGCAGATTCTCAACCACTGCGCCACCAGGGAAGCCGTCTTTCATTAGATTCTTTCATTTTAAAAGGTAGGTGACTAGGTCTTGGGAAGAGCATGAATGTTTATAGAGCCCTGTTCTCATTCAGCCCTCAGTATTCCTGTGGAGGAGCAAGTAAGTGGCAGATGTATTTAGGAAAACATGCATATGGATACAAATATATGCACACATTATTTATATTGTAAATTCTGAATATGCCTAATAAAGTCACACTAGAAGACAGTGTGGTATGATAGAAAGACAGTAATGGTATAGTATGGGCTTTGGAAAGTCACAGAGACCTGAGTTTAAATCTCACTTTTGTCTAGGCAAAAGCAATAGTCCTCCTGGGGCAAAGCAGTTTTAAAAAGTTATGTTTTTTAAAGAAACAAATACAGAGTTTTGGTTAAAAAAAACACAATTAAAAATATCTCACTACTCATACCACTGGTGTGGTTGTACAGGCCCTTTGGAGGTAGAACACTAACTCTATTAAAGAGAATGGCAAAATCCCCTCATGGATTAACTGCAAGATTCCTAGAGTTTTCAGTAAGCCCAAACAGGTGAAAATGGAAGAAACAGTGCTGGCCAGCTGGTCTGGCTGCAGCATTAAAGTGGTAACCCTTGAGTGTAAAATACGCAAAGGGGAAATTTAGGCTGCTCTCAAAAGCTAATCCAGTAGAAAGAGGTCTGTTTGTTTGTATGTCCCCCTTCCATCCCCAGTAGGCAGTCATATACTCATACAATCCATTTTCCTTCTTCCCTACGTGGTGTCATTAATCTAGGCCCCTCTCCTTGGAAGGACCATCCCTATTTCAGCATCTGATGCTTGGTTAATCAAAGTTACATCCTCTTTGAATAACAACTTCAGAAATTAAGGACTTGTGTCATATTTTAAAGAAACCACTGGTAAAACTTTGCACAAATATTAGTTTCTATATCAAGGAAAAAATTAAAATTGTATGTTGGGTGTGTTTAGATAGGACTTAATGAAGTGTTCATGTTATTGATACATTCTAACATATAATACATTCTAATACATGCTTTATGGGTTCACTAAGGTGACTATTTTCTTGCTGAAAAAAGAAACTCTTCTAATGATTTTACTGCTATGATTTCTTTATTTAGCTGTTTAATTGTGCATGACAATTGATGGATGGAGAACAATTTTCCAAATTAAGTTTTGAGTCTTCATAGTTAAGGGTATTTCCCCTTCTCTGCCTTTAGAGGTCTTTTATGAGTTTATGTAACATTTAATCTTTAAAAAGTGCTTGAGAGACAGTGTAGAGATTGTTAAATGTAATTTAACTTTAAACAGCCTCTTCCTGTGAAAGAAAGGACCATTGTTTTTGCTGAATTATAAATGTTATTATGTAATTTCCAAGCTTTCAGAGAGTCTAATATCTCACAGCTCAGCAACCGCTCTTTGGAAGTCAGAATGCCTGAGAGAATCCCATTTCCATATCTAAAATTAGAAATGACATGCAGAGACTACAGGCATTTTACCAGACATGGTAATGATATGTTTTCTCTTTTTGTTAAAACCTGAAGGAAAAAAATCAAACAGCATTTTACTAGATAAACAGTCTGTCTTTCTTTGGACAGTACTTCTGTCCATTTATTTGATTTGAGAATCACTTGTAGCCATGTGTCTGTGATGTGTTCTTACCACTGCCCAGTTTTTGATTTAGGATTTTTTTTCCCTAAAAATCTATAAGGTCCTACAAATGTTCTCACTTCCTAATTTTGTTTATAGACAGCTATGTTTGTAAAATATACCTTTGGGACGTTTAAGCCAAGTGCCTTTTTATAGATTTTTTGAGAATCTTCTATGAGTGCTCTGTTTGCTTCGCATGGAGCTTTTGCCTTGTGACTTTAAATGGATACTAAGAGTGTGGAGAATTCCTGTTTGCATTTGGCCCTTACAGTATTTGACAACTGATCACCCTGTGTAAGGGATCTGCCTCTTCGCTTACATTTGCAAAATTGACTTTGGGGAGGAGGTCGAGGTGGTGCCCAAATGAAGGAAGCAAAGTCCTCTCTGGGGACTGGGTGACCTTCTCCTGGCATCTGGGTTTTCCACTCCCTCCTGTCAGGCTGTCCTGCTTGGACAGCTGGCTGTGTTCCCAGCCTACAGAGGATCCCTGCCCGGGACCTAGAGCCCTAGCCCAGTGTGGCAGATCATCTGTGATTTTCGATTACCACCTCTGTACTCCAGCTGAATATGTAATTCAGATCTGACTATAATTTACATTACCTTGAATCCTAATAAGTGTGGTCTTAATATTTACCAGATTTTTTCTCTCTACAGTGAAAAGTAAGAAGGTCCTGTATTGAATCTGAAAAATGAAAAAGTAGGGGGCCTAATTTCAGAACAGTGGCACCTTGACTAGCATTACTGTGGGGTGAAAGCTTTATGCGATTGGACTTATCAGATTGCTATCTGCAACACTGCAGTTCAATTTCACGTTTAAAAATGTATTTGGACCTAAATTGGATACTGCTGGCTTCACCCCTTTAAAATCCTTAAGTCATTTTCCATAATGTAGTGAAAAGGTGTGGCCCATACCTGCAGCTCTGTGAGCAGTATCTGGCCTGCAGACTTGTTTATTTCTCCTGCTCCATGTTTTAAAACCTGCAGATTTCACTTAAGGACCAGATTCTTGGCATCCCTTGAAAATCTGGAAGATGTGTCAATATTGAGCCTTTATTCTCACATTGACTGGAGCTAAGAAGCAGCAGCCATTCCTCCCTGCACGCCCCCTTCCCCCCACCTCCCTGCTCTGCCTTGGGTTGGGCCAGGTGCTACACCAACTGTTGCCTTACACTCAGACTACTTGGTCCATTCATATTACCAGTTGGGGGCCTCTTGGCACCTTGGAAAACCCCTCTGGCCTCATTTCCCTCTTGGTTTCACATCCACCCTCTCTGCCTCACCTGTAAAGAACCAAATGCAGAGCTCCAAGGAGAGCTTCCGGGTATTTGCACATTCTGGTCGTTCTTCCTGAGATGCCTTTCCACACTTTCTCCTCCTGGCCGACCCAGCCTGATGGTGGTGTTGGAGAAGCTGCCCCTGACACCACTCCCTCTCTGCCTGGTTGGGTTAGATGCCCTGCTGCTGGGCTCCCTTCACTGCTCTCTGCTCCTTGGTCATAGCACTTAGCACACTCTGCGGTAACTGTTGAGTTACATGTCTTTTTCCCCCTTAAACTGGGGGTCTTGAGGGCAGGGTCTGTCCTACACTTTTCCTTTTACTCAGTAACTCACAATTCTTGGCATACAGTAAGCTTGTAATACATTATTTTTAATTGATATGTTTAATATTGTCTAAGGCAGTGGTTCTCTGCCTTACCCACATATTAGAATCACCTGGAGAGCTCTAAAAAATGTCAGACCAATTACATCAGAATCCCTGAGGGTGGGGCTCAGGCATGAGTAGTTTTTAAAGCTCCTCAGGTGATTCCAGCGTGCAGCCAAGGTTGAGAGAAACTGGTCTAATACATGTGACTAAGAAAAGCAATTTGCCATGATGTTTAGTTTTGGATCAGAACATCTCGTGATGATTTTAGGAAAGTCCACCTGCGATGAACATTTTTATTTAACTGCGGTAGCACATAGGTGTTTAAACAAATTGAGGCCTGTCTTCAAAAAATCAGTTTCTCCTTCAACAGTGAAATAATTCTGCAAGCTGTAATGGTGACAAACAGCTAAGCAGCAACGTTATTGCAGTACATTAACAGTTTTTATAATTTTGGTAGTTTATGTTGTGTAGTCATGTGCCATTTTCCAGCTTACTGCATTTTGATTTAAGATTCAAGTGGATTATTTTTCAGTCACTCTGTAAATTAGCTTAGGCGTTTGTTGAGTTTTCAACACCAACTGCTTCTCTTTTCTGCATATTCTTCCTTGTTTATATTGGGACATCTAGTTGGAAAATAGACAAAAACAAAACATTAACTGGTGTTGCATGGAAAACACACTTGAGATAAAAACCATTTTAACTTGGTGAAAACTATCACCAGCTGTATTGTCTAATAATTAAATGATCAGTCCTGAGCTCATAATTAGTTTGGAGAGGGTTCAGGAAAAAAAGAAAGAAAGAAAATAGTGAAAGAATTGAGGAAACATTTATGAATTGGGATGTCTTTATTTTGGAGAAGAATAGACTGAGGTAAAGAAATTTCTGTATCCATACTTTTTTGTGGATAGTATCTTTTGTTTCCACTGAGAATGAAGTAGTAGGCATTTGGTGTAAAGTTAAAGCAGTTTTAGAGATTTATGTCTAAAGAATCATTTCTTGTTTACAAAGGCTGTTAGATAGTGGTATTAACCGTGGGATTTCTTTTCTAGGAGAGCTTTATGAAGAAGATTGACTACTGCCTGTCTGACCAGATAACTTGTTGAGATTTGTTTTATCTCTATGATCAAAAAAAAAAAAATCTCTTCCAATTAATCTTTTGTATCTGAAGCAAGTGATCTTTTTCAAAGTGCCCATTTATCTCACTGAGAAAGTTGATTTATCTAGATTGAATCCAGCAATTGCACTTTATTGGCGTAGGATTTTAGATGTTCTAAAGATTTTCTTTTCAATTCTGTTTCCCTCTTCGGGCTGAGGGTAGAGGGGAGGGATCTGGTTGTTCCCCTCTCCCTTCGCTGGGGTTCTCCTCCTTGTGGGAGGAGTGAGTGGGGTGCTGGGCTTCTGGAGAGATGCAGGAATCTATTAACGGGATAGAGTCAGGTTAGTGGGGCTGCCTGAGGACCTTTGACCTCACCTTCCAGCCCCACCCGTGACCCCGCCTGACTTATTCTCAGGCCTGTGACAGTGGTGTCACTTGACCTGGAGGGAGAGGCAGCCAGCCCAGAAGGGCCAGACCTGAAGCTCTGCCAGGCCTGGCTGTCACCTTCAGGTGCCTGAGGACACCTGGGATGTAATTACAAGTCTTGAGACAGTGGCTTCCGTCACAGAGCAGAGAAGGGGACTGATTAATCATCTAGTCAGCCCAGTGCACTCAGCTGGATCTCTCCTCAGTCATAGCCTAGTGAATCAGGGGTTGAATTTTGAAATCCTGCCCCTTCCTTCCCCCCTGTATTTGTAGAGTAGCTTCTTTCTGGAGAGAAGAGGAAGGTTATTTTACCTTCCTGGACACCTCCCCTTCTGTTCACCACCCCTGCTCCCAGCTTCCTTGCCTTCCACCTCCCACAATTCAGGACTGGCTTTATATGTTTGGTTGGATGACTTGGGTAGGAAGTGTGGCAGTAGCTCGCAGAAGGGTGAGAGTGCTGGTAGCAGGGGCCGGGGGGAGGGGATGCTAGCTGCTGATGTTGGTGTGCCTGGCACCAGGGTTCTCTCGGAATCAGCTCCCGAGGCCCGGCTCTGCCAGCACGGGGCTGGTGTTGGGAAATATAAAATTCTGATGTAATTCTGGCAAAATACTTTTTTTTTTTTTTTTAGTTTGCTTAGATCATTATTCTGATTCCCTCTGTTCTTTTTTTTCTTTCTTTTTTTTCTTTTTTTGGCTGCGCCGGGTGGCACGCGGGATCTTAGTTCCCCAACCAGGGATCTAACCTGTGCCCCCTGCAGTGGAAGCGCGGAGTCTTAACCACTGGACCGCCAGGGAAGTCCCCTTCTGTTCTTTTGATCGCAGAGACTTGGCCTTCTGCGAAGGTCATTGACGTGAAGAAATGAAGGGAAAGGTGATTGTATTTGCCATGGTCCTGAGTTAAAAATTGCCAGTCCTTTGTCATAACCCCTGCCCTCTCCCTCTTCCTCTCCGTCTTGAGTTTCTCACCTGAAGGTTCAACGTTAGTTCCCGGACCAACCTGGAGCCAAGACAGACAGTATTTAAACAGCTTCAGCCTCTCGGTTGGTGGGGTCCATGTTACCTTTCCAGACAGGTGACTCCCATGGCGCTGAGTCCCAGCTCTCTGCACTTTCACCTTGGTTTCTAGCTTCATGTTGACAGTGCTGGGTGTTGGGAACTGACTTTAGGAAGATGATTGGTGCCAAGTATGACGTTGTTTGCAGCTATGGCCCTTGCATCCTGGCTTGCTTTTGCCATCTCTCCCATGGAATGGTAGAGTCCTGGCCTGAGCTTGGAGCCCTGCTGCTTACTAATACCACTTGCCTGTATAACTCCTGAATGTTCTCTATTCCATGCTCTGCTGTGTTATTTTTCCTGTGGGAGAACAAGCCTGATGAAATGAAAGGGCGAGTTTGATCCCAGACAGACCCAGTTTGAATCCCTGGCCTGGCCTTCTTACTTGTGTGATCTTGGCTGTGTTTCTTCCAGCCTCAGTTCTTCGTCTGTAAAATGGGGGTGCTATTTCCTATCTTACAAGTTAATGATGATTATACGATATACTGTATGTAAAATGCACACTTCCAAGCCCTTAGGTGCTGGGAGTCTTCATCATGAACGAGGTTGCCATGCGCTTTGTAGACAAGGAAGCACTTTCCTTGTTTCATTGCGCCTTGTAATTAATTGGCTTTTGCAGTTGGTCACTTTTTTCCAGTCTTGTTTTAATCTGTGTTAGTAGGTCTTGGGCCGGGTCTTTTTCCTGTCTGTCCTGGGTTTCATAAGAGGGTATTATGCAATTGGACAAAAGGGGCAAAATTCAAGAAGGGAGCTGCTTTTATTGCTCTCACTTCTGTCCTGGTTTGCTGGCTGTTCCTGTGATCAAAATTGGGCTGTATATATTTACCTGTAGGATAGGCTGTGTGGTTCTACATGCAGACTTATGAAATTAGGCCCTGGCCTTTGGAATCTGGAATCTTCTGGTTACCAACATGTTTAGCTCAGCAGTGAAAATAACATTTGTTGCTGTTGAATTGGTCTCTGGTGGCCATCTTCTGTTTCCACTCTGTAGCTACCAAGCAGCTGGGCATGAATCAGCAGAGTTGAAAATATTTTAACCAGAGACACTTGGACCTGGCACTAAAGTTGTATTGCCCAGACCAAGGCAGAGGTCGGCCAGCCAACAACTGACAAGGCACATGGCTAGTGTATGCTTAAGGATGGTCTGAGAGCAAATCCTTGATGCAAGTTTTAGTATCTAACGAGAATATTAAGGAGGTCATAAATTGTAGATTATTTTTGCTTGCATAGTGAAATCTGAATGTCATTTAAAATGCATCTCATTATGTGCTCTAGTGTTGATGAACTGGATCCAGTTTGCAACATCTGTTAGGTTGACTTAATGATTATTGCAAGTTGCAGGGAGTGTTCAAACGCCTGTTTTACAAGTGTCATAAAGTGAATGGAAAATATTTTCTATAATTTCAAATAGCAGAACCCCAGAGAGGTCTTTGATCATACTGAAAGAGCCCATGGTCAACTCGAATCTCCCTAGGTTTCTGTTCATTATGTTATGGCCCTCTGAAATAGTCACTTTTTTTTTTTAAACATTTTTTTTTTTAATGTGTTTTAACAAGGCTTCCAGGTGATCTTTTTTTTTTTTAAAATTATTATTTATTTATTTTTGGCTATGTTGGGTCTTCGTTTCTGTGCGAGGGCTTTCTCCAGTTGTGGCAAGCGGGGGCCACTCTTCATCGCGGTGCGCGGGCCTCTCACTATCGTGGCCTCTTTTGTTGCGGAGCACAGGCTCCAGACGCACAGGCTCAGCAGTTGTGGCTCATGGGCCTAGTCGCTCCGCGGCATGTGGGATCTTCCCAGACCAGGGCTCGAACCCGTGTCGCCTGCATCGGCAGGCAGATTCTCAACCACTGCACCACCAGGGAAGCCCCTGAAATAGTCACTTTTAATTAGGCTGCAGAAAGCATTGATTCTCAGTGACAGATTAATGCCTAAGTTGGAATATGCAAAAGCGTGGAAATAGAATGAGGAGATAAATGAAATGAATGCTGGATAGCTTCTAAAACCATTCTAATGAAGGAGTCTATATAAGGGACCGCTATTCCTTACACTTAATAATGGAATGTATAAGAAGTGACTAAATTGAGTACTGATCTTCTTCTAGCCTCCTCTTTTTCTCCCCATTCTGAAGTGAAAAGTGCCTAGGTAAATCAAGAGATTGAGTCAGTGATACAGTTCTCATCCATCAGAATCACTGAGCTTTGCCTGGACCATGTCTTCTAACCCAGGGGTTGGTAAACTGGGCCTATACCAAGTTTTGGCACAGCCTTATGAGCTAAGAATTTTTTTTCTTTTAATGTTTTTGAAGGGTTGTAAGAGAAAACAAAAGTGAAATTTTTCTATTTGCCAACTCCTGTTTTAATATATTATGAATAAGATATTTCTCTTTATGAGCTTCAGTTGAACGTCCTAACCTGTGTCCTCTGTGAGGTCAGCACAGTGGAAGAGTGGAAAAGGTGTGGGCTTCAGAGCTGGGCAGACCTGGTTCTGAATCCTGGCTGTGTGACTTTCTACCTGAGAACCTCAGGAGAGTTACTTTACTCCCCTAAGCCTCAGCTTCCCCAGGGTGTTGTAACGCCACCCTTGCACTTAGTAGGATTATAGCAAACAATAATTCTCGACCATCTGTAAAGCCCGTGAAGACCTGTAAAAAGAACGCAGCAGGCTTGTCTACAAATGGGCAAATTGGACGTTCCAGGCACTTGGTGTGGCACTGGGTGGGCATCACCTTATCCCTTCAATCCCAAAGCAGCTTCCCCTGGACTGTGGCATTGCTGTTGCTCCTCCTAAGCTGGTCCCTGCTTCAGACCTTGTGGAGGACACTTTTCTCTCAGCTCACTACTTTGGTGCCTTCCATGCCCTTCAGCTGCCCAGAGATGTTTGTGTCTTTGAGTCTAAGCGTTGGGCACTTAGCCAAATACGTGTGAACATTTGAGCCTTTGATGGTGATTTGTGGCCAAGAACTGTTCTTTCTTCCTTCTTCTCTCCTCCTGCTTTTCCTTAAGGACAGTGTGTCCATTAATTGGGTCAAAAAGAATACGATCCTTAACTGTCCCTTTCCTAAGTTGTCACTGTGATTTCCAAGTGATTCCAGGCAGGGGACTCAAACTGTTGTTCCTTTTTCTTTCTTCATAAAATGAAATAGATGACATCTCTGTTCTATACCAGGAAGACTCAGAAGCATTGCATTCTCGGAAGAGAGTGCCTGGGTACCTTTCCGTGGAGGCTGAAGTCATGGGTGTGGTTTTAGAAAAAGTCTTCTTTATGCTTGCTGTTTTGAAATGATAGGGGCCAAGAGGTTCTCTGATTGTGTAGTTATACATTGCTTGATTTTCCAAGGACAAGTTTAATAGAATGATTCCTTTGGAGAACTGCACTTAATCTATGAGATTCTGAGCAGTGTAACCAAGAGGGTGTGCAAAGATAAGGCTGTTCTCCTTTTCCTGGAAGGGTGGGACTGCTTGGCAAGTGTGGCCTTAGAGGTGTGCTTAGTGTGTGACGTCAGTGATGGGGCTGCTGGCCAGGATTTCTAACACTCTGGTTACAGGTAGCAAATGCTAAATTAGGGTTCTGCACCTGTAGGACACAGCTGTGTTTGGCAGGAAGTGAAGAAACGCGAATGTGAGAAAGTCCCTGCCAACCTTAGGAGAAAGTAGATCATGTTTATAATGCCTTTTATTTATGTAGCATTTTTCCTTCAAAGACAGAATGGCTTTATTAAGATGTTACTTAAATATTCTGTAAGGATATCCCTTTTATCCCCTTATGTAGTGTTAATAAATAGCGTTTTGCTGTTGTTTAAGGGCCAAATGGCTTTTTTTTCCTGAAACGGCTTGAGAAACCCAAGTTTTCTGGACATCAAAATCTATTTTATGTACTTAATGCCACTAAACTGTACACTTAAAAATGGTTAAGAGAGTAAATTTCTTGTTATGTGTATTGTACCATAATTTTAAAAGTCTCTTTTAAATTACCAGAATTCAGTTTTAAAGAAATTATTAAGTAGAAGTTATCTCTTGGTAGTTTTAATTTTCTTCTTTGGCTTTTTTACATTTCTAAGTTGTTGTTGCTTGTTTTTTTTTTTTTGAATGATAAATAGGCATTGCGTTTATAATCAGATAAAAACAATTTATTTTTGGCACAGTTCTACAAACACTAACAATACTCCCTACCCCCTCACACTTCTGTAGCAGCCCATTGGTTTAGCTTCATGCCTGCATTTAAGCCACATATTTTTATTTTTAAATTCAAAAATATTATTCTCTAATGACCCTTGCCTTAGAGAGCCAGAAGTGAAGGGAGTGAGTTTGAGTCAATGGAGCAATCTGCACACACTATAAGTCTACTTTATTCTAGAAAGCAATAATTTTTGACAGCTTGCCATACAGCTCTCTACATCTGAAACAAATAAAACGGGGCAATAGTATAGTTTACACATTTGAGAAATTTTGTTTAGAGATACAAAGGAAAGTAAAGGTTTTTTATTCTCAAGGATTTTATATTTTAAAAACGAACTGGCAAGATATATTAACTTGCTTAGACCAAAAGAGAGTTAAAATAAAGAAGTCTTTGGAAGGAGGTCGGGGAGGGATGAGAAGTAAACTCACAACCTTCCACCTTCACATTTCATTGCCTTCCCCTCCTCCTCAGAGCTGGGTCTTCATGCCTGTCTGGGCGTCTGGGGCCTGGTGGGCTCTGAGCAATAGACACTCCCTCAGCCTGGGGTGCGGGACAGGACAGACTAGCTTCAGCCCAAGCGAAGTGGGTAGATGACCCAAAGGGAGTGACCAGAGGGGCACTGCTCAGGGCTTCCCCGCACTTGGCATCCTATTCCCATTTCTGCGCAGTCACATTTTACCCATCCTTCAGGACCTGGCTCAAATGGTCCTCCATGAGGCTATTTCTAAATCTTCTACTCCAGTGTAGATGCTCTCTGCTGTCCCTGAATTCTCCAAGCACAACTTTTCCCAAACCATTTTGCAGAGCTGCAAATAGGTGCTCAATAAAAGTAGTGCTGGTCAGTAAGCCTGGGAGCCCCTGCGTGCCTCTTAAAGAGTCCCAGGTGTTCATTAGCATATTAAAGGTTCTGAGAAACCTGCTTAATCCAATGTTAAAAAAAAAAAAAAAAAACCTTTTGATTACAGAACCTTTCTCTCCCAGGAACAATGATTGACATTTTGAGGAAGGTCCAAGTTGTCCATAATGGGTGCTTTTTTTTTTTAAATGAAGAGGTGCATAGTTGGAGGGGAGGTTACAGAGCTAAAGAGGCAGGGGTCATTATCAAGTTTTTGGATTTAAAAAAAAAAATATTTGGCGTGTTGGGTCTTCGTTTCTGTGCGAGGGCTTTCTCTAGTTGCGGCAAGTGGGGGCCACTCTTCATCGCGGTGCGCGGGCCTCCCACTATCGCGGCCTCTCTTGTTGCAGAGCACAGGCTCCAGACGCGCAGGCTCAGTAGTTGTGGCTCACGGGCCCAGTTGCTCCGCGGCATGTGGGATCCTCCCAGACCAGGGCTCGAACCCGTGTCCCCTGCATTGGCAGGCAGATTCTTTTTTTTTTTTTTTTTTTTAAAGATACACCTTTTTTTTTTTTAAAATTATTATTTATTTATTTTATTTTTGGCTGTGTTAGGTCTTCATTTCTGTGCGAGGGCTTTCTCTAGTTGCGGCGAGCGGGGGCCACTCTTCATCATGGTGCACGGGCCTCTCACTGTCGCGGAGCACAAGCTCCAGACGCGCAGGCTCAGTAGTTGTGGCTCACAGGCTTAGTTGCTCCGTGGCATGTGGGATCTTCCCAGACCAGGGCTCGAACCCGTGTCCCCTGCATTGGCAGGCAGATTCTCAACCACTGCGCCACCAGGGAAGCCCAAGCAGGCAGATTCTTAACCACTGCACCACCAGGGAAGCTCCATAATGGGTGCTTAATAAACATTTGTTCAATGAATAACTGGCCTTATAACCTCATAATATAATATCTGCCATTTTACCATTAGAAATTATTCCCAGGACCTGTGCAGAAAGCACCAGACTTCTGGGAGATATAGTTATAATCAAAGAGAAAGGGAAGGATGAAGAATGCAGAAAAAAGACTTTTGCTAAAACAAAACAAACATTTTACATTTTGCCCGGGCTGGGCATACACTGAACCCTCTGGACAGATACTGGAGCCGCGAAAGGTTATAATTATTTTGGGCTCTTTTTCCCTAGCAAGGAGAGCGTGTTTAAGTTAAATGCCAAGAACTGAAAGGAAGAGAAATCCTAAATGTAAACACTCCTTTTCTGTTACCTGGACATCATCTTTTATTCCTCCTGTACTCATTGCATTCTCACAGAAATATGCTGTTGGAATACAAATGACCTTCCCTTTTGCACAGAACCCCCAGTTTTTCCTTCAGTAAAAGAAGAGACAGAGGAAAGGAGAAGTTTTAAAATACCTAGGTGTCAATAAACTGATTTCTCCTTCTTTAGAGTAAAAAGTATCAGGGACAAGGAGAAAGAATTGTGTGTATATGTGAGTATATCTGCAGTGAACAGCAATTTCATTTTTAGGTGAACCCATAGACTTTTTTTTTTTTTTTTCTTCTGCATATAGAACTGGCTTTATTTGTTTCTGGAATTAAAACCTTCCTGTAGCCATAGGAATTAGGAGAGACCACCATTGAAGAGCAATTAAGATTTCCTCTTCAAAATTTAAAACCTTTTAAGTAGTTGAGATAGTGGGAGCCATTTTATAAGGGCAGGATAAAGTCAAAATAGCATGAGGAACAATCAGAAAAAAATTATTCCCTCAGTAGCAATTATAATAACATTTGTTTTATTCTCAAGGCTCAACCAGACAGTTTTGTGGTAAGATTCAAGAGCCTATAAGGTTTTGACTGGCTTGTGGCCAGGCTTACTTCAGGACAGTTATACGTAACTCTAGCTTGCTGCCTGGACTCCCTCAACTGGGTTCCAAATATCTTTTGTATAATGGACCTTAACCTGTCAAAATATAAATGCAGAACATATTGCAATGACATTAAGGACTGGTCACATTAAATATGAAGTTATTTATAAAATAACTGGTAAAGTGGAGAAGAGATAATAGGATCTAGGACTTCTGTAAATCAAGTTTCATACTATATAGGCACAAAAAAAATTGAACCACATTACTCAAGATACGCAACTGTGGAGACTACATGACATTCTAAAGTATGTAAGTGCTCACCTGATCCTGACATTTTTTTGGGTGCCATTATATAAACATTTTAAGATATTTGTGTAGCTTACTGTGGAAATTTTAGAAATCAGTGGTTTCCATTTGCTATACGATACTACCTAGCTTAGATAAATCTTCATTTTTAAATTATAAAACTCCCCCCAGTGTATATATGGGACGTGTGGGGTTACAGGGTGGTAGTTCCATAAAGTGGACTGAGTTTCAGGGGCAAATAATGATAGAAACTAAATGTTACAATTTGTTCCATCTTCATGATTACAGGCATTACAGGGCAGGGTGGGTAAAGGAGGCAAAGTGAACTCTTTTCTCCCCCCATTTAACCAGATGCAGCATTTTGGCACTTTTATGATACACAGGTTGACTTAATTCATTTACTTAAGTTGAAAACTGGCAACAGCAAATCTTTGCAATTTAGGATCCTCCTGCATAGCCACTCCAAGGATCTTAATTGCTGAACTACACCATGAGCTCTGAGATGGTGTTCACAGTGTTCTTGAAGCTTTCACATCTTAATATGAGATCTGACACCTCTTCTTAAGGTAGGGAACTGTTAAAAGCTGTCTTCCTCTTGGCTAACCCAGTCCACCAGCAATCTTAACAGTTAAGTTACTATATAAAAATAAAACTGTGCTCCCAAGCATTGATCGAAACTGTTGTGCTGGGAACCCTTTCCAAAGCATTATCTCCCTGAGAGAAAAGAGAGATCCTAACCAGTTGCTTCCATGAACAATAACCCCAGTACAGTGTACAAGTAATGTCCTTCGAAGCATAACTCTGGCAGCCTTGGTCATCCTGACAAGCTTATCAGCATTTACATACAAGGTATATTTAAAACCGATCCCAGACCAAGTATTGCAACCATAATCCCATTATTTAGCACATTGAGTTCCTGCTGATGCCAAAGCCAGAAATTTCAAAGCAAAGAGTGATTTTTTTCATCATTTACAAATGAGAGAAAAATATCAAGAAGGAGGACAGGAAACTCCTCTCTCCTAAATTCATCAAATCGATGCTATCTTCACAGCTTTAACTGACATGATCCAGAGTCCTCAATTTCCTGATTTGAGGAGTCCATTTTCAAGGTGACTGTCAAGGTCAAGAAGAGCTTTCAGGCTTTTCTTTGCCATGGCCCATGAACTCCAGTCCTTCAATAGGAATCTCCTTCTCCTTTATTGCTTTCTGAACACACTGCTGGTAGCGCTTGAAGAGGTCGGTGCACGGGTCCCCGGAGCAGTCCCCCTTGAGGAATTTCTCGGCAAACCAGCGATTGAAGCACTGGTCGTACTCACGCTTCATGTCGGTGCAAGCCTCCCCTACGCTGTTCATCAACCCATAGACTTTTGATTGGGACTTTAAATATTTGTGAGTACAGTGAGAATTGTTGTATTTCTCTTCTGTGAAAAACGGAGCATTTTATAAAGAGGGAAAGAAAATTCACTTTCCTTTGAAGATGTAAATTTGGCCTAAGAAAATGCAGTTAAAATTTGAGATTTAAGAAAGGCAGAGAAGGTATTTTTTTTAACCCAACCCCAACTAATTACAGGCTCTGTAAGGATAAGATATCCTTGGTTTGATGGGAGAGAGGAACGTATAGTGTATACATTTCCCAAGATTCCTTACTTTTATATTGAGTTCTTTTCCATATGATATATATCTATACCAGAGGAAAGCCCAGGGCCCTGTCTAGCTTCTGATGAGAGATAGGGGAAAATCTAGAAAACTATGAGAAGAATTCTGTTCATGCTACTCTGTATTCCTGAATAAAAGGGCAGCAAGGCATACCATTCATCCTCAAAGAGGCCTCCATTGTCAGATCTGAGAGCTTTATGGCCTCACTCCTGACTTTGTTTTAGAATTTCAGTGAGAACCTGGGGGACACAATTATTCCAGAGCTAAGATTTCCTTCCTTCCACTTTCCGTTCTGTTCTGAGTCTTTCTTATTAACTATTGATTAGAACAATTATTGATAATCTTTTTAGTTCTTAGCGTTCCTAAGGATTAGAAATTCCAGTTGGAGCCATCAGCATAGAGAAGGAGGTGAAAAAGAAATTAAGTACAAGAAAGTGGTAGAAAAGAAAAGTTGCGAAGAGAAGAATAGGAGAGAAAGAAAATGAAAAGGAAGTTGTAGACGCGAGTTGAATCTACCAGTTATTTCTTGATCTCATACCTGCATGAGAACTGTGAACTGTGAGGATATATCTGAAGTGGAAGAGCTCCCCGACCCCACCACCAGGAGGGGGATATACAGTTATATGCCAGACTGAGGAGCTTGAGGAGTCGTTGATGGTCTTCGGGTAAATGAATGGCATAATAAATATTAGGCACTGATTGATGTCAGAGGTTGTTGGGCAAAATGGATTGGAAGAGGGGCAAGACTTATTGAGATGGGAGGTCATGAAAGCCTGAACTAGAGCAGTGGCGTTGGTTAGTAATGAGGAAGAGATGGCTGTGAAGACAAGAATTGCTAAAATAGGGGTGACGGTCACTGGATGTGTATGGTAACCATACATTGGGATTTTTACATAGCATGTACTTCAGATATTCTGTTCCTCAAACTGTAGTAATTTGGGGGAAATCCCAATATTTTAATATTCACACTGTTTTTCTTTAATTGCTTTACTTCTGTGGTGGCACTTTTCTTCTTTCTTATTTTTGTAGATCATGTTCTAATTTTGGTTCTGTAAGTAAAGACTTCAGTACCTTAATGGACTGAAGTACACATAGAGGCAGAGGTGACTCTAAATATCTGTGTCTTAGTAACTGAGAGAGCTGTGGTGCCATTGAGGAAGAGAGGGAAGTTGAGAAAGGGAGTTGGTTTGAGTGAGGGAGGGGCATGGTTTGGAAGAGGGAGTTCAGATTTAGACATAAGTATTTAGGTTGAGGAGACAGTTGGCCAGATGAGTGTCTCTTATTGGCTATAGCCTGGAATGGGTGGTAGAAACAGGGACTGGAACACGAGATTTGAGAACCAACTGTGTGGAGTTGTTGGTTAAAATCATGGAATGCAGTCTGTTCATCAAGGAATAGTCAGCAGATGGAAGGAAAAGGAATATTTAAAGAGAGATGGAATCGTAGTATGAGAAAACCAGAATGTACAAGTCAGGGAAGTTCAAGGAGGAAAGAGTTTGAAGAAAAAGTTTAATATTGCCAGATGCTGAAAAGATGGCAAAGCGAACTGGATTTGTTAGAGTTAGGAAATCTTCAAGAGTAATATGCAACACAAAGGAAAGGTTATGGAGCAAAGACAGAACTGCAGCTTAAGAACGGTTGGTGGTGAAGTTGAAACTATTAAGCTTAAGAAGAAGAATAATCCAGGATATGTTTTGTATAAAATTAGTGCTTCACGCAGACTGCTGGGACAGTATATTTATTTGAAAGCCTTTGTCTACCTACGTAAGCCTTTGCAACATAGGTCTAGTAAACTGAAATGCCTTTGATCTAATGTTCAACTGAGTTATTGAGCTCACTGCCCTACAATTCTTTCAACTCCTTATCCCATTTAGTAGTGTTTCTTGTACATCAAAATACTGACTAAAATAATCAATTGGTAGTTTTTTAAACTCTGAAAATTATAGCCCACAGAGAAATGCAACAGTTTTACTATTAAAAATCTGATTCTCTTTGCCTTTCAGCTTCCACTGGTCTTGTCAGACTGCTTTTCTTCTGCTCTCATTTGATGGTATCTTCCGATATGTTTCAGGAGAAGCAAAAACAAGCCTTCCTTTGTCTTACTTATGCACAGTTCTAACTTCTGTTCCCCTCTCTCTTTTGGTGAGCTGCCAGAAGTCTTGCCTTGATATTTAGAGTTTGGTCAAAAGTGATAGATATATTGGTGTTTAACAACCTTGGCAAAGTTGAACAGCAGCTGAAAAGAAATGTACCGTAGTATAAACTGAGTACCATAATTGTGGTAGATGGTAGCACTGAGTCTAAAATTATATTCTCTGAGTCCAAATTCTAAACCTGTCTTTAATAGGTCTGATTTCAGACATATTGCTCAATTTCCATTGGTCTAAATTTATTCTTTTAAATTATAAGAATTTTTAAAAAATGGAACTTTCTAATGTACACTGAGATGTATGGTTTAGTGACATTATATAGAGTCATTTAACATAGCATAAGAAACTGAGTCATAAGACCCACTTGGTGGAGGTAGACTATAGACTTAAGTTTTCATTTGGATTCCAGCGTTGTTGAAGAATTTTGGGAGGGTACAAAATGAATTACGTATTCAATGTGCTTCTTTTAATGGTTACAGTATTGTTATTTATGGAGCCCTTACTAGGTGTCTGGTACTGCACAAAATATATTACCTATGTAATTTTATTTAATTCCCTTGATAGCTTTAGGAGTAAAGAGGCAAAAGTGGAATTAGAACTGCGGTCTTCTGGCTGCAAAGCCTGTATTCATCCCATAGTCTCTGGGCTTTTTTTTTTTGACATCTTTCTTGAAGTATAATTGCTTTACATTGTTGTGTTAGTTTCTGCTGTATAACAAGGTGAATCAGCCATACGTATACATATATCCCCATATCTCCTCCCTCTTGCGTCTCCCTCTCACCCTCCCTATCCCACCCCTCTAGGTGGTCACAAAGCACCAAGCTGATCTCCCTGTGCTATGCGGCTGCTTCCCACTAGCTATCTATTTTACGTTTGGTAGTGCATATATGTCCATGCCACTCTCTCACTTCGTCCCAGCTTACCCTTCCCCCTCCCCGTGTCCTCAAGTCCATTCTCTACGTCTGCGTCTTTATTCCTGTCTTGCCCCTAGGTTCTTCAGAACCATTTTTTTTTTTAGGTTCCATATATATGTGTTAGCATACGGTATTTGTTTTTCTCTTTCTGACTTACTTCACTCTGTATTACAGTCTCTAGGTCCATCCACCTCACTACAAATAACTCAATTTCATTTCTTTTTATGGATGAGTAATATTCCATTGAATATATATGCCACATCTTCTTTATCCATTCATCTGTCAATGGACACTTAGGTTGCTTCCATGTCCTGGCTATTGTAAATAGTGCTGCAATGAACATTGTGGTACATGACTCTTTTTGAATTATGCTTTTCTCCGGGTATATGCCCCGTAGTGGGATTGCTGGGTCATATGGTAGTTCTATTTTTAGTTTTTTAAGGAACCTCCGTACTGTTCTCCATAGTGGCTGTATCAATTTACATTCCCACCAACAGTGCAAGAGGGTTCCCTTTTCTCCACACCCTCTCCAGCATTTATTGTTTGTAGATTTTTTGACGATGGCCATTCTGACCGGTGTGAGGTGATACCTCATTGTAGCTTTGATTTGCATTTCTCTAATGATAGTGATGTTGAGCATCCTTTCATGTGTTTGTTGGCAATCTGTATATCTTCTTTGGAGAAATGTCTATTTAGGTCTTCTGCCCATTTTTGGATTGGGTTGTTTGTTTTCTTGATAATGAGCTGCATGAGCTGCTTGTATATTTTGGAGATTAATCCTTTGTCAGTTGCTTTGTTTGCAAATATTTTCTCTGATTCTGAGGGTTGTCTTTTCGTCTTGTTTATGTTTTCCTTTGCTGTGCAAAAGCTTTTAAGTTTCATTAGGTCCCATTTGTTTATTTGTGTTTTTATTTCCATTTCTCTAGGAGGTGGGTCAGAAAGGATCTTGCTGTGATTTATGTCATGTAGTGTTCCGCCTATGTTTTCCTCTAAGAGTTTGATAGTGTCTGGCCTTACATTTAGGTCTTTAATCCATTTTGAGTTTATTTTTGTGTATGGTGTTAGGGAGTGTTCTAATTTCATTCTTTTACATGGAGCTGTCCAGTTTTCCCAGCACCACTTATTGAAGAGGCTGTCTTTTCTCCATGGTATATTCTTGCCTTCTTTATCAAAGATAAGGTGACCATATGTGCGTGGGTTTATCTCTGGGCTTTCTATCCTATTCCATTGATCTCTATTTCTCTTTTTGTGCCAGTACCATACTGTCTTGATTACTGTAGCTTTGTAATATAGTCTGAAGTCAGGGAGCCTGATTCCTCCAGCTCCATTTTTCTTTCTCAAGATTGCTTTGGCTATTCGGGATCTTTTGTGTTTCCATACAAATTGTGAAATTTTTTGTTCTAGTCTGTGACAAATGCCATTGGTAGTTTGATAGGGATTGCATTGAATCTGTAGATTGCTTTGGGTAGTAGAGTCATTTTCACAATGTTGATTCTTCCAATCCAAGAACATGGTATATCTCTCCATCTGTTTGTATCCTCTTTAATTCTTTCATCAGTGTCTTATAGTTTTCTGCATACAGGACTTTTGTCCCCTTAGGTAGGTTTATTCCAAGGTATTTTATTCTTTTTGTTGCAATGGTAAAGGGGAGTGTTTCCTTAATTTATCTTTCAGATTTTTCATCATTCGTGTATAGGAATGCAAGAGATTCTGTGCATTAATTTTGTATCCTGCTACTTTACCAAATTCATTGATTAGCTTTAGTAGTTTTCTGGTAGCATCTTTAGGATTCTCTATGTGTAGTATCATGTCATCTGCAAACAGTTTTACTTTTAAAGAAAAGGCAGTTTTACTTCTTTTCTGATTTGTATCCCTTTTATTTCTTTTTCGTCTCTGATTGCCATGGCTAAAACTTCCAAAACTATGTTGAAAGTAGTGGTGAGAGTGGGCAACCTTGTCTTGTTCCTGATCTTAGTGGAAACGGTTTCAGTTTTTCTCCATTAAGAATGATGTTAGCTGTGGGTTTGTCATATATGGCTTTAAATGTTGAGGTACGTTCCCTCTATGCCTACTTTCTGGAGAGTTTTTGTCATAAATTGGTGTTGAATTTTGTCGAAAGCTTTTTCTGCATCTATTGAGATGATCATATGGTTTTTATCCTTCAGTTTGTTAATATGGTGTATCACATTGATTGATTTGCGTATATTGAAGAATCCTTGCATTCCTGGGATAAACCCCACTTGATCATGGTGTATGATCCTTTTAATGTGCTGTTGGATTCTGTTTGCTAGTAGTTTGTTGAGGATTTTTGCATCTAGGTTCATCAGTGATATTGACCTGTAGTTTTCTTTTTTTGTGACATTTTTGTCTGGTTTTGGTATCAGAGTGATGGTGGCCTTGTAGAATGAGTTTGGGAGTGTTCCTCCCTCTGCTATATTTAGGAAGAGTTTGAGAAGGATAGGTGTTCGCTCTTCTCTAAATGTTTGATAGAATTTGCCTGTGAAGCCATCTGGTGGCGATTTTTAATCACAGTTTCAATTTCAGTGCTTGTGATTGGTCTGTTTATATTTTCTGTTTCTTCCTGGTTCAGTCTTGGAAGGTTGTGCTTTTCTAAGAATTTGTCCATTTCTTCCAGGTTGTCCATTTTATTGGCATATAGTTGCTTGTAGTAATCTCTCATGATCCTTTGTATTTCTGCAGTGACAGTTGTTACTTCTCCTTTTTCATTTCTAATTCTGTTGGTTTGAGACTTCTCCCTTTTTTTCTTGATGAGTCTGGCTAATGGTTTATCAATTTTGTTTATCTTCTCAAAGAACCAGCTTTTAGTTTTATTGATCTTTGCTATTGTTTCCTTTATTTCTTTTTCATTTATTTCTGATCTGATCTTTATGATTTCTTTCCTTCTGCTAACTTTGGGGTTTTTTTGTTCTTCTTTCTCTAATTGCTTTAGGTGTAAGGTTAGGTTGTTTATTTGAGATGTTTCTTGTTTCTTGAGGTAGGATCGTATTGCTATAAACTTCCCTCTTAGAACTGCTTTTGCTGCATCCCATAGGTTTTGGGCTGTCATGTTTTCATTGTCCTTTGTTTCTAGGTATTTTTTGATTTCCTCTTTGATTTTTTCAGTGATCTCTTGGTTATTTAATAGCATATTGTTTAGCCTCCATGTGTTTGTATTTTTTACAGTTTTTTTCTTGTAATTGATATCTAGTCTCATAGTGTTGTGGTTGGAAAAGATACTTGATACGATTTCAACTTCCTTAAATTTATCAAGGCTTCATTTGTGACCCAAGATATTCCCTATCCTGGAGAATGTTCCATGAGCACTTGAGAAGAAAGTGTAGTCTGTTGTTTTTGGATGGGATGTCCTATAAATATCAATTAAGTCCATCTTGTTTAATGTGTCATTTATAGCTTTTGTTTCCTTATTTATTTTCATTTTGGTTGATCTGTCCATTGATGCAAGTGGGGTGTTAAAGTTCTGGGCTTTTTTTTAAAAAAATAAAATTTGAAAGAGATTCATAATATTGTGTGTATATGTTTATTTTTGTACTTTTTGGTAACAGTGTTAATTATAAGCTATCTAACATTAAGGAGAAATCACCCAACATAATTGTCATTCTTTTGCAATCTTTTAGCTTCTCTTTCTAAAAGCTGGCTTCTTTTAAATGAGATAGTCTTTGTATAAAGAAATAAGTATTGTTTTATTGAAAATATGAAGTCATCCCTGGATTCTGGTTCTAAAGAAAGGACTCAAGAGCTCTATCATTTGAATAAACCAAAATATTTATCTTTTCTCATTTTTACTTCTTTAGTTATTGCCATTCCTTACAGGACACCTGCCATGATAATAGTCCTCAAAGGAAAAAATTCCTAAGGATATTTTATATGCATTAGAATATATATGTATGTAATTTATATATATATGCTTATATATTACAAGAGTGTTTCTAGGTCCAAAAAAAATTGGTTTGTGCATTTACTTTCTAATGTAATGCCATTATCTTTAGATTCTTTAAAAGTCTCTGTCTTTTAAAAAAATTGCCTATTGATTCTCCATAATTAGACTTTCTTCCAAACTTTATTGAGCATCATGATAGTAATTATTCATGAGCAGTATAGATTGGAAAACCTATTTCAATTTGAAATGTTGTATAATTGACTTAGAAAATTGTGTTAGTTTCAGGTGCCTAACATAGTGATTTGATATTTTTGTGCATTACAAAATGATCACTATGGTAAGTCTAGTTACTATCTGTCACCATGCAAAATTATCACAATATTAGTGACTGTATTCCCTCTGCTGTACCTTACATCCCCATGACATTTATTTTATAACTGGAAGCTTATATGTTTTAATCCCCTCACCTATTTCACTTATCCCCCCCACCCACTCTCCTTTGGTAACCACCAGTTTGTTCACTGTGTCTATGAGTCTGTTTCCATTTTATTTTTGTTTTTTAGATTCCACATGTAAGTGAAATCATACAGTATTTGTTTTTCTCTGACTTATTTCACTTGGCATAATACCCTCTAGGTCTATCTATGTTGTCACAAATGGCAAGATTTTATTCTTTTTTTTTTTCTGAGTAATAGTCCATTGTGTGTGTGTGTGTGTGTGTGTATATGTATACATACCATATCCTGTTTATCCATTCATCTGTGAATGAACACTTAGGTTGCTTCCATATCTTGGCTGTTGTAAATAATGCTGCATTGAACATAGGGGTGCATATATCTTTTTGAATTAGTGTTTTTATTTTTTTGGAAAAATACCCAGAAGTGGAATTGCTGGATCATATGATAGTTCTATTTTTAAGTTTTGAGGAACCTCCATACTGTTTTCTGTAGTGGCTACACCAATTTACATTCCCACCAACAGTGCACAAAGCTTCCCTTTTCTCCACATCCTTGCCAACACTTGTTATTTGTTGTTGCTTTGATGATAGTCATTCTGATAGGTATGAGGTGGTATCTCATTGTGGCTTTGGTTTGTATTTTCTGATGATTAATGATGTTGAGCATCTTTTCACATGGCTGTTGGCCACCTGTATGTCTTCTTTGGAAAAATGTCTACTCAGGTCCTCTGTCCATTTTTTAGTTGGGTTGTTTGTTTTTTTGCTGTTGAGTTATATGAGTTCTTTGTATATTTTGGATATTAAGATATTGGCAGATATCTTCTCCCATTCAGTAGGTGGCCTTTTTGTTTTGTTGATAGTTGCCTTTGCTCTGCAAAAGCTTTAGTTTGATGTAGTCCCATTTGTTTATTTTTGCTTTTCTTTCCCTTGCCTGAGGAGGTGTATCCAAAAATATGTGGCTAAGACTGATGTCAAGGAGCATACTGCCTATGTTTTCTTCTAGGAGTTTCATGGTTTCAGGTCTTACGTTTAAGTCTTTAAAGCATTTTGAGTTTATTTTTGTATATGGTATGAAAGTAGTCCAGTTTGATTCTTTTGCATGTAGCTGTCCCCCAAATGGCATTTTTAATGGTTTAACCTAAAATGCTGGTAACAATAGCAGCTCACTTGTACTGATTACTTGTACTATATGCCTGGACTGCCCTAAGTGCTTTCATGCATTACTGCATCCTCCAACCCAGTGAAACAAGTATTATTTTTCCCCATTTCCCAGACAGAGGAATAGGTTAGAGAAGTTAAGTAACCTTTTCAAAGTCACTGAGAGCAGCACTCTTAGCTGTTTAACCCCCTCATTATTTTGGCTGGCAGTGCTGACTGAGTCAATAGAATTTGACAGGATGAGACAGAAGATGAGAATATCTGACTGTTAAAACAGCTTCGACACTTTTGAGCCAGAATCATTTTTGACGCTTTTTGAGCCATTGGTGTTGTGCAATAATTTTATCATTAGTTGGAAGAGAAATGCGTAAAGGCTCCTGGCTTCTTTTTAGCTCTGGTTGATATTTGTGAACCCTTCACACTCATACCCAGTAACTGCTATAAAACAGGGCAGGATGCAGCCAGCTT
Source organism: Balaenoptera musculus (assembly GCF_009873245.2). NCBI lineage: Eukaryota > Metazoa > Chordata > Mammalia > Artiodactyla > Balaenopteridae > Balaenoptera > Balaenoptera musculus. The sequence continues at coordinate 40,256,134 of NC_045788.1, forward strand.
CTGCCGTGTGAGCAGGGTTTATTATTACTTCTCATTCTGGTTGCTTTTGCCAACCTTTGAACATTCTAGGTGAGAGCTTGCCTTTCTGCTTAGACTTTTTTTTTTTTTTAAGATTAATTTTATTTATTTTTGGCTGTGTTGGGTCTTCGTTGCTGCATGTGGGCTTTCTCTAGTTGTGGTGAGCGGGGCGCTACTGTTTGTTGCAGTGTGCGAGCTTCTCCTTGCAGTGGCTTCTCTTGTTGTGGAGCACGGGCTCTAGGCGTGCGGGCTTCAGTAGTTGTGGCATGTGGGCTCTAGAGCACAGGCTCAGTAGTTGTGGTGCGTGGGCTTAATTGCTCTGCGGCATGTGGGATCTTCCCGGACCAGGCATCGAACCCGTATCCGCTGCATTGGCAGGCGGACTCTCAATCTCTGTGCCACCAGGGAAGTTCCTCTGCTTAGACTTCTGAAACCCAGCAGCTCCTAACTGCCTAGCTGATCTGCATGGATCTGATCGCTTTCTGCCTAGTCTTGTGGAATCTGCTGGACCCTGTTCTGCAAGAGGATGCTTAGTCTTGACCCTCCTGGTTAGCCTGGCTACCCATGCCTTGACTTGACTGTCAGGATTTGTTGTTTTCAGACGTGGTCTCACCGTAGGTAAAAGTGTTAGTCTTGCTTCTTAGATGAGTCTTACGATGGACATAGGAGTGCACTGGCATTTAGGTGTTTTAACCTTAATTGTTGAAAGAGGTATGATGAACTGCAGCTCGGGCTTTAACGTACGTTTTGATCCATGGCTCAGAACATGGTTTGGGGCCTTTGACCCTGGCTTAGTGATACTATATGTTTTAATTTTTTCTTTATGACACTTTTTAATATCATTAGAGGCCATTAGGGCAATTGGTAAGTCAAGTATAGTAAATGAAATAAAATGTTTTGTGTAACTAATGACTACGGAAATGTGTTAATAGGAACAACAAAAAAGTCACACTAGAGAACTGAGCATAGATGAGTTTCTTTGGCAGTTTTACATTTTAATTGCTAAAAATATATCAGCACATTTTCTGTGATTATACTTACCAGGTATAGATGAATTCCCTCCCTGATAGAATCATTTTTCAAAGTCTGTTTAGATTTATTCTGTCTTTTTGTCTCTCAAAGTTAATTTTTTAAGATAATGTGATCTTGGAGCAAGGAGTGAAGGAAATTGTGGAAATGTCATCTCCTGATACTACTCAGCCTAGTTTTTCTTATTGGAAAGTACCATCTTTAAAAGAAAATGTATATTTATAACACTCATTGGAACAAATTTTTGGATAGTGGCAACAATCCTTGGGTCAAAAACAGCAATGCAAAATTTGACTTAGTTTTATCACTCTCAGGAATTTTCATTAGATTCTTTGTACAGAATTATCAGCTATAAATAGAGATCAGCTAATTTGATGAAGAGGCTCTAGCTCTACAGATAATTGAACAAATATATCATGGTTTAAAAAAACTCACATAAGATGACAGTTATAGTGAATAGGGCAGAGGAGAGAAAAGAAGGGGGAAAGAAAAGGAAAAGAAAATACAAAGGAACAGTGATGGATTTGTGTGCAACAAAATGCGGTTCCAATACTGACCTACTTAACACGCTTTCTCACCAGGAGGCCATTGTTCTTTCTCAGACTCTTTTTGCTTGGCTGCTTTCCTTCCCCATTTAGAACAGCGGACAGCCCCCCTCCCTCCCCCTCTGATCCTTTGACCAGAGACTAATGTGGCTAGGTTGTTGAGGAGGTAATGGAATTTTGCATCTGCAAATGTGGTCAGCCTCTGCAAGGGCTGGCCTCCAGCAGAATCCTCTTTTCCTCTGAGATTCTTTTTCACAGGCTGATTTTTTTTTTCTTTTGAAAATCTTAATGTTTAAAGAGGCTTCGTTAGATGTAACAGGAATATTTCTTCTTGTTACACTCTTCCTTTCCCCCTTTTTAGGAGTATGCATGCCTTCATATACCGAATGCCTACTGGGGAAGAGTTTTGGTATAAGATGTGTGTGTGTGTTAAATTCCAAGGGTAGGAGTGGCAGAATTGGGGAAACTATCTGCATACTGTAGTATCCAGAAAGACTTCTACTTTTAAAGAAGACACTTGGAGAGGTAGCACAGAAAGTATAAATGTGGCCAAATCACAGTGGCTGACAAAGGGCTGGCTTTTAGACTGTGTTTTCAAACAGGCTTCTGCACCTTATCCAATTTACTAATGACTTAATGTGATTAATTAAGTGTAGATTAATGTGTGTAGAAACCATGTGGGTTAGTAGGTTAGTACTTCTTGATGCTATGTAAGGATGATACTTAAGTATCTACAAATAGCAGGTAATAAGATACTTTGAACTATGAATAGCGGATATTAAACTACTTTACCTATACATGTACATATTCCGTGTCTTGCTTGACCATAATTGCCAAACTCTAAATCATGACACATGATGTAAGTAAGGATATGTTTACAGGGACAGTGTGACAAAGTATTTAGAATTGGGACTATCCCACAGAATTCATACATTCAGTGGGTACTTACTGAATGCCTCCTGTATGCCAGGCACTATTATGGGTGAGAAGGATGCAGTGGTGATAAAATAAAACAAAATCCCTCATCTTCTAAAGGGCGAAATAGACAATAAATAGATAAATAAGTTAAAAAAAAAAGGTAGGATAAGTTGGATAGTGATGGATACTAGGGAGAAAACTAAGCATATAGAAAGGGGCCAGCAAATGTTGCTGGGGGTGTGTAGGAATTGTAATTTTTGGTAGGGAGTGAGCCATATTCATACCTGGGACACGTGATACCATCTCTGTGCTCTGCCCACCCATAGCTCTTGAGTCTCCTGCACTATTTCCGTAGATTCCATAACCTGCTCTGACCTCAAGAAAAGAAAACCTTTTATAATACAGAGTTAGGTAGAACCACTAAAAACTAGACCAAAGCACAACCCCAAACACCTTTTATTTATAGCCAAGTTGGCTAAAACAACTAAGTAATAAGTATCTAGATACCCTGAGAGAGTTGTGTACTTAAAAAAAAAAAAAAAAGCTCTTAATTCAAGCATTTGAGTCTGAATCTTTGTACCTCCAGTAGCATTGCCATTCTTGCCTTAACAAAGGAGACCAGTGATTAGAAGAAAGCGCCAATTCTAGGGCAGGGATATCACACAGTGAGAACATGGTACATGTTGTCATTTACTGGCCCAACGAAGAGCGAGTAGTAGAAGACTCTGGTCTCCTCAGTCTTCCAGAACATGCTCTGCACTTGGCTGCCTTCCTCTGCATATCTTTTTTTTCCCTACCAGTTAAGTGTTGCTGTTGTTTTTAAACTTGGAATGCTCTCCTTTCTTGTTTTTGTTTATGAAAACACCCATCTCTTGGAGGATAGGGACCCAGCTCTATTTATTTATGTATTTATTGGCCACACCACGCAGCCTGTGGGATCTTAGTTCCCTGACCAGGGATTGAACCTGCTCCCCCTGCATTAGGAGCGTGGAGTCTTACCCACTGGACCGCCAGGGAAGTCCCGGGACCCAGCTCTTTATCTCTGTGTCCTTGACAGCTTCTGTGGTATCTGGCATCAGTAAGTGGCCAATAAATGTGTGCTACATGAATGAGTGAATGGGATGAGAGAGGGGAGGCCACCTGGCATTTACCCACCTCACTTTCCAGTCCACAAATAGCTGGTAGAAGTGGCATTTCCAGGTTTTGTACCACCTTTGACTTGTCTTAGTTTCTCCTTCCTTTCACATTCCTCTAATTAAAACAAGGCAAGATAAATAAATAAATAAAAAACAACAACCAAAAAAACCCCAACCAAACAAAACAAAAAAAATAAAACAAGAGAGGTAGCGGCAAGATGGCGGAAGAGTAAGACGCGGAGATCACCTTCCTTCCCACAGATACAGTAGAAATACATCTACACGTGGAACTGCTCCTACAGAACACCCACTGAACGCTGGCAGAAGACGTCAGACCTCCCAAAAGGCAAGAAAATCCCCACGTACCTGGGTAGGGTAAAAGAAAAAAGAAATAACAGAGACAAAAGAATAGGGACGGGACCTGCACCAGTGGGAGGGAGCCGTGAAGGAGGAAAGGTTTCCAGGCACTAGGAAGCCCCTTTGCGGGCAGAGACTGCGGGTGGCAGAGGGGGGAAGCTTCGGAGCCGCGGAGGAGAGCGCAGCCACAGGGGTGCGGAGGGCAAAGCGGAGAGACTCCCGCACAGAGGCTCGGCGCCAACCAGCACTCACCAGCCCGAGAGGCTTGTCTGCTCCCCCGCCGGGGCGGGCGGGGGCTGGGAGCTGAGGCTCGGGCTTTGGTGCTAGCCGGGAGGGAGTCCGGGAAAAAGTCTGCAGCTGCCGAAGAGGCAAGAGACTTTTTCTTGCCTCTTTGTTTCGCGGCGCGCAAGGAGAGGGGATTCAGAGCGCTGCCTAAACGAAATCCAGAGGCGGGTGCGAGCCGCGCGGCTATCAGCGCGGATCCCACAGCAACAGGGGCGCAGAGGGAAAAACGGAGAGATTCCCGCACAGAGGCTCAGCGCCGAGCAGCGCTCACGAGCCCGAGAGGCTTGTCTGCTCACCCGCTGGGGCAGGCGGGGCTGGGAACTGAGGCGCGGGCTTCGGTCGGATCGCAGGGAGAGGACTGGGGTTGGCGGCGTGAACACAGCCTGAAGGGGTTGGCGTGCCGCGGCGAGCCGGGAGGGAGCCGGAGAGGAGGTCTGCAGCCGCCGAAGAGGCAAGAGACTTTTTCTTGCCTCTTTGATTCGCGGCGCGCAAGGAGAGGGGATTCAGAGCGCCGCCTAGACGAACTCCAGAGGCGGGCGCGAGCCGCGGCTAACAGCGCGGACCCCAGAGACGGGCGCGAGCCGCGGCCATCAGCGCGGACCCCAGAGTCTGGTAGGAAACGCTAAGGCTGCTACTGCTGCCACCAAGAAGCCTGTGTGCGAGCACAGGTCACTCTCCACACTGCCCCTCCCGGGAGCCGGTGCAGCTCGCCACTGCCAGGCTCCCGTGATCCGGGGACAACTTCCCCGGGAGAACACACAGCGCGCCTCAGGCTGGTGCAAGGTCACGACGCCTCTGACGCGGCAGGCTCGCCCCGCCTCCTCCGAACCGCTCCCTCCCCCGGCCTGAGTGAGCCAGAGGCCCCGAAGCAGCTGCTCCTTTAACCCCGTTCTGTCTGGGTGGGGAACGGACGCCCTCAGGCGACGTACATGCAGAGGCGGGTCCAAATCCAAAGCTGAACGAACAAAGAAGAGAAAGGGAAATCTCCCCCAGCAGCCTCAGAAGCAGCGGATTAAAGCTCCACAAACAACTTGATGTGTCTGCATCTGTTGAATACCTGAATAGACAACGAATCATCCCAAATTCAAAAGGTGGACTTTAGGAGCAGGATATATTAATTTCCCCTTTTCCTTTTTTTGTGAGTGTATATGTGTATGCTTCTGGGTGAGATTTTGTCTGTATAGCTTTGCTTTCACCATCAGTCCTAGGGTTAGGTCCGTCCATTTTTTTTTTTTTTTTACTTAAAAAAAATTTTTTTTCCTAATATATGCTTTCTTAATAATTTTTTCCGTATTTTCTATTTTTAGAAATTAAAAAAATTTTTAATGTTTTTTCATATTTTTTATTTTGAAAAATTAACATTTTTTTCTCTTAATAAATTTTTTTCTTAAAAATTTTTTCTTATTTTTTACTATAAAAAATTAATAAATCTATTTTTAAAAATTAAAAAAAATTTTTTCTGAATACATTTACTCTTAATAATTTTTTTTCTTATTTTTTATTATAATAGCTTTATTTTATTTTATTTTATCCTCTTTTTTTCTTTCTATTTTTTTCTCCCTTATATTCTGAGCTGTGTGGATGAAAGGCTGTTGGTGCTCCAGCCAGGCATCAGGGCTGTGCCTCTGAGGTGGGAGAGCCAACTTCAGGACACTGGTCCACAAGAGACCTACCAGCTCCACGTAATACCAAACGGCAAAAATCTCTCAGAGATCTCCATCTCAACATCAAGACCCAGCTTCACTCAACGACCAGCAAGCTACAGGGCTGGACACCCTATGCCAAACAACTAGCAAGACAGGAACACAGCCCCATCCATTAGCAGGGAGGCTGCCTAAAATCATAAGGCCACAGACACCCCAAAACACACCACCAGACGTGGACGTGCCCACCAGAAAGACAAGATTCAACCTCATCCACCAGAACACAGGCAATAGTCCCCTCCACCAGGAAGCCTACACAACCCACTGAACCAACCTTACCCACTGGGGACAGATACCAAAAACAACGGGAACTACGAACCTGCAGCCTGTGAAAAGGAGACCCCAAACACAGTAAGATAAGCAAAATGAGACGACAGAAAAACACACAGCAGATGAAGGAGCAGGGTCAAAACACACCAGACCTAACAAATGAAGAGGAAATAGGTAGTCTACCTGAAAAAGAATTCAGAATAATGATAGTAAGGATGATCCAAAATCTTGGAAATAGAATAGACAAAATGCAAGAAACATTTAACAAGGACGTAGAAGAACTAAAGAGGAACCAAGCAACGATGAAAAACACAATAAATGAAATTTAAAATACTCTAGATGGGATCAATAGCAGAATAACTGAGGCAGAAGAAAGGATAAGTGACCTGGAAGATAAAATGGTGGAAATAACTACTGCAGAGCAGGATAAAGAAAAAAGAATGAAAAGAACTGAGGACAGTCTCAGAGACCTCTGGGACAACATTAAACGCACCAACATTCGAATTATAGGGGTCCCAGAAGAAGAAGAGAAAAAGAAAGGGACTGAGAAAATATTTGAAGAGATTATAGTTGAAAACTTCCCTAATATGGGAAAGGAAATAGTTAATCAAGTCCAGGAAGCACAGAGAGTCCCATACAGGATAAACCCAAGGAGAAACACGCCAAGACACATTTTAATCAAACTGTCAAAAATTAAATATAAAGAAAACATATTAAAAGCAGCAAGGGAAAAACAACAAATAACACACAAGGGAATCCCCATAAGGTTAACAGCTGATCTTTCAGCAGAAACTCTGCAAGCCAGAAGGGACTGGCAGGATATACTTAAAGTCATGAAGGAGAAAAACCTACAACCAAGATTACTCTACCCAGCAAGGATCTCATTCAGATGTGATGGAGAAATTAAAACCTTTACAGACAAGCAAAAGCTGAGAGAGTTCAGCACCACCAAACCAGCTTTACAACAAATGCTAAAGGAACTTCTCTAGGCAAGAAACACAAGAGAAGGAAAACACCTACAATAACAAACCCAAAACATTTAAGAAAATGGGAATAGGAACATACATATCGATAATTACCTTGAATGTAAATGGATTAAATGCTCCCACCAAAAGACACAGGTTGGCTGAATGGATACAAAAACAAGACCCATATATATGCTGTCTACAAGAGACACACTTCAGACCTAGGGGCACATACAGACTGAAAGTGAGGGATGGAAAACGATATTCCATGCAAATGGAAATCAAAAGAAAGATGGAGTAGCAATACTCATATCAGACAAAATAGACTTTAAAATAAAGAATATTATAAGAGACAAAGAAGGACACTATATAATGATCAAGGGATCGATCCAAGAGGAAGGTATAACAATTGTAAATATTTATGCACCCAACATAGGAGCACCTCAATACATAAGGCAAATACTAACAGCCATAAAAGGGGAAATTGACAGCAACACAATCATAGTAGGGGACTTTAACACCCCACTTTCACCAATGGACAGATCATCCAAAATGAAAATAAATAAGGAAACACAAGCTTTAAATGATACATTAAACAAGATGGACTTAATTGATATTTATAGGACATTCCACCCAAAAACAACAGAATACACATTTTTCTCAAGTGCGCATGGAACATTCTCCAGGATAGATCATATCTTGGGTCACAAATCAAGCCTTGGTAAATTTAAGAAAATTGAAATCGTATCAAGTATCTTTTCCGACCACAACGCTATGAGACTAGATATCAATTACAGGAAAAGATGTGTAAAAAATACAAACACATGGAGGCTACACAATACACTACTTAATAACGAAGTGATCACTGAAGAAATCAAAGGGGAAATCAAAAAATACCTAGAAACAAATGACAATGGAGATACGACGACCCAAAACCTATGGGACGCAGCAAAAGCAGTGCTAAGAGGGAAGTTTATAGCAATATAAGCCTACCTCAAGAAACAGGAAACATCTCGAATAAACAACCTAACCTTGCACCTAAAGCAATTAGAGAAAGAAGAACAAAAAAACCCCAAAGCTAGCAGAAGGAAAGAAATCATAAAGATCAGGTCAGAAATAAATGAAAAAGAAATGAAGGAAACAATAGCAAAAATCAATAAAACTAAAAGCTGGTTCTTTGAGAAGATAAACAAAATTGATAAACCATTAGCCAGACTCATCAAGAGAAAAAGGGAGAAGACTCAAATCAATAGGATTAGAAATGAAAAAGGAGAAGTAACCACTGACACTTCAGAAATACAAAAGATCATGAGAGATTACTACAAGCAACTCTACGCCAATAAAATGGACAATCTGGAAGAAATGGACAGATTCTTAGAAATGCACAAACTGCCGAGACTGAACCAGGAAGAAATAGAAAATATGAACAGACCAATCACAAGCACTGAAATTGAAACTGTGATTAAAAACCTTCCAACAAACAAAAGCCCAGGACCAGATGGCTTCACAGGTGAATTCTATCAAACATTTAGAGAAGAGCTAACACCTATCCTTCTCAAACTCTTCCAAAATATTGCAGAGGGAGGAGCACTCCCAAACTCATTCTACGAGGCCACCATCACCCTGATACCAAAACCAGACAAAGATGTCACAAAGAAAGAAAACTACAGGCCAATATCACTGATGAACATAGATGCAAAAATCCTCAACAAAATACTCGCAAACAGAATCCAACAGCACATTAAAAGGATCATACACCATGATCAACTGGGGTTTATCCCAGGAATGCAAGGATTTTTCAATATACGTAAATCAATCAATGTGATACACCATATTAACAAATTGAAGGAGAAAAACCATATGATCATCTCAATAGATGCAGAGAAAGCTTTTGACAAAATTCAACACCCATTTATGATAAAAGCCCTGCAGAAAGTAGGCATAGAGGGAACTTTCCTCAACATAATAAAGGCCATATATGACAAACCCACAGCCAACATTGTCCTCAATGGTGAAAAACTGAAACCATTTCCACTAAGATCAGGAACAAGACAAGGTTGCCCACTCTCACCACTATTATTCAACATAGTTTTGGAAGTGTTAGCCACAGCAATCAGAGAAGAAAAAGAAATAAAAGGAATCCAAATCGGAAAAGAAGAAGTAAAGCTGTCACTGTTTGCAGATGACATGATACTATACATAGAGAATCCTAAAGATGCTACCAGAAAACTCCTAGAGCTAATCAATGAATTTGGTAAAGTAGTAGGATACAAAATTAATGCAGAGAAATCTCTTGCATTTCTATACACTAATGACGAAAAATCTGAAAGTGAAATTAAGAAAACACTCCCGTTTACCATTGCAACAAAAAGAATAAAATATCTAGGAATAAACCTACCTAAGGAGACAAAAGACCTGTATGCAGAAAATTATAAGACACTGATGAAAGAAATTAAAGATGATACAAATAGATGGAAATATATACCATGTTCCTGGATTGGAAGAATCAACATTGTGAAAATGACTCTACTACCCAAAGCAATCTACAGATTCAATGCAATCCCTATCAAACTACCACTGGCATTTTTCACAGAACTAGAACAAAAAATTTCACAATTTGTATGGAAACACAAAAGACCCCGAATAGCCAAAGCAATCTTGAGAACGAAAAATGGAGCTGGGGGAATCAGGCTCCCTGACTTCAGACTATATTACAAAGCTACAGTAATTAAGACAGTTTGGTACTGGCACAAAAACAGAAATATTGATCAATGGAACAGGATAGAAAGCCCAGAGATAAACCCATGCACATATGGTCACCTTATCTTTGATAAAGGAGGCAAGCATATACAGTGGAGAAAAGACAGCCTCTTCAATAAGTGGTGCTGGGAAAATTGGACAGATACATGTAAAAGTATGAAATTAGAACACTCCCTGACACCATGCACAAAAATAAACTCAAAATGGATTAAAGACCTAAGTGTAAGACCAGACACTATCAAACTCTTAGAGGAAAACATAGGCAGAACACTCTATGACATACATCACAGCAAGATTCTTTTTGACCGAGCTCCCAGAGAAATGGAAATAAGAACACAAATAAACAAATGGGACCTAATGAAACTTAAAAGCTTTTGCACAGCAAAGGAAACCATAAACAAGACCAAAAGACAACCATCAGAATGGGAGAAAATATTTGCAAATGAAGCAACTGACAAGGGATTAATCTCCAAGATTTACAAGCAGCTCATGCAGCTCAATAACAAAAAAATGAACAACCCAATCCAAAAATGGGCAGAAGACCTAAATAGACATTTCTCCAAAGAAGATATACAGATGGCCTACAGACACATGAAAGAATGCTCAACATCATTAATCATTAGAGAAATGCAAATCAAAACTACAATGAGATATCATCTCACACCGGTCAGAATGGCCATCATCAAAAAATCTAGAAACAATAAATGCTGGAGAGGGTGTGGAGGAAAGGGAACTCTCTTGCACTGTTGGTGGGAATGTAAATTGATACAGCCACTATGGAGAACAGTATGGAGGTTCCTTAAAAAACTACAAATAGAACTACCATACGATCCAGCAATCCCACTACTGGGCATATACCCTGAGAAAACCATAGTTCAAAAAGAGTCATGTACCAAAATGTTCATTGCAGCTCTATTTACGATAGCCAGGACATGGAAGCAACCTAAATGTCCATCAACAGATGAATGGATAAAGAAGATGTGGCACATATATACAATGGAATATTACTCAGCCATAAAAAGAAATGAAATGGAGGTATTTGTAATGAGGTGGATGGAGTTAGAGTCTGTCGTACAGAATGAAGTAAGTCAGAAAGAGAAAAACAAATACAGTATGCTAACACATATATACGGAATCTAAGGGGAAAAAAAGCCATGAAGAACCTAGTGGCAAGACGGGAATAAAGACACAGACCTACTAGAGAATGGACTTGAGGATATGGGGAGGGTGTGGGGTGAGATGTGACAGGGTGAGAGAGTGTCATGGACATATATACACTACCAAATGTAAAATAGATAGCTAGTGGGAAGCAGCCGCATAGCACAGGGAGATCAGCTCGGTGCTTTGTGACCACCTAGAGGGGTGGGATAGGGAGGGTGGGAGGGAGGGAGATGCAAGAGGGAAGAGATATGGGAACATATTGTATATGTATAACTGATTAACTTTGTTATAAAGCAGAAGCTAACACACCATTGTAAGGCAATTATACTTCAATAAAGATGTTAAAAAAAAAAAAGTTGCATGCAAAAAAAAAAAATAAATAATAAAAAAAATAAAACAAGGCAAAGCTATGGTTAAGGAGGCTGCCAGACAACTAACTCAACTACCAGAGATGGAGGCTCCTTTGCTTTCATGTTTCTGAAGTGGACGTCAAATACAGTTTACTCTTTTCCATTTACCTTTAAAAAATGGCTTATTTTTCCCTTATTGGGGGCCTTCTGTTCCCTTCTTGCCTCACTAACTCTCTTCGCATCCTGCAGGTAGACAGACTGGAACAGGATTGCATTTGTAGCCTGTCAGCTCTACTCGTCAGCTGGCAGAGATCTGGTTGAGCTTTAAGAGGGGTTTGGGAGGTAGAGTTATTACCGGAGCAGTAGCTTTGGTTTATCAGGGGGTGGGAGGTACAGAATGAATATACAGATATTTTCCAGTTCATTAATGACAGCAGAAATCTCAAGCTTTGGGTCCATCATCTGCACACTTTTTCTGGCCTGTTCCTTAAACACATTAGGGTGTCCTTTACACATGTTGCACCTCAGCCTGCAAAGGTGCAGCCTGACAGCTGCTTCTCAGCCCTGGGAAACTCAAGTGGATTGACCTGTCACATAAACAGGACTGAAATCCTTTGGGCAGTTGAGAAAACAGGAAGGAATTTCAAAAGCCTGGCGTGATGAATCTTGGCTTTGTGCACTTAGCTTCCTCTCTGTTAGGCGTTTCTCTGGGTACAGTGGTTTTTAGTTTAATTTAAAATGAAACTGAAAGATTTTCTTCTGTTCTCATCATCATTCTCATCCTTGTTATCCTTTTGGTCATTGTCATAAAAGCTGCTATTTATTGAATGTCAACTCTGAGACAGCTGTGGTCCTTATGATGTACATGGATTAGGTCATTTAATCCTTCTATAACCTTCCCAGGAAGGAGTGACCCTGAGCTTTAAATCACAATCTGGTACTAGATCAGAAAGACAAACCATATAGGGACTTCTCTGGTGGCGCAGTGGTTAAGAATCCACCTGCCAATGCAGGGGACACGGGTTTGATCCCTGGTCTGGGAAGATCCCACATGCCCGTGGAGCAACTAAGTCTGTGCGCCACAACTACTCAGCCTGCGCTCTAGAGCCTGCGTGCTGCAACTGAGCCTGTGTGCTGCAACTACTGAGCCCGTGTGCTGCAACTACTGAAGCCCACACGCCTAGAGCCTGTGCTCCGCAACAAGAGAAGCCACCACAACGAGAAGTCCGTGCATCGCAACGAAGAGTAGCCACCGCTCGCCACAACTAGAGAAAGCCCGCGCGCAGCAACAAAGACCCAATGCAGCCAAAAAAAAAGAAAAACCATATAAATTTTCCTGTGGAGGCATGAGTTTGAGGTAGGGTAAAGCCACGAAGGGAGGTAATTTATAAACTTTTTCCTGGGAGTGAGAGGATTTTATAGTAATCCCATGCCACCCTGAAAGTTTAGTTTTTTGTTTTCTAAATGGATTAGAGGAGTTTGGACTCATATAGAAGAGAAATAAGTCAAATCATACTTATACTTTGTTGTTCTGGAAATTAGACTCTAAGGTCTTTGCATTTATCGATGAATTTTTTGACCTCAAGATCCATGTGAGATTGATAGGTCAGATTCTATCCTCAATCTACAGTTACACATTCTATAGTGGGGAAAATTAAGACCTAAAAACTATACTCCAGATTTTTTTCTGATGAGTCTTGATGTTATATTTTCTCACGCAATTTCAAAACTAGTTTAAGTAGTTTAAAAATAGCCTTAAGTTTGCTACTTGTAAGCATGCCTAAGGTTACAGCAGTAGCAGATCTAAGAGTATTTAAGAACTATTTAAAGAAGCTTTCTAATTGCCCACTTTAGCACAGATTACAAATCAGTAAAACATTTTGCAAATTCCTGTTCCATGCCAGGAACTGTGTTAGGTGTTGGGGATGGAATTTAGTCAAACAGTATCAGCTATAGCCTGCACCTACCTTGGACAGCACCCAAGAGGGTTTAATATTAGATGCATTGGAATGCACTTGTTTAAACATGGTTCATGTGTTGCCAGGAAGAATCTGGGTTTTTCATTAGTGGCCACATGATTAAAAATCAACCTGTGTATGGTCTGAATTAACTTTTTAATAAAAATCAGTGGTGAGTTGGGGGCAAGGGAGTATTAGGTGTGGTTCAAATATGAGTTGATGGCAGTAGAGGCTTTGTTTATATATTTTCTTTTTGCCAGCAGTCCTTTGGGATACCCCAGTATCGTGATCTAATTTGAGTGGAATTAAGCTTAAAGAGCTCAAAATTATGTAATAAGATGTTTTGTTTAAAATACTATTTCAAGTTAATCTAAGCAAGCTAGGATGACCCCTGCTACACAAAGCTGTGTACAGAAAGGATGAGGGCCAGGTGGCTAAGGCCCTCTGCATTGCTAGTTCATGGGAACTGTTTTGTTTTTTTCCACCAATAATCTGTTAGGCCACCTTCTAGGGTCAGACAGGCTGTTTGTGAGAAGCTTAGAATCTGTGAAGCAGTGAGCAGAGATATAAGAAATGTAGATTTGAGTCCCAGCTCCCTCTTATTTGCCACGTATGTTATCTTAACAAAGCTTAAGCTCTCTGAGGTTTGGTTTTCTTATCAGTAAAATGGATATTGTAGTACTTAAATCTATAGGTTGTTGTGAAGATTAAATCCAAAGCACCTAGTGCAGTGCCTGACATGTTCCAAGCCAGTGTTGGTAGTCTCTCCTTAACTCCTAGTGATCCCTGGCTGGGAAATGATGACCAGGGCTGGGAAGTCTAAGATCAAGGTGTCTGATTGCCAGCAGATTTTGTGTCTGATGAGGGCTTTCTTCCTGATTTGCAGATGGCCACCTTCTTGCTGTGTCCTCATTTGGTAGTGAGAGAGAGAAAGCTCCAGTCTCCTCCTCTTCCTCTTATAATGGCACTAATCCCATCATAGGGGCTCCACCTCATGACTTCATCTCTAAAACTACCTCCCAAAGGCTTCACCTCCAAATATCATCACATTGGAGGTTAGGGCTTCAGCACTGGAATTTGGGGGGGATACAAACATTCCCTCCGTAGCACTTAAGGTCACATGATTCACCCATGACAGGGCCAGCACTGGAAGTTTAGTGTCATTGTTGCATATAGGTGTCCCTGTAGCATCTGCCTTGTACATGACTAGTAGACTAGCTTAGTGGAGGTTGGACACCTGTGCTTTCTGAATGGACTCCTCTGGTCAGCCCAGCTTTAGTCAATGAAGCACTCTTGGTTATTACCATGTACATTCCAGGCATTTCTAAGGTCCTTAGACTGGTTGGTTTCTTTTTGACCTCTCTGTGGATTTTCACCAGTCTCATTTGATAAGGATTATGGAAACCTCAAATAATGTTCTCTAAATGCAAATTGGTATTCCACTGCTCTTAAGGAGATATCAGCTTCACTGGAGGAAGAAGACACAAATGCTCATTTTATCTTAAGAAACAGAGTTCTCTTGCCCTATAATCTAAGGCAGTATTTTCTACATTTAATTATTTGAGTCCCATCTTGATATTTTTTACTTTCTGAAAAGTATTTTACTTTTTCTTTACTTTATTTTCATTAAATTGACTTTATTTTACTTAAATACACTGAAAAGTTTTAATAACTCTATTCACAGGTTGATTTCATTATATTGTTCATTATATTTGTTCAAATTGTTCATTACATATTTGTTTCATTATATTGTTTCCAATTCACTTTAAAGTCATTAACTACATATAAAAATAGGACCTTTATGTCATCTAAAAACATCTCGTGTGTATGTGCTGTGCTTTGGAAAACCTTATGTAAGACCATCTGGGTCTGTTGGTTGAATGGCAAAAGAAGGGAGGAATAAAAAAAGGTAAATAAAAATGATATTGTTATAAGTGTATAAATTATATAGGTGATAAATAAGAATGGAAACATGAGTTTATAAAAGACAAACAAATGAGTTTCCTTGACTTCAAGTCCCTGTTATTGTCAAGGTAAAATTGTGCATGTAAAGAAGGAAGTCTAACAAAATGACATTTCATTTGGGCCTTAAATGCTTGCCCTCTTTTTTTTTTTTTTTTTAAATGACTCTTGCTTCATTGAATAGCACTGCGGTCACAGACCATGTGGATGTAAATGCTGTGCTGTACATCTTGTCAAGAAGGCCAGTCTTTTTGCCAGGGAAAGGAATTCTTGTCTTTGTTGCAGGAAGCAGAGTCAGAAGCAAATGAGGTCAGATTCAGATTGCCAAGCCAAGGGCAGGATCCTTGGAGGCCAGAAACAGATTGTAGAGCTTGGTTAGAAGGAAGGAAGAGAGTAGGGCTGGCTTCATGGGCATGTGACCTGTGTGGTTGCCCAGGTTCCCACATTTAGAAGAGCCCTGTACTTGGTTTAATGCTCATCTGTCTCTATCTTGAAATTTTTAACAATTTGTGAAAAAGGGCCCTGAATTTTCCTTTTGCACTGGGCTCTGCAAATATAGCTAGTTCTTGGGGTAGAGTAGGGAGATATTTACAGAAAGCGTCATAATTTAGGTTCATGGGGTAGAAATGGAAGAGTGAAAACTAGAAATGAGTTGCAAGAAGGAGGTTTCGGGTACTACGTGGTAGGTCCCTTCTGATTGACCTTAGCTCATAGATTAAAGGATTCAACACTGGATTCCAGGATTCGTTTTGCCTTAAACTCCTAGGCAGACTGGTTGCCTTTCTGCCTTCCTGCCTTCCTTTCGTGGTTATAGAGTAACAGAGGGAATGGCAAATTATATAAGGAAAACTTGAGCAATGCAGTGAACTCACCCTTAAGAACTTGAAAACATTGTGCAGTAAGATTGGGCTCTGTGAATTAAATTGTGAAATCAACCCATGCTGGATCAAGCAGGGGCTGGCAAGTGTAGATATCCACCAAGAGTGACTGTAAGGCAGCAGGGAGTGGTGGGCAGTCAGGCTGAGCACCAGAGGAAGCATGACCCATGTAAAGGAAAAGCTGTGTTCTGCTTCAGCTTGTTGTATTTAGCCGCATCCTTGTCCAATTTGGCTAAACTCTCCAGGTTTTTTAGGAGGAGAGTTGAAGTCAGAAGCCAGAAGTCTTGATTTGTTTTTGACTGTGACATTTTCCAATTAAAGAAAAATACCGTGTGGACTAAAACATGTCAAATTCATTTCAATCCTTAAATAGACATTAAAAAAAACCTTGGAATTCCCCGGTGGCTCAGTGGTTAAGAATCTGCCTGCCAATGCAGGGGACACGGATTCGAGCCCTGGTCCGGGAAGATCCCACATGCCGTGGAGCAACTAAGCCCATGCGCCACAACTACTGAGCCTGCGCTCTAGAGCCTGTGAGCCACAACTACTGAGCCTGTGTGCCACAACTTCCGAAGCCCGTGCGCCTAGAGCCCATGCTCCACAACAAGAGAAGCCACCTCAATAAGATGTCCACGCACCACAACGAAGAGTAACACCTGCTCGCAGCAACTAGAGAAAGCCCGCGCAGCCAAAAAAAAAAAAAACCCAAAAACCTTGTTTTCTAAAGGTAAACATGGGAAGTGACCAAATTACTGTTTTAGGGGAGGCAGCCATAGTAATGGACCTAACTTTAATATCTTTGATGAGGCCATCCCTAGTAAGGAGATGGAGTTAGGGCCAGAGTTGCCAATGGATGTTGAGGATTATGATACAGAAGGAGTTCCAGATTTTCTATATTGGAGGGGCTTCGGGGTTAAAAGGGGGCTTGGTTTTAGG
Organism: Balaenoptera musculus; assembly: GCF_009873245.2. Classification (NCBI taxonomy): domain Eukaryota; kingdom Metazoa; phylum Chordata; class Mammalia; order Artiodactyla; family Balaenopteridae; genus Balaenoptera; species Balaenoptera musculus. Next base: position 40,273,365 of record NC_045788.1, read on the forward strand.
AGACCTATTTTGGAGCTGTGTTTGCATAGTAAACTCACTGTTTTTACTCAAATTGTATGACATAGATCATAAAAATTAATTCAGCTTTCTAACGTTTTTCCCTACGCTTTAGAGAAGATTGAAAAGGTAGCAACTGCCCATCTGCAGGAATGGACAGAAGAGCTTTAGGGCTGCTAGAGATTAAGGAGGAGTAAAAGCTTCTTACCCCCAGACCAATCTTTTGCTCATTGCTGTTATGGTTTATTGTTAAAACAAGACATTATGAGATGGGCACATCAGGCTCGCTTTCTTAGTCTGATGCCATTAAAAATGCAGTTCATCTAACCACTTTTTTCCCCTGTTTGTGTGCTCACCATTTTTTTATGACTTGGCTTCCCAAGTGAATCTAGCAGAGGGAGGGGATGCATGGGTTCTGCAGGTTAGAATGTAGGTGTTTCTGTGAGTACTTATTGTTAATTGTAATTTAATAAATTGACATTCTGGTTTTGTACTTATGACTGTGGTTACCGTGGATCTGCCAGTGAAGTCTGGAATCTCTGGTGTGCTGATGCATTCAGTTTTGAATTTGCATGGACTCTATACTATGGCAAATTTGCCAAAGTAATGAATGTCACTTTGGGAGGCGCCTTGGCACGCCTTTCCCTAAGTGACACCAAAAATATAACTTGGGACTTGAGGACACGGAGAGGGGTAAGGGGAAGCTGGATAAAGTGAGAGAGTGGCATGGACTTATATACACTACCAAATGTAAAACAGATAGCTAGTGGGAAGCAGCTGCATAGCACAGGGAGATCAGCTTAGTGCTTAGTGACCACCTAGAGGGATGGGATAGGGAGGGTGGGAGGGAGACGCAAGAGGGAGGGCATATGGGGATATATGTATACGTATAGCTGATTCACTTTGTTATACAGCAGAAACTAACACACCATTGTAAAGCAGTTATACTCCAATAAAGATGTTAAAATATATATATATAACTTGAATGTATGCATCTTTCCTATTTGAATTTCTTTAGTAGTAGAGATGAGACATATAGTGCATAAAACCCATGGGGTGAAGAGGGATAGCCCCAGAGAAATATTAGTAGGATTTCAGATAAGCTGGGGAAATGCTGGCTTAAGTGAAGGTAAATTGTTTTCTTTTAAGAGGATTTTTCCCAGAGCATTTCATCTTCTTTGTTTAAAAAATTATTTATTTATTTATTATTGAAGTTTAGTTGGTTTACAATGTTTTGTTAGTTTCAGGTACACAGCAAAGTGATTCAGAGAGATACATATATTTATTTATTTATTTATTTATTCTTTTTCAGATTCTTCTCCCTTATAGGTTATTACAAAATATGGAGTAGAGTTCTGGTGCTATACAGTAGGTACTTGTTGGTTATCTGTTTTATATACAGTAGTGTGTATATGTTAATCCCACACTCCTAATTTACCCGCCCCCACCCCCCCGCCTTTGGTAACTATAAGTTTGCTTTCTATGTCTGTGGGTCTCTTTCTCTTTTGTAAATAAGTTCATTTGTATCATTTTTTTTAGATTCCACATACCATCTTCCTACGAGTGGTCTCCAGTAGGAACATCAACTTCATTTGCTAATGGTACCTTTAAAATGTTTCCTTTGGCAGCGCCTTTGGAAAACACCATGAAATATTTGCAAAACATGGTCTTAAGAATGCACTGATATTGAGGTATTTCTGGAATCCTCTTGGGGGGGAAAATGTGTGTCTACTCATCTTGGGGACTTTTTGTTGAATCCCAGTTTGCATCGGGTTCCATAAGGTCTACCTGAGTGTTCTGGAATCCATAGGAAGGCCTAGTGTGACCATTTGCTTACAAGGTCTTTGAACCTGGAATTATCCCAGTGTGGACCCCGGGCAGAAATGGAATTTGGCAATCTGGTCTTGGGAATTTGGATCTACACTTGTGGGTCAGCGTGGAATTCCCAGAGTCCAAGACTTCCTTTATCTGTATATTTCTTCTCCTGATAGCATACTTCTTAAAAGGGAGCTTGGGAGGTTGCTTATTAAGGCCTATCCCAGAACTCAGCCGTATTCTCACAGGGAGGACTCAGTGAACACGGTGGTTTAACTATTGAGATTATTTTCAGAGGATCAGAGGTCATATTATAAAGTACTGTGGTTTTATAGACACTCATGTCACTTTCTTTGATTCTAGAATAAGGAAAATGAATGCAGAACTCTATTTCCATATATGAAATGGTGATTGCAGGTACAACTCAATTGTGTATTCTCAGTGTGTAATGACAACATTGGGAGGAAAATTGATTAGTATTTTTAAAACAGCAGGAAAATTATTTCCTGCCCAAACATTGATTAATCTTTGAATAGGCTTTCTTGTAATCCTTTTCTTCCATAGACTGCAGGGTGCAGCACAGTCATATTTTATGTGGAGTCAAGCAGAGAAACCTACTTGCTGCGATTAAACTTATTGCTGCTTTTTTCAGCAGGTGCAAATAGCTTTGTCTTCAGTAGTTACCCTTTCCTGGCTTGATAACACACTAGGACTTCTTTAGTTTTAGTTTGATTAAAGAAACTATTGTCTTATATTATGAAATGTGGAAACAATGAAATATTGAAATTTTCTGCTGTGATATATTCCCCTGTTTGGCTTACAAATAACAGTTTGCTTAGCATCCTTGCGTGAATGCTTTAAAATCCTGTTAGCTGGAGCTCATGTAACATTAGTTTGTTCCTGGTTAGAGGTAATGTAAAATATAGTGATAAAGAAGACTAAAGTTCTTTCCCTCAGGGAACTTAAGATCTATTTGAGGAATTAAGACATAGAAATAAGATAAAGAAATATTAGTATGAGAGAGTTTATGATGAGTCCCAAATGAATATTACATAACTGGCATAGGATTTCAGAGGGAGAGAGACTTTTTATACGTCCTGGGGTGGCTGGGGATGACTTGTGCAGGAGCTGGACCTTGAGCTGGTCCCTGAAGATGGGAAGGATTCAGCCAGGTGGAGAAGTGTAGGAGGGATGCTGGTGGCATTACCAAAGGCGGCTGGGCTGGAATGTGCCTGCCTTTTCAACAGTGAGTAGACCTGTTTGGCTCTAATAGGGAACTCATGAAGGAGAATAATGGGAAATAAACCTGGAAAGGTAGGTTGAATTCAAGTCAGAAAGGGTTTGAATGCCAGACAAAGGAATTTGGACTTTATTCGGTAGAAAATGTATAAATAGTGAAGGTCGTTGGACAAGAATAAGTAGAAAATGCAAGAAATGGCTTTGTAGTTAGAGCAGCGACAGCACACAGCTAGGAACTGAGGTGCCTTATGATGAAGACAGTGGTGAAAATGTGAGCAAGCTCTGGCTTCGCTGCTGATGGGGATGTAGGTTGGGTTGGCTGCTTAATTGTCATTCTTCTCTCTATTTTTCCTGTTCTCATTTAAGGCTTGTATAAAACCCTTTTTGCAGGCTTAAAATACATTAATTCAAATTTGACCTTCCTTACTGTATGATAGTTTGAATGCCCAGAGCTATTTTCAGTTGTTCCAGATTGTCATGAGTTTGATGTCCAGGTGCCAACTGGAAGGGCCAGACCTGGCCTGTGGAGGACTGTTTTTAAAATCCGATTCTAAATTAAGCACTTTGGGACATAAAAATGAGATGTGGCCTAGTTATAACTCACCAGTTAACTAAAAGTATATGTTTTATTCCTTCTCTGCTTAAATATTTGTCTGGCTCTTTCAGACTCAAAAGGCATATAACTCAGAGCCAAGAATATTTAGATTCCTCTGCACTCCATTTTTTTTCCTAGAGTAGTCTTTGACTTCCAGTATACTTAAAAAGTTATACTTATAAAAAGAATTTCTCCAAATATTAGGTGAGAATTCTTTAAAAAAATTTTATTCCTGGCCCTCCTATTTCATATCTCACAAATTAGAGGAATGGAATTTTTTTTGAAGTGTGAGGCATTGATGGAAGTTAGGCTTTTAAACATCTAAAATTAAGTTCTAAAGGACAGTGTCAGTATTAGCAGCAGGAGTTGTGGTGTGGGTATAAGTAGATCATAGTGCAAGCTTTGGAGCCAGAAAAATCCGGTTTCTAATCCTCCCTCTGCCACTCACTGCCTGGGTGACCTGAGCGTATTACTACTACGACACAGCGTTTTTTGAGTTCCATGGGTAGAACTTAAAGCAGGTTCTTTTGTCTCTATATAAGTGGAATTTATTCCGAGAATCACAGTGGCAGAGTATGGATAAAAACACAAACAGACTTTTAAGGGCGTCTCAGCCTAGAATCCTTCTGAGACCGGTTGGGATACAGACTAGAGGAGGTGGAGAGAGTCTCTGGGTAAAAAGGGGGGTTAAGGGTTATGTCTCTTCAGATTCCAAGCCCTTGTTGTCTCTGAGCCTCAGCTTCTTCATCTTTAAAATGGAGAATAATACTTACCTTATAGGGTTATTATGGAGATAAAAATAGATAATTTCGTACAATGCTACGTCTGTTCAGGGCACTCTGTAAAATAGTAGCTGATATTATAGTGGTTGGTGGGATTTGGGTGGGTTTAATTTAATTAATTTTTGATTTTTTAGCTGTGCCACTCTTTTTCCTGTATTTTATTTCCTTTCCTACTACCCTGTAGGATGTGGATGTGTTCAGAGCCTAGGATCTTGAGCTAGAAGAGAGAAAAAACAAACAAAAAGCCTTAGGAATCAGAGTTGTCTTTTAAGGGAGGTGCCAGGAAACTACCACATAATGCACTTCCATCCCATTGGCCAGAACTTCGTCCCGTGGTCATGCCTGGCTGCAGTGGAAGCTGGGAAATGTAGTCTCCTCCCTGCGTAGCCATTACCATGGAAGAGGGAAGATCAGGTTTTGATGGATAGCCAACAGCCTCTGCCAGGGCATTCAATATGCTCCTGTGTCTTAGGCCGGTGTCCCCATGGAAACAGAACCAATTGTGATATTTTTCTCATGGACGTATAATCATCTTAAATATTCTATAAATGTGTTTTCATTTCACTGATATTCTTATGTAGAATATTTTACCCTTAGTTTTTAATCTACTATAAAGCATTTTCACTTTGCAATTAAAGAGATTAAGATTTTGTTTGTAATCATTCAATCTAATATTACCATTATTTCTTTTTACAGTAGTGAAGTCTTAGAATTTGGGGTATGATCTCAACAGTGCCTCACCTCACAGCCTCAACTGACATACACTTAGTGCTAGTTTCTGCTTTGCCATCACAAATACCTGTACTGGTCATCACCTCTAGAATTCCGAGAGTCAGACTCAGTAAAATATATGCCACATCACACTAACAACAAATATGTAAAAATGATCACACATCTGAAAATATTCTTTCATGTACTAAAATGTGCTATTGCAAAAACTCTTGGATATTTTCTGTTTTTCACCATCCATTTAGGTTTTTCAACTGAATTTTTAAAAGATTTTTATTTCGAGATATTTGTAGATTCACAAGCAGTTGTAGGAAACAATACAGAGATATGCCCTATACTCTTCACCCATTTTCTCCCAAAAGTAACATCTTGAATAACTATAGTATAATATCACAAAATGTGGAAATTGACTATAATACAATCTACAGTGCTTATTCAGATTTCACTGGCTTTACATGTACCCATTTGTAAGTGAGTGAGTGTGTGTGTATGCATGTGTAATTCTATGCAGTTTTATCACATGTATATGTGATCACACCACTGTTAGGATACAGGACAGTTCCGTCAACACAAGACTGCTTCGTGTTACCCTTTTTAGCCACAGTTACTTCTTTCCTTTCCTCTTCCCTAACTCCCGGCAACCACTTATCTGATCTCCATATTTGCCATTTCAAGAATGTTATATAAATTGAACCATGCAGTATGTTATCTTTTTTTTTTTTTTGGTAAACACTCTGGGCCTAGGAACCTCTGTTTAAGTCTTAGTCATTCACCACAGAGAGAAGGACAAAGAACAGCTAATCCTCCAGGCTCTAGATAGCTTCCCTACCTCACAGAGATGTTCATGAAAATACATAAATCTGGGACTTCCCTGGCGGTCCAGTGGTTAAGACTTCGCCTTCCAATACAGGGGGCTGTGCGGGTTCGATCCCTGGTCGGGGAGCTAAGATCCCACATGCCTCGCAGCCACAAAACCAAAATATAGAACAGAAGCAATATTGTAACAAATTCAATAATGGCTTTAAAAATGGTCCACATCAAAAAAATCTTAAAAAAAAGAAAATACATAAATCTGATATGCATGAATTTTTTATTAATTGCTATTTTTATTGTGATAATTGTATATGTAAGCTTTTGAGACTGACTTTTTTCACTCAGTATAATTCCTTTGAGATACATCCAAGTTGTGTGTATCAGTAGTTCATTCCTTTTTATTGCTGAGTAGTATTCCATGGTATGAATATATTATAGTTTGTTTAGCCAGTCACCCTTTGGAAGGACATTTGGATTGTTTTCAGTTTTTGGCTAATATAAATAAAGCTGGTATGAACATTTGTGTACAGGTTTTTGTGTGAACATAAGTTTCCTTTTCAGTGGGATAAATGTCCAAGATTGTAATTGCTAGGTAGTGTAAGACGTATATGTTTACTTTTATAAGAAATTGCCATACTCTTTTCCAGAGTGGCTGTAGCATTTTACATTCCTATAAGCAAAGTAAGACCAGGTTCTTTGCATTCTCTGAGTCCTCACCAGAATTGGTATTTCACTTTTTTTTTTTTTTTAACTTTAGCTAATCTCATGTGTGTAGTGATATCTCATTGAGATATATTTAGATTAACATTTCCCTAATGAGAATCCCTCTCTCCCTACCCATGCTCCCTGACCCTGATATATATACATATATCTCCAATAAGCACATGAAAAGATATGGCGTATCTTCTTTGAAGAAATGTCTATTTAGTTCCTTTGCCCATTTTTTTTTTAAATTTTTGAATTTTATTTTATTTTATTTTTACACAGCATGTTCTTAGTAGTTATCTATTTTATACATATTAGTGTATATATGTCAATCCCAATCTCCCAATTCATCACACCCCACCCCCCCGCCACTTTCCCCCCTTGGTGTCCGTACGTTTGTTCTCTACATCTGTGTCTCTATTTCTGCCCTGCACACTGGTTCATCTGTACCATTTTTTCTAGGTTCCACGTACATGCGTTAATATACGATATTTGTTTTTCTCTTTCTGACTTACTTCACTCTGTATGACAGTCTCTAGGTCCATCCACGTCTCTACAAATGACCCAGTTTTGTTCCTTTTTATGCCTTTGCCCATTTTAAAATTGAGTTATTTATCTTTTTATTGTTGAGTTGTAAGAGTTCCTTATATATTCTGGGTATAATTATCTTATCAGATATGATTTGCAAATATTTTCTACCATTCTTTGGGTTGTCTTTCTTTTCACTTTTTGATGGTATCATTTGTAGCACAAAGGTTTTTAATTTCAGTCAAGTCCATTGGGAAAATATATATTTATATATTTGTCTCTTGTGTACTTTTGTTGTTATGTCTAAGATTGCATTGCTTGAGCCAAGTCACAAATTTACGCCAATGTTCTCTCTCTCTTTTTTTTAAAATAAATTTATTTATTTGTTTATTTATTTTTGGCTGCATTGGGTCTTTGTTGCTGCGCGCGGACTTTCTCTAGTTGCGGTGAGCAGGGCTACTCTTCGTTGTGGTGTGTGGTCTTCTCATTGCAGTGGCTTCTCTTGTTGCAGAGCATGGGCTGTGGTGCGCAGGCTTCAGTAGTTGTAGCATGCAGGCTCAGTAGTTATGGCATGCAGCCTCAGTAGTTGTGGCTCGTGGGCTCTAGAGCGCACGCTCAGTAGTTGTGGCACATGGGCTTAGTTGCTCTGTGGCATTTGGGATCTTCCCGGACCAGGGCTCAAACCCGTGTCCCCTGCGTTGGCAGGCAGATTCTTAACCACTGTGCCACCAGGAAAGTCCCTGTGTTCTCTTTTAAGAGTCATATTTTTAACTCTTACATTTAGATTTAGGTTTGTGGTCCATTTTCAATTAGATTTGGGCATGGTATAAATATTTCTAACACTTAAAATTTTTTTTCCAGCTTTATTGAGATATAATTGACGTATAACATCGTATAAGTTGAAAGTATACAACATGATGATTTGATATACATATATATTGTGAAATGATTACTGCAGTAAGGTTGGTTAACACCTGTCACCTCACATAATTATCATTTTCCTTTGTAGTGACATTTAAGATATACTCTCTTAGCAACTTTCAAGTAATACAATATTGGTAACTGTGGTCACCATGCTGTGCATTAGATGCTCAGAATTTACTCATTGTATTTCTTATGCTTTTTATAAAAGTTTTATAACTTTACATTTTACATTTAAGTCTGTGATCCATTTGAGTTAATTTTTGTAGGTGTGTCCAGTTGTGTCAGTACCATTTGTTGATCTCAAATACAATTCTTAGGTTAAAACTTAACTGTCTCATCTGATAAGATTATCTCCCAGTAAAGAAAATGGAAAGGAAGTTTCTCCTTGAAGATGAAACACATATATTATTTTAAAAGTTCTAAAGTCTTCAAGCTAAAATAATGAACCACAATAAAAAAGACTTGGCTTTTCGTATTTCAAGTCTTTTTGTCTGGAACTTTGTTCGTCCATGGCTTTAATTAGGTAGTTTGTGAACAGCTGGTGGACATATGGTGAAGTTACACCTCATTAATAGAATATAAATTTTCCATGTGGTTTTGTTGCCTCTTTCTTTGCAGTTATTTTGCTTTAAGACAAACTTCTGTTATATAAAAGTCTGGCCTTTTTGTCTTGGGAAATCTCTGCAGATACTTTATATTTGTTTTATATTATTCATTGTCTCTTAAGTTTTACAGTCATGCATTAGATACTTTATACCTCATCAGGTTCCTTTAAAAGTTTGTATCATTCGGTTGCTCAGTTTGAAAGATATATTTCAAAAAATGATTATGACATATAAGATAAGCTTTTAAAGGTACAACAACCTCCTGTTACCTAGGATAGCTGAATAACTGAGAATTACCATATAACTGTATGTGGGTTATCAGTGAAATCAGTTGGTTAATTATAAAGTATATTTGACATTAACTATGTGCATAGTGCTTTTGCTGTGCTCTTTTTAAAATATTTTATTTATTGGCATATAATTTTATAATTCACATACCATAAAATTTACCCTTTTAAAATGTATCATTTAGTGGTTTTTAGTGTATCCACAAAGTTGTGCAACCATCACTAGTATCTAATTCCAGAACATCATGATGTTGATTATTTGCCAATCTCATATGACTTATTTTTTTGCTAATTTTATATGCCTAGTTTACTTCAAAATAGATTTGAGGTGGTTTACAATAACAGACTTATTATAACAGGGTCAGTATGATATAAGACATCAAAAACATTAGTGGGGAGGGAGGAATAAATAAACCAAAAACTCAGACTGAAGCTAATGTAATGTTGCTGTTAAGCAAAGTATGTAAATTTAAAACTCCTAACCTGATAGTGTTTCATATTCTATCATGGATCCAGAATTATATTCGTGAAAAGTCACATCACAGTGCTTTCCTCTTTAAAACTCCCTCTTGATTCCCACAGTCAAAAGTCATGTTTCAAGTTAATATATGAGACTCATTCAGGGTCATGTATATTGAAACTGGTGGGTGGGTAGGGGTATGTATGTGAGGGGCGTAAATATGGTGCATCTGCTGTGGCATCAATTATACCTAAAAATTTTAGAGGAAAACCAATATTTTATATTAATTTAAAAACATTGCTTAATATAGAAAACGAATATGGGGTAGAATGCAGAATTTGCATGAAATACAACGTAGGACTTCAAATAAGCGTTGTTCTTGATCTCAGTTATAGGGGGTCTGATCCTAGGAACCCTTCTACCCTTCCTAGTACATGTTCTCTCTTTGCCACTGGTGTTTCTGCTTTGGAAATAATGATGAAGTTCTGGCATACCAAACCAAACAAACACATACAGAAACAAAACAACCCAACAAACCCCAAAATCCTACCCCCAAATTCTTGGGTTGGTATAAAATCCCTTCATGATATGCTAAGTATCTCCCAGATCTGGGCCAATATTCAGTCCTTTCCAGATCCTTTCTGCCTGGAATGCCCCCACTGTCAACCCCACATGACCCTTCCTATTTCCCCCCATCCCCACCCCTTCCTCCATTCCAAGTACATGTGTAACTTCTGTCCTGGTGTCCCCTGTTGCTATGTTCTCCAGGTACTTTCTTCCTGCTCTGTTGCTGTAATTAGCACTATGTATTGTCATGGAGTCTAGGGCAGTGTGGTTAAGTTGAAAGAGGTGATAATGGATGTGTGTCTCTGTACCTGTAGACTCCTCAAAGGCGGGGCTCATCTTTTATTCATCTGTATATCCTGGTGCATCATAGGGGTTCTGACACATAGTAGATATTTACTAAATGTTTTCTTGAATTAATGAATGAATTCTGGGTGACAGTGATTTGTGGAGTACAGATAATTCTGTTTTGGGGGGCTTGGTAGATTTTTTTTTTTTTTTTAAATTTCAGGATAAATGGAGTTTTTGTACATTTATTCCCTCTTCAGTGCGCTGTCGTTAGGCTTCTAGCACACAACAGAGTACTGAAATTGCTCTTGCCAGGTCAACAATGACCCACTTTCCAAATCTGGTGTACCTTTCCCCCCCCATTTTATTTTTCTAGAGCTGTCTGCTGCATTTGACACTATTATAACTTCTCCACTTTTGAAGCTCTTAACTCTCTTCTTTCTGGAACAGTGTGTTCTCCCACGTCTCCTGATGTCAACCATCACATCCCCACAGGCTCCTCTTCCTCTGACTGCATCTTAAGTTTTTGTTGGTGTCCTCAGGTTGTGTCTTGGGCTCCTGCCCTTTTGTGTACACAGAGGGGCATCTCAACCACTCCCTTTGTTTCTGTTCTCTGACCATAATCCCCAGATTGGGGTCTTGAGTGAGCATGCTTCTAATCTTGCCACCTGTCTCCTTCGTACTGCCACCAGGATAGCCCAAAGCTTCACAGATTCTACATGTGTAAAATGAAATTCTCATTCTTTCCTGCTGAATTAATTTTTCTTCTATATCCTCCCCCCCCCCATTTGTCGAAACCACCATCTACTCAAGTACTGAAGCTAGAAACCTAGCTGTTCTCCAAGATCCTTCGTCCTCAGTTATCCCCTTCAAATTACCCATGAGGACCTGTCAATTTTATTCCCAGACATTTTACAAATTAATTTCATTATTCCAAAACTACTGCCTTCTCTCTCCAGTACTTCTGCAGAGTGGAGAGTGCATCTGGGGAGTGGAGAAATTGACACCCTACAGCCCAGTGACTTCATTTTTTATGTCAGGTTAGTAATAAACGATTTATCAGTTATGTGGGCAGTTATTAAACATAAATATTTGTGCCGTTTTCTGGCCCTGACATTTCTGGAATCACTCTATATTTTTTTTCCTCACCTCTCCATGTACTATTTCTTAATTTCCTGGCTGGCCTGGACTGCCCTAGAATTCTCTGGGCTGCCCTAGACCTAGAAAGTCTCGAGTCTTTTCCAGAGCCGCATGGCATGTCCAGTAGGGAATATTCTCCAAACCTTCTCTCACATTCGGCATTACCCTGTATTTGAGTGGCAGGCAGAGGCCTCTGGTCCAGGAGACCTGCAATTTCTTTTTTTTAAAGATTTAATCTTATTTATTTTTGGCTGCGTTGGGTCTTCGTTGCTGTGCGCGGGCTTCCTCTAGTTGCAGCGAGCAGGGGCTACTCTTCTTCGCGGTGTGCGTGCCTCTCATTGCGGTAGCTTCTCTTGTGGAGCATGGGCTCTAGGCACGCGGGCTTCAGTAGTTGTGGCATGCAGGCTCAGTAGCTGTGGCTCGTGGGCTCTAGAGTGCAGGCTCAGTAGTTGTGGCCACGGGCTTAGTTGCTCCATGGCATGTGGGATCTTCCTGGACCAGGGCTCGAACCCGTGTCCCCTGCACTGGCAGGCGGATTCTTATCCACTGCACCAACAGGGAAGTCCCAACCTGCAATTTCTAGGTTGTCCCAGAGCCTGGGCTGGAATTGGAGACAGTTTCAATTTTCTCTGGGCTGTGCAGGGAACAGGGCTGCTTAGCCGGCCCTCAGTCTGTAGCTCCATGTCAAGGCTTCACTGCTGAATCCACCAGAGGCGGGAGCTTACTGCACTTTAAGGAAGGTTGCTTTTTTGTCATCATCCTTTCTCTGTCCTTCCCCATACTCGTCAGAGAGTAATTTCTTTCCTAATCATTCCTGCAAGTGTTTCTATATCCCTTCAGTCCCCATTCCTAAGGAGACATCCTTGTAAATATGTTATTTTGCACATTATTTTTATTCTCCTCCTTCTGTCACAAAGGATTTGAAATATTACACAGCTGTAAGTCCGGAGAGATGTTAAATTTCACTTATCTTGTAGGCAGGATTTTTTTTTTTTAAATAGGAGAATGGGATAATGGAATCTTGTTTAGAAAATCAGATGTGTAGCCCCTTCCATCAGAGATGATTAAAAATTAAAGACAGCCAGCCCAGCAATCCCACTACTGAGTATATACCCTGAGAAAACCGTAATTCAAAAAGACTCATGTACCACAATGTTCATTGCAGCTCTATTTACAATAGCCAGAACATGGAAGCAACCTAAGTGTCCATCGACAGACGAATGGATAAAGAAGATGTGGCACATATATACAATGGAATATTACTCAGCCATAAAAAGAAGTGAAATTGAGTTACTTGTAGTGAGGTGGATGGACCTAGGGTCTGTCACACAGAGTGAAGTAAGTCAGAAAAAGAAAAACAAATACTGTATGCTAACGCATATGTATGGAATCTAAAAAAAAAAAAAGGTTCTGAAGAACCTAAGGGCAGGACAGGAATAAAGACGCCGACGTGGAGAGTAGATTTGAGGACATGGGGAGGGGGAGGGGTGGGCTGGGACGAGGTGAGAGAGTGGCATGGACATATATACACTACCAAATGTAAAATAGATAGCTAGTGGGAAGCAACCGCATAGCATAGGGAGATCAGCTCGGTGCTTTGTGACCACCTAGAATGGTCAGATAGGGAGGGTGGGAGGGAGACGCAAGAGGGAAGGGATATGGGGATATGTGTATACATATGGCTGATTCACTTTGTTATACAGCAGAAGCTAACACACCATTGTAGAGCAATTATACTCCAATAAAGATGTGGGAAAAAAAAAATTAAAGACAGTACCTGCTTCTGATGAATCTGTATTTACCTAAGTAGATGCGTTTTTGATTGTCTATCACCTAGGGTTAAAAAAAGGCATCAAAGCAGTGACTCTATTCTTTTCTTCGAAAAGCTTAGGGCTATGTCCAAAGGTAAGCCCAAACTATGTGAAAATTGGCAATTCAAATGCCGTTTTTTTTTTTAAAAATAGAAATAAATTACCTCTGCCAGTGGATTCCATGGCTGCTTGGCAGGGGTAATTTGCTCCAGTCCAGTGCTTTCTAAGTTGAGGTTAATTATTCCTTTTAGGAAGTTAGATATTCCTGGAAGAGGTACATTATCTTTGAGAAAAATAGCTTATTAAAATCATGAAAGCATTTGTTGAACATCTAATATAAAGCTTTTTTAAAACCTTTTTTTATTGAAGTATAGTTGATTTACACTATTGTGTTGGTTTCAGGTGTGCAGCCTACTGATTCAGTTATTTTTTTCTGATTATATTCCATTATAGGTATTATAAGATACTGAGTATAATTCCCTGTGCTATACAGTAAATCCTTGTTGCTTATCTATTTTAGGTATAGTAGTTTGTATCTGTTAATCCCATTCTGCTAATTTGTCCCTCTTCCACTCCCCTTTAGTAACCATAAGTTTGTTTCCTATGTCTGTGAATCAGTTTCTGTTTTGTATATAAATTCATTTGTAGTGTATTTTAGATTCCACATGTAAGTGATATCATATGTATTTGTCTTTCTCTGTCTGATTTACTTCACTAAGCATAATATTCTCTAGGTCCATAACATGAAGCTTTGATGGGGGAGGAAAAGAGATAAATTTTAGAGAACAGGACGTTTTATAAAGCAGATATCTTGGGTAAAGTGTTTAGTAGGACATTAGTTAGCTAGAGGGAAAGATCAGATATTCGGGGGATGGAGAGAGAGGAAGCCAGGAAAGGGGCAGGAGGGTGGGAAGGACATTATACCATTATTCCTTAGAGTGAGGCTTGCTGGAGCCTGTATTCTCTGAGACAAGACCTTCTGTTCTCTTACAAGTATAAACCCTGGTTTTGTTCTTCATAGAAAGCAATGAGTTCATTGTTGTTTTGACATCATGTCGATTTCTCCCCCTCAAGGGATGGATCATTAGAACTCTCTGATGAAGAAAAGGTCCTATAATCTGTTTTATAGATAATCATTTTCTGAACCATCAAGTGAAATTCAAGCGTTAATCTTGAGGGCAAATAGATAATCATTTTCTGAACCATCAAGTGAAATTCAGCTTTAATCTTCAGGGCAAATGAAGATTAGTTAGGATGTATTAAACTCTGTGAGTTTAATGTTCATGACAAGTGTTTCATAAAGGAAGATGCTGTCTATTATCGCTCCTCAGAAGGAAATTGTTGATAAGAAACCATTTTGAGAAGTAAGATTTATGGCAACATCAGAAGAGAAGCTGGGGCATCTGAGCATCCAGGACAATCAAGGGCAAATGGGACAACTACATTTTTCTTGTGCAGTCTTCTGTCTTACAAAAAAAACAAACAAACATGTATTTGTATAGTCTTCTTCCTCAAAGCAATTAAGGAAAGTATTTACTCTTTAAAAGCCTACTCTATTTTAATGAAGCATGTTAATTCCTGAAGGAGATAGATCAATGACAAGGGATACCAGTGGGAGAGCTTCCCCCAATTGTTGTCTTATTATTTTTCCCCTCAAATAAAATCTTTCCATTTGAGTAATCTATTGGTTCAGGATTCAGTGGGTTGGTAATTTTACCTTGACCTTATTCATCCAATGAAGCATGTGACCCAAGTGCACAAAGTCAGACCCTTATGCTGCAAAAATCAGCTCATCTCCTTAGAACAAACTAGTTGGAAGGGTCCCAGCTTTTCACTGTCAGTCAGTCAGCAACTATGCTGACTGTACTTAATATTGTGCTTTTCCAATTGTATCCTATGGATACTTAGGTAGGCACTTCAGGTGGTTTATTATAGAATTTATGTTTATAATACAATAGTATCTATTTTCTTTGGGGCTCACCAAAACCAGTGTTATTCCCCCAATTAACTAAAAACATATTCTTTAGGGTATTATATTAGTTTCCTGTGGCTGCTGTTACCAAATTACCATAAAGTTGGTGGCTTAAAACAATAGGAATTCATTCCCTCACAGTTCTGGAGGCCAGATGTCTGAAATAAAGGTGTTGGCAAGGCGGTGCTCCCTGTGAAGGCTCCGGAGGTGCATCCTTTCCTTGCCTTTTCAGCAAGCTCCTGGCATTCCTTGGATTGTGGCCACATCGGTCCAGTCTCTGCCTCCATGGTCATATTGCCTCCTCTGAAAATCCCCTCTGATTGCTTTTAGGGCTCACCCTGATAATCCAAGGTAAACTCCTCTTCTTAAAATCCTTAATCACACCGTTTGCATATACGGTAAAAGTCACATGTTCCCAGGTTTAAGACGTGGACGTGTCTTTTGGGGGCCATCATTCAGACAAAGAAAGTACTTTATTCTTTCTTATTTATTGGTCTGTAAGACTTGGAATGTTCAATCTACCTATTCTACCTACGTTAGGAATATACCATCATAATCTTTCTAAATTTTGAATAGATTTAAATAGAGATGAAAATATGAACTTTTTACCTTTCCCAGTAATCAACCTAGATTTAATTTTTCATGCTATAGGTCACACTAGTGAAATTAAAAATAGAAAATATGAAAAGGAAGATAATCCTAGTACCATTTATATTTGATCTTGGTTAACTATACAAGTATAAAAATACTAAAATCATTAAAATATAAAAAATCATTTTTACCATAATTTATACACCTGGAAAGTATTGAGTGATAACGGGTACATTTGGGTTATGCTGACTAGGTGTTGAAAATAATTTATTTGGGATTGAAATTTTGTCAATGAAATAATCCACAAGGTGCATACATTATGAGCAAGCTAGCAGGAGTATTTTGATACAAAGTATTTGTGAAAGTAAAGGTAGTTTGCACTGGATTTGTTTACAGTTTAATTCATTTTTTTTTAAAATTTTATTTATTTATGGCTGTGTTGGGTCTTCATTTCTGTGCGAGGGCTTTCTCTAGTTGCGGCAAGTGGGGGCCACTCTTCATCGCGGTGCGCGGGCCTCTCACTATCGCGGCCTCTCTTGTTGCGGAGCACAGGCTCCAGATGCGCAGGCTCAGCAGTTGTGGCTCACGGGCCTAGTCGCTCCGCGGCATGTGGGATCTTCCCAGACCAGGGCTCGAACCCGTGTCCCCTGCATTGGTAGGCAGATTCTCAACCACTGCGCCACCAGGGAAGCCCTAATTCATTTTTGACAGATGCCAACAAAACGTTTCTCCTTTTCGTAGTACTAAGAAAGAAGAGAGCATGTAATGTCAAACCTTTATTAACCTCTCTCTGTCTATACCTGGACTTTCCCTATGCATACAGGTATTTATAGTTATGAATCCACATACATCAGTTGCTGACAGCAGTGTCAAGTTAGTGTGTGCCCAACTAGTAAGGTTTACTGAATTTTCAGGTGGTCTTGGCATGCTAGGCAGGCAGTACCAAGTTGTTTAGAGAGATCTCTCTTTCAGACTGTAGAAATGTCTGAGACATGTAAACCAGATAGATAGCTTGACCCCCATCATGTGGTTCAGTTAATTTAAAAATGAAGACTGGGGGCTTCCCTGGTGGCGCAGTGGTTAAGAATCCGCCTATCAATGCAGGGGACACGGGTTTGAGCCCTGGTCCGGGAAGATCCCACATGCCACGGAGCACCTAAGCCCGTGCGCCACAACTACTGTACCTGCGCTCTAGAGCCCGCCAGCCACGACTACTGAAGCCCGCATGCCTAGAGCCCATGCTTCACAACAAGAGAAGCCACTGCAATGAGAAGCCCGCACACAGCAACGAAGAGTAGCCCCCGCTCGCTGCAACTAGAGGAAGCCCGCGAGCAGCAGCAAAGACTCAACGCAGCCATAAATAAATAAATGAATAAATGAATGAATGAATGAATGAATGAATGAATGAATGAATGAATGAATAAATAAGTAAATAAGTAAATAAGTAAATAAGTAAATAAGTAAATAAGTAAATAAGTAAATAAATAAATAAAATAAAAAATAAAAAAATAAATAAAAAAAATAAATTAAATAAATTAAAAAAAAATGAAGACTGAGTTCTGGGGAAGAATTGCCCTGTTGCCCATGTTTACCTGAAATGCAGGAACTCATTTGAAGGAGCCAGAGCCAGTTGGTGTATCTCTGGGGTCTGATCTTAGACTCTTGTCTGGGTGGTGTTTTCCCATTCCTTGTGTATGGGGGGTAAATGTACAGGGTAAGGTGTTTTTAGAGTATAGTACCTGTCTGGGTGCCACAGGAGGCATTTGTGGGGAACAGTGAAAGTTAAGGGTGGAACCATTCTTTGAATCCTAATCATGGAAAGCCTTGAATACCGGGCTTAGAAATGTGGATTTTCTTCTTTTTCTGATCCTCTACCTCTTCATGTAATCTATTTCTCCCTATTTATTTCCTCTTAGATAATAGTGGATTTACTTAGATTATTTTTGTAGTTGCTTTTTCAGTAGTGTTTTCCTTTCTATAATTTTAAACAAATTTCTGAAACTCCTTTCCAAAAGTGTATTTTGATGCTTGATTCTAAATTTCCCACCTTTTTCTTTTGGCCAAAAGTAACAAAGAAACCCTGAACTTTGAGAGTTTCTACCATTTGAAAAGAAAGAAAGCAAGAAAGAAAGAGGTCAGTATTCTTGATGTTATACTTCTTTTTAAAAAATGCCTTTTGTTTCCAGACAAAATATGGAAATTTTGCTTCCAAAAGGTCATGGTTTCTTCTTTCTAATTACATTCTTTAAAATTCTGACCGTGTGGGCCCTGAAAATTGTACTATCATAACTCTTAAATGTACTTTTCATAAAATTCAACACATTTGATCTTTCGCCTTAACAGTCCTTAGGTCTTAAACCATCATTCAGAAAAATCACAAGTTTCGAATTAAAACAAAACAGAACTCCAACTTTGATATATAGCTAAAATTGTTTTGGTTCTGTTTCTGGTTGGATCATCAAGGGTAGACTCTGTGAGTGAGTCGTGTAATTAAAGTGGCTGCCTTAAAAATGTAATGCCAACACCCAGTCATCTCTTGTCTTTTGTCTTACAACTGAGACCATATTGTTTTCTGTACTTCATATGTATAACAGTCCTTTTTTGTGTGGACTCCATTCATTTATATTCTGTTTATTCATTCATTCTTTCATATTGAGTATCTTTTCTGTGCCAGTCCTGTGAATACAGAAATGCAAGGCATGATCCTTGTTCTTAAAGAGGTTACAGGCTTGTGGGAGAGGCAAGCATATAAACAAATAATTACAGCCTAAAATAATAAATGCTGTTATAGTGGTAAGACAAAGTCCTCCTTGTGGCTTAAACTCTCTAGCCCCCATTCCCCAACTGATTATTTTCTTCTGTGGATCTTTTCTCCTGTCTCTCAGCCCTTTTTTCGGATACACACATATAGATATTGCTTGCTTATTCTTTTCTGCTCCAGGTTTCCTCATTTTAGGTGTGAAAGCCTTTTCCTGTGTCTTCTCCCTTTCCTGACTCTTTAGGTAGCTCTCTCTAATATCCCAGCTTTGCCTTTAAGTGTTAACAGAGAGAAAAATAATGTGTCTCATTATTTTTGAAGCATTTAGGGTATCACAGTTGATATGAAAAATGGCAGAGCCTAGGGTCCTGAAAGGAAAATTATCCATATTATATAATGTGAGCTATTTATAGAATATGGAACCAGATATATATGTAAGTTTACACACACACGTATATGCAGTTAAGTAAAACAGTGCCTCAATTTTAGGACAAATAGCTTTCAAAGCAGCTTTAAGTGTAATAATTCATAGTAGAGTCTTAGCTCTTTATTTTTATGTTTGTTTTTTAAAATGAAAGGGAATAAATTACCCTTAAAGGGAAGTCTCTCCCTTTATTTATATTAGTTATATTTTGAGTAAAAATACAGGCTTAAGAGAGAGTGTTTGTTAAACAATGCAGAACAGGTAAATAAAATCCAAGATTGTCAGTGTAGGTGGTATTAATTTATCTCTTTAAATTCTGAATGAATTACTGAGTGAAGGATAGTCCTAACCCTCTGACCTTGGGCGCTTCAGTTTCTCCATCTTTAATAAGGGGTCGGTGTGGTAAACATTTTTTTTTCTGCTCAGCTTCCATTCCTCACTATTCTTAGGGAGTTGCTGCTTTCCCAGATTTGGTCCTCATTGTTCAGATGGTTCCAACCCGGTCCAGTCCCTCTTATCCAGAGATGTGCATGTGACCCAGCCCAGCCAATTAATTGCTACCTCCTCTTCCGCTCGCTGTGGATGGGTAGAATCAATAGGCAACCCAGGCTGGATGAATCAGAAGTCAGCTTCTGGGCTTTGTCTGGAACTGTTGAGAAGAAACTTACTTTTCAATAAGGTTCCTAAGTTAAGTAGAATGGAAGGCTGGAATTGTGGAGAAACCTCCACATGAGGAGCAGTAGAGATGGAACCTCTATGGAGGAAAGCAGATCCAGTAGATACCTGGATCTGCTACTGCCTTTTCAGATATTTGACCAATAAAGTCTTTTTGTTGTTGTTTTTTTAAAGTCAGTTTGAGTTGTCCTTTCTTCTGTCACATGCAAATGGCAAGGTCCAGGCTAATTCAGTTGGGTTCGTTAACCACCATAGCCTTTCCATGTCCACATTCTGTGATTCTCTGCCTTCCTGTATCGCATGCAAGTTAGATTACTTTGATTGATTGAGGTTAGACAAGTAAGAACTGTCTAACAGGAGAAGTAATTTCCCCATCTGAGAAATATCAGTGGAAGGTCAAGAGTAGTTGTTCTACATTTTGATCTCATTTATCTTTATTTTATAGCATACTTCACCTTCTGTGACTCTTATCCACCTTTGGTCCAGTTGTACTCTCTAGGGCCTCTGAAATAAAACAAACAAAAAAGAAAAGCAAAACTCTGCCTGATGTGAGAAATTATCCTGTTCTGAATCACATACACAAATGATCCCTTTCTGAGTCACCCCACCCCTAGCTTAATATGAGCATTTTGGGAAGATGACTTTTTAAGAATACTGCATGAGAATGGAGAAAAAGAGAACACCTGAAGGATGCGTGAAAAATTATAAGCATTTGTGAGAGGGTTCATGAGGTGGTGAAGTGGAAGAGGGAGAACATGGATGCAGAAGCCCAGGTAATCTTGATCGAGTCTTGTAAACTTCCCTCATCTTTCAGATGTTTGGGTTGTTGTGAGGAGGATGTGGTATAATGTGCGTGGAAGCAGTTTGCATATAAAACCTGATGATGGCTGAAATCATTTAGGAATGAATGTACCTAGTTTATTCAGTGAGTTTCACTGATGAATTGTGCCACAAGCAACAGATTGGGAAATATAAGGAACCTTATTGAAAAGTAAGCTTCTTCTCAACAGTTCCAGACAAAGCCCAGAAGTTGACTTCTGATTCATCCAGCCTGGGTTGCCTGTCAACTCTAACCAACCACAGTGGCCAGAGGAGGTAGTGCACTGGGTCATATGCACATCTCTGGATAAAAGACACTGGACTGGGTTGGAACCATCGGAACAGTGAAGACCAAATCTGGGAAATATCTAATAAGATTAGATATAAAGTTACTTTCAGATTTTGAAATCCAGCCTGAGGAGTTTAAACTTGTTTAAAGAAGCGAGTGTCAGTTACCACTTCCAGGTATCTTCCCCCAGATCATTTCTTGAACTTTGTTCTTTTCTCTTCATTCCCACAACCAGTACAAACTCCTGACCTACCTTGTGGATGCCAGTCTCTTCCATATCCAAATTCCTGTTGCCATATTTATCTTCCTGAAAATAACATACCCTAATTACAGGAAGAAGGCAGCTGAATGTGGTGACTGATAGAATACAGGGAATGAAAGATAGGTAAAAATATAGAGTAAAAATATATCTGAGAGACTTGGGACAGTGGTGGTATTATTAACAGGAGGCAGATTGATAAGGGACCCATGATGGGTGATAAGACACCCATCTGGAATCATTGCATCGGAAGTTGCAGATTTAGGCATAGCACTTAGTGGAAGGAATGGAGTCCCTGTGTAGATCTAGAAGTTATGAAGTCATTGAACTTTGTATCTCAAAGCATCTTGTCTTATTCAGTTTGGGCTGCTGTAACAAAATAACCACAGACTTGGATGGCTCAAGCAGTAAACATTTATTTCTCACAGTTCGGGAGGATGGGAAGTCCTGGTGGATTTGATGCTTGATGAGAGCCCTCTTCCTGCAGATAGCTGCCTTCTTGCTGTGGCTTCCCATGGCAGAAAGAGAGAAGAAGCAGGCTGTCTCATGACCCTTTTGAAGGCTCTCATCCCATTCAGGAGACTCCATGCTCATGACCTAATTATCTCGCAAAGGCCCTACCTCCAGATAACATCACAATGGGTATTAGGGCTTCAACATATGAATTTGGGTGGGGGAGCGGTGGACACAAATATTCAGTCAATAGCAGGTCCTTAAGACATCATTTGGCTTTGATTTTTTTCAGATAAGAGGTTGAATCAAAGTGGAAGTTTACATAGTATATTGTCAGTAGCACAGCTAGGAGTAGAATGTTTATTTGCTGACTCCAAGGCCAGTGTTCTTTCTTCTCCATTACAGCCTTCTTGTGCCATCAACCCAAAGATAACAATGGAAGCTTTAATGATAGAGTAAGGATTTTAACGAGGACCAACTATGTACTAGGCAGAATATAGTGTAATTCCCTACTATTGGATGGATACAACTCTGAAGATACTGGTAGCTTTGACACGGAAAAGCCAAGATGTTGGACCATTTAGATAGGGTAGGTAGTCACCTACCTAAGCTGGCTCATCTAGTGCTTAGTGGCTGATATAAAGAAATGCTAAATCATTCTTTTCTTCATGCCAGCTGGTCTTATAGGCATTATAGTGTAATTATATATTTAGAAGGCGAATTTTGATGCCAAACAGTTCTGTATTCAATTCCTGGCTGTGTTACTTGCTGTCTGAGGTGCCTTTGAGCTTCAGTTTCCTCATCTGTAAAGTGGGGATAATAACACCTACCTTACAGGGTTGATGTACCTATTGATTACATTAGTTTCCTGCTAGTGCAGGAAATTACCAAAATTGTAGTGACTTAAGACCATATAAGTTTATTATTCTAGTTCTGGGGGTCACACTTCTGAAAATGGATCTTATGGGGCTAATAGGTGTTAGCAAGGCTGTATTCCTTTAGAGGCTTTAAGGGGAAATTTGCTTCTTGCCTTTTCCAGCTTCTAAAGACTACCCACATTCCTTCGCTCATGGCCCCCTTCCAGCAGTGGCGTCACTTCAGTTTTTGCTTCTGTCATTAAGTTTCCTCTGACTCTGACATTCCTGCTTCCTTCTTAGAAGGACCTTGTGATTATCTTGGGCCCAGTCAGAAGATCCAGGATAATCTTCCCATCTCAAGACCCTTAACATCATCACATCTGCAGAGTCCCATTTGCCATGTGAAGTAACATGCACAGGTGTCAGGGATTAGGATTTAGACATCTTTGGGGACCATTATTCTGCCTACCACACTGATAATGATGATACTAATGAAGCTGATGAGGAATAATAGTTACTACTATTATTATTTCAACTGCTCCCAAAATTACTTCTAGTATTTCATTGAAGAAAATAAGCTCTTCTATCCCAAAACATGTAAGAAGAGCACGGATGGCCTGATAAGGGGATTGAACTTCTGATTTGATAAAAGTGTCTTTACCCTGCAGTCAAAAATGTCTTCCTTTACTGGATTGCCTGGAAACCCATGGAATGTTTACATTAGTCATCCTTTTGATTCAAGCATTGAAAGGCCAGCAAAGTACAATTATGTTTTCTGGAAAGAAACCAACTATCAGTCTAGCACAAGTGACTATTAGGAAAATCAAGTGAGGTGCTGAGGAGATGTGAAACAGGACAGGTGGGTTTTGATTTAGAATGAGATAAAATAATTGTTCATAGCAGAGGGTCAATAATTATATTTGAAATATTGAAATGAGGGGACAGTCTTACACAGAAGATGCACAGAAAGTTTTAGTCTCTATCCTTGTTTCTACACACACACACACACACACACAGACACACACGCACAGAATTCTGAAACTGTAATACTGTCAAATTTCCACATGAGTCTTAGTTTTCAGGGAAAACTATGGATAAAAACGAAGAGGTTATATTCGGGAAAGTAGTTAAAAAAAAAAAAAAGCTCGAGTGAAGGGGCAATAGAATAAAATGATGATTAGCTTTTTAAAAACACTACTGTAAAGAATACCTCTTGCTTTAATTTTCCTTCTATTTTATTTTAAATTATAGTTCTGCTAAGGAGAAAAATAAAGAACAGACTGTCATTTCCTTTAAAAACACAAATCAGACAAATTGTTATACAGCAGGAGGATACTCTACTAATTTTGACAGTCATTCAGTGTGTTCATTTACTAGCCTTTCTCAGACACAGTACCTGCATGGCTTTTATTTTGCCAGATGCTTCCACTAATACATTTTCACATATTGGGTATTTTTGTCAATTTATGACAAGTATAAATTAAAATTTTTTTAACTTCAAATAAAAGACTACATATTAAAATAGTGATTTTAAGATGAAGTGTGTAGCATTTTACAAATGCAGACTTGGAGAGGAGACCACGTTCAGAGCACTCTATAGCAAACCAGAGGTCCTCAGGTATCTGGTTCTACCTTAGCCTTCCAGCCTTCTTTCTCAGCTCCTGGGATATCCAGTGCTGTCTGCCAGTCAGCTAATTCACTCTTTTCTGCTTGGCACTTGTATATTCCCCTTCCCCTCACTAACTGCCTTTTATTATTAAATTATAGTTTCCTACAGAAATTTAACATCATCCATCATTATTGCCATCTGGAGAAAGCTTTGCTCTCATCAGGCAGTGGTGAAACAGGTTAACATTTCTTCTTAAAGCTCCAACCCCTGGTCCTAGACCTGATTGAGGTCATGTGCTATTGTGAAAAGTGTCCAGTACCTGCATCAAGTGTGACTCTGAAGTTATTAGATTGGGAGGGGCACCGTATAGGTTGGACAGCTATCAAGTATGTTGCTGCAGTTTGAACCTTAACAGTTTATAATCAATAGTTGGCTTCTTGATCACACAAGCCCTATTCTTCAAGTAAGCGGTTCTTCCTTTTGCCTGAAACCTTATGTCCCCCGGTTCCCCTTGAAAACTCGTCTCTTCCAGGTGTCGAGGGTGCAGTTCTAGGGATTTCATAGTTCCCTGAAAGCTCCTGTGGAGAGCTCAGGGTGAGAATGTTCATTCTGTGAGGAAGTTAACTAATCTAATTGGAATATTTGAGTTGGAAAAAGCAGCTGGATGGATGTGAGGAGAGGAAGGAAGCCTGAGAAGGTGAGGAAGCTGATTGCAGCAGTGCCTGAAAGTTACCTGACAGACCATCTCAGAGTCTCTACCTCCCTCTCTCAGAATTCTATTAGATTTGCTACCACCCTATATTGAACTATAGCGGTCCAACTGACTCTTTTTTTAAAAAATCATGTTCCAAGGAGATCTTAGAACCTCATTTCCCCCCCTGTCTTTCTTGACCTCCATTTGCTACTGCCCCAGAAGGTAGGTGTCAAAGGATATATAAATAAAAATCAGAATTCCAGAATAATCCATTTATTTACACTTCATCATAGTTGATTTCAAATCTTGATCAATTCTTTTAGCAACTACTGTTGAGCAACTACTATTCGCTGGTGCTGGGCATAAGTGGATCAATAAGACATGAGTCTTATCCTCATGGAAACCATCACCACAGACATGGTGCCATTTCCAGAAAAGACCCTTCCTATCTCCAGGGAAAGGCCTAAGGAAGGCTGAGTCTTCATCAGGGAAACTAGAGCAATTTATTCTCAACAGGAAATTAAAGGTAGCAGATTGCAGAAATTTCTGGATAAAGTATTAACCAAGATTGTGTAGGAAGTTTATATCTTATGAGTGGGTAGAAAAATTGGTAATGAATTCAGAGTTGCAAGTTTAAAGAAATGCATATACTGAAAAATCCAAAAAGATGGACTTTAACCTGTCAAGTGTCTAAGCTTCAGGTAAAAGTCTAGCACTTTAATCTACTGTGTGTTGTCTGTAGATGAAGATGACCCATGGTAGATTTATACAGGCTAGTAAAAACCAGCCAAAGAAGGGATTTTGAAAAAAAGAGGAAAAATTTTAAAATTCTAGTATTTTTGTCTTAGCCATAATTTGTTTCTAATGTATCCAGTTCTGATGCCAAATATCATAAAGCATAGAGCTGAGGTGTTCTGGAATAGTCAGTAATTGAGGCTTTAAAGTAGCTTCAGTATAATGACTAACCAGGAAGACTGACTTTCCAGAAAGACGAAGTCCCAGAGGAGACATGATCCAGGTTTACAAAATCATGAAGTACGTGAATAGGGCAAATAACAAACTTTCTCCTCAAATCATGAAAACATTTTAAACCTTTGAAAAAGTAATTTTAGGGTCGATGAAAAGTCATGGGGATTGTATTTTTATTGTTGGCTTTAAAGTCTAAGCTGTAAGATTGCCTAAGATGAAACCATTTTAGGATAAATATCTTTTGCTATTGTGGTAATTAGCCCCCCTTGGATTAGTTTCAAAATTGTTCTGCCTTTTTCTGAATTTAATTATAAGGTAAATGGGTCTTTTAGCAGAATTTAAGATACAACTAGGAAACTCTTTATTCCAGTGAGTGTGATATGGACTTCTTAAATGAATATCCATTAAGTAGTGGATGGTAGATTCATAGTGGATTATTAAAGAAATAGACAATGTTACATGTGTGTCTCTTAGCATCAGAAGTTGTCATGGAAAGCCAATGTATTTTTTCTTAAAATGCGGTTTTTTTGTTTGTTTGTTTGTTTATCTTTATTGGACTATAATTGCTTTACAATGGTGTGTTAGTTTCTGCTTTATAACAAAGTGAATCAGTTATACATATACATATGTTCCCATATCTCTTCCCTCTTGCGTCTCCCTCCCTCCCACCCTCCCTCCCACCCTCCCTATCCCACCCCTCTAGGTGGTCACAAAGCACGGAGCTGATCTCCCTGTGCTATGCGGCTGCTTCCCACTAGCTATCTATTTTACGTTGCCGACCAGCACTTTAAAATGCGTTTTGATATTTCTGTCAGAGACAAAATACCAAGTTGACATTAGTCTCATTCAGTAAGGCATCTCTTATGTTATCCTGAACTATTACAGTTGCTGTGGCTTTTTTCCTCCCCCCATCAGACATAGTCAGGGAATTCTCCTCTCCATGCCCAGAAAGGTACTTGGCTAAAGCTCTTCTGAATATCAAGAGAGTAAAGCCTTCTGTTTACAAAATACCTGCTTTGTATTTAGTGCTATGCAGAATGGTCATGCAGACACACTGTTTGGGATTTTAATATTAATGGGATGATTTAACTTTATTAGTTTTATAAATTACAGAGGCCGGTGGAGTTGTTTGCTAGATTTTATCATAGGCTCAAGCTACTGAAGCCTTAGTTCATATTGTAGATGATGATGTGCTCCTGATGAGAATATTAATACTGAAATAATGATATATATCACCACATAATATAAGCATTGAATGTCTTTAAGATTTTCAGCTTAAAACCACTTTAATAGATCTGTCTTAAAAGTTGGAGGTGATATTCATGGTAAACCATCTGTCCCCAAAGAACTCATTCCCCCTTGTATTTTAGGTGCCTTATTTTTATTCATCAGGTATTTTGAGCAACTAATAAGACATCTGATTACCTCTCTTTTTCTCATTCATAATCTCTCAGACTAATTTTTAGACTCAAACAAAAGCTTTTTCTCATTGTCTTTTTAGACTCTTAGAATCCATTTATTTTGCAGCTTTTAAAAGAACTGAGAGAAAAGATGATCAGAAAATAATATATTGTTACTGGAAATTACCTGACTGTTCTTGAATTTTTCATGAACTTTTAAAAGTACCTGTTGCCTTAATTGTTTTAGTAGGAATCTGAAAATAAGACTCCTATTTACATTTTGGCCTAAAATCAGTTCCATATTCTATTTCTTACCAGAGGGCAAACAGGCTTGTTAAGCTGTTTGCATTTCTATCCTTTTATTTCAGATTTTGAGGACACGTATCTAAGCATTACCCTAGGTTCTCTGTCTTCACCGCTCCCTCCCCCAACACACACTTTGCACTGTTATGATGTAACTAGAATTATATTAGTTTCCTTGACACCTCATATTTCCTGGCCTTCTTCCCTCCACTCCCTTTTCCTTAGATGTTTAAATCTAGAAGAAACCTTTGTCCTGCATAAAATATTTTTTAGTCAGTATTGCAAACAGACAATTGTAAATTACATCTTTGTAGATGAAGTACTTGAAAATAGGATTCATTTTCTCCTTTGTTATGATGGTTAAAAAATAATGATACTGTTTTGGGACTTCCCTGATGGCGCAGTGGTTAAGAATCTGCCTGCCAGTGCAGGGGACATGAGTTTGGTCCCCGGTCCGGGAAGATCCCACGTGCCGTGGAGCAACTAAGCCCGTGCGCCACAACTACTGAGCCTGCGCTCTAGAGCCCGCATGCCACAACTACTGAGCCCGTGCGCCTAGAGCCCGGGCTCCACAAGAGAAGCCACCTCAATGAGAAGTCCGCGCACTGTAGCAAAGAATACCCCCTCTCACTGCAACTAGAGAAAGCCCGTGCCCAGCAAAGAAGACACAATGCAGCCAAAAATAAATAAATAAATTTATTTTTAAAAAAATAATGATACCGTTTTGATGAATGGATGGTGAAATGTGGCTGACAGTGCAGTTGGTGGCATGCCATCAGTCTAAAGGTTAAGCACCTGGGCTGAAAAGAGTCATTTTGGTTTATTTGTTTTAACTGGCCACTTTTTTGGAGGCTGAGTTCCAGGACAGAATGTCTATGACACTTTAACATATTTAACATATTCTCAAAAATGATCAGAATTCAGGCTAAATACCCTAAACTATTTGATTTCCTACTGGATTACATTTTGGTTGTCCAGAAAAAAATAGAGTTGGTTTTTAAAGGAGCATGCTGGTCTACAAAAAGGCTATGGAGAAATACCAATCTTTAATGGAAGTTGAGAAGTATTATATAAGCCTTAGGCTGATATTGTAGAATGGCTTCTAAGACTGAGGGAGTGGAGGCATTCTGTTTTAATCCTCTGTAATCCAGTCACATGCATCAAACTGAGCACCCTTAATACCTGATATTTTTTAAAAGGGTAGGAGGCCTATTTTTCTGTGTATAGTGGACAGATTCGCAAGTGACACCTCCTGCCTGTCTCCTCTGTTCTCCTAACTCTGGACTCAGAAGGAAGGTTCTGTCATTTTTCACCTGGCGAGAGAGGTGGCTGGCAGCAGATGCCATATTGGTGACTTCCTGGACCGTGGCTTGTCTTCAAGGCACCCTCCTAAGACAAGTGCGGGGGCACTTGGAGCATTAGGGTCAAGTTTCAGGCCTCACCTGTGCCACATGGCCACAACAGTCACTCGAGGAGTCCTGGCCTGTTTCAGCCCATTCATTAACACTCCTTCCCTCCTGGACACCAGAGCAGGACCTAATTGTCACTGCCCCTCTTCCTTGAATGTGTGTCAATAAAAGTATGTTTTTTTCCCCCCATTGGCTTATTTCCATCTAAAACTAAATCTGAGGAATAGGGATCTAGTAACTGCAACTGCTTTATCTTACTGATGTGGACAAAGTTTAGTGACACTTAAGAATTGTTTTGTTTTTTTCAAGTCATGGTTTCACTCTTAGTACAAAGTTATCTATATTTTAAACCAAACACACCATCTTTGAATCTAAACATAGTATGACAATTTCTCCTTTTCTAAAGTGAGAAAATTGCAAACAGGACTTTAAGAAATCTCCTATGTAGCTGGATACAAACATTTCAGATTCATAAAACTTGATGCCTTTAGCCTTAAGTTAGTGCTTTGGGTTTAAAACTCTGAGGTCCAGCCCCTTGTTCTCAGGGGGGGAATCGTTTGTCGGAATAGGATTTCTAGAGTTGTGCTGTGAGCAGAAGCTGTATCAGAGCTCTGAACTTGGAATCTGGGCTTTACCACACTTGCTTGGAGAATTTGCTTAAATCATTCAGCTTCTCTAATGCTAGATTTCCTCATCTGTACAATGATATCTAGCTCCCCAGGGTGTTGTGAGGTTTTCATGAACTCATGTTCATGAAGTGTAGTAGTACAGTGCCTGGGACGGAGAAGGTGCTTTCTTTCTTCCCTTTTCTCCAGCTCACATTAATAACTGGATTTTTAGGAGCATTAGGGTGGAGGTAGGGCTTTAAAATGATCTTAACAGTAACAACACAACTATATATTTAGACATAAAATTTTCTGCCTCTTTTGTGAATTTCCTGTTCATATCCTTTGCCCAATTCCCTGTTGTTTGCTCATCTTTGGTTTGATTTGTAAAAGCGCCTGTGTATTAAGGATATAAACCTTATGTTAGGCATCTTGTAAATATTTTTTCTGTTTTGCTTTTAACGGTATATATGGTGTTTTCTTCCGTGTAGAAACCTAAACTTGTGTTTTCATTTCATGAGGTCTGTTGTTTTTCTTCAGATATGAGAACCATGATTATATGACATATATTGCTTTTAGAGATGTGAAAATGTGAAAAAACCAAGTCATATTCAATAAAATAAAATATGAATCTTTTCTTTTATAGTTCCTGCCTTTGGTGTTGCGTGTGTGTGTTTGTGTATACAAATGTTTGTATGGATGTAAATTGGGCTTATTTTCAGTACTCAAAAGAAGGATATTGCGGACATCATTGGGTATGTGAATGTTCTCTCTAGTCAAGAAAATTCTAGAAAGAGTGTAGTTGCATAGAGCTCAGAAGCCCTGCATGTACTTCAGGTCTTGCTGTGGGATGCTTTAGTCTTGCCTTGTCCATTGTTGCCAGAATCACATGCTGTTCTTGTCCAGCTGTCACTGTAACTCGGTCCCTCCTGATAGCTATCTTTGTAGTAGCAACAATTGAGAATCTGCCCCTGAGGATTGGATTAGTATTTCTTGCCAGCTCCTGCCCTGAAGTATAGGAGAAAGAGGGGGAGGAGGGTGACGAACCCTGTAAATCAGGCCACAAAGTAGAAGGCTCAAATACCAGGTAAAGACTCTCAGGGCAGAGTGCTGTAACTACCTCTTCATCACGGTAAGAAGTTGTCCTGCCCTCCTCGCCAAAACTGAGTCAAGCCTGGTCAAAGGCCAACAAGCAACCATCCTCCTAAAGTAACCCAAGAATATAAGAATATAATACAAGATTGTTTTTTGGGGAGTCAAGATACCATAAGTGTCTAAATAGTTTAAATTCATCATACATTTAAAAAATCATGCCACTGTAATAATTAAGAGCCACAGGCTCTGGTGCAGGGCATAGTAATCACCAGCAAATCATTAGCTGATGACATCACAGTGGCCTAAGGCCCACAATATAGACCAGGTGGTGGACACGCACAGAACACTGGTGTGTCTCCATGGTAACTCATGAACTGTGACAGTTCTTTGTCATTTCTGTATTTGGGCAGGTAATGGTGGCTTTACAGCCATTGATTTTTTTTTTTTTTTTTAAAGTGCTTCTATAGCACCTTGTATTTTTTTTTAATTTAATTAATTAATTAATTAATTAATTTATGGCTGTGTTGGGTCTTCGTTTCTGTGCGAGGGCTTTCTCTAGTTGCGGCAAGTGGGGGCCACTCTTCATCGCGGTGCGCGGGCCTCTCACTATCGCGGCCTCTCTTGTTGTGGAGCACAGGCTCCAGACGCGCAGGCTCAGCAATTGTGGCTCACGGGCCTAGTTGCTCCACGGCATGTGGGATCTTCCCAGACCAGGGCTCGAACCCGTGTCCTCTGCATTGGCAGGCAGATTCTCAACCACTGCGCCACCAGGGAAGCCCCCAGCCATTGATTCTTAAGGCTTAATTTTTAAAGATTGTAATTTGTTGTCTGAAGCTGGTAATTAGACTTCCTGAGGTCCTCTCACATAAGATAGGCATTTACACATAGTTTATGAAAACAGAATAATAGAGAATTATTTAAATTTATATTTGTAATATTTCATTTAAAAAGTGTTGTGGCATGGTTTTAGCTCTTGGCAAAATCTGTAATAATAATAATAATAACAATAATAAAAGAGTGAAGGCAGCTGTGTGAAAGAGTAGTTATTTTTAAATCTCGGTAGATGAGTGGGACCCGCCCACTCATGTATTGAGCACACCTTTGTAATTTCTCAGAAATTAAATAGCATTACCCTTTGATTGAATCCAGAGCTGGAAATTTAAATAGATAACTTCAGAGTAATTGGTTTGAAGTCCAAGGATCTATTCTGGGATGCTTTAGAAATTTTATTCCTGTTTTACCCCAGCTTTAAAATATATATTTAAAAATATATTTATATATAAATGTCAAGGCTTGAGTTTCAGAGTCTGCTGCTACACTTGTCTAAACTATTTTCTTATAATTGGACTGTTCTAATCCTTTTTGGATTTGAACTTGAGTGGGAAGAGAAGATGGTTTGGAAGAATCAAGAAGTATTTAGCAGTGGGATCTAAAAACCAAAACAAAAAGAGGTTGAAGGGACAGATCTGATTTATTCCAGAGAAGGGAGAGTAGAAAGGTGATATGTTATCGTAAAAGTCTTCATACACATGAAATGTCTTGATTTTAGCCTTTGGGGATTAGTTGTTCTTCATCTCTGCTAAGGGCAAAATAAAAGGAAATGATTTTAAGACGGAGACATGAAGAGATTAAGCTTAGACAAGGAAATCATTTAGAAATACTTGCTTATTAAACGAAGTACCTCAACCATCTAAAGAAGACTAAGAATACCAATAATTCTACCCTATTAACCTGACTAGGTTGTAGAATATTGAATCTCCCTGGATAGTATTTAAACTGACATGGGATGGTCAGATATGTCTCAAGCTTATCTCTAATCCTAAAAAATTAGCTAAATTATGTGCTTATTTCCTTCCCTTCATTCCTCCCCCCACCCCTTTATTATTCTGTATAATACTGAATAGTATTTTACCTTTAGGTGTCATTTAAAAAATTCATGTTAAAGTGTCCCTTTTTACTATGGTTCATGGGGTATATTTAGATATCATAATTGGAATATTTTTATTGAGCAGGAAATGTCCACTTTTGTGTTCTAATTAAAGCATCCTCTTAATCTATTATTTATTTTTTCAAGCAGTCCCTGAACACTAAAGTTATGTTATATGTAGCACAGATCTTTTCTCCATCTTACTCAGAACAATTTCCAGAGAAATAAGTCTTTACCCAAAGTGAGAATTCCTGTAGTATTGAAAGGCTATACGGGCTTTTAGTATGCACTGAAGCTAACAGCTGGCAATCACTCGGGTTTAAGAAGTATATGTTGGTCATTTTCTGTCCTTTTGGGGGGCAAAGAGATGAGGCATCTGAATTTTGGAGGAGAATAGTTTAGGGCGTTGTTTATTGCATCCACCTGTCCAGAAGAAATGAATGAACAATCCTTACAGACGATATTGTTGGCCTGAATATCTTTTAAAAAATAATCCATTATTATTATTTCTTCTTTTTTCTGTTATCCTCTCTCTCTTCCATCTCTTTAAAGCTGCAACAACAACTCGGTATTTATTGAGTCCCGCCATATGCTGCATATTAGGAAATGGGCACATAGCAGTGAACAGGACAGACAGGTCAGGTCCTTACCCTCATAGAGGTGATGTTTTCTCCGTTATTTTGTGCTCACTTATAGGACAAGGAATAACTAGAATTAGTGCCTGAGACATAGCACACAGTAAATATTTCGACTGTGTTTTAATTTATTTTTAATATAAGAAAACACTAAATATACTACTAGTTTTACATATTCAATAAAGATATTAGCTATAAGTTGTCACTCCAGGTTCCAGGACCCCCACGGATACCAAAATCTGTGGGTGCTGAAGTTCCTTATATAAAATGGCATGGTACAGTTGGCCCTCCGTATCCACAGGTTCCGCAGCCGCGGATTCAGAAATTCAGTCCACGGTTGACTGAAACCACGGATGCGGACCCACCGACACAGAGGGTCGACGGTACTGGTTAGGGTTTGGGAGAATCCATTATTTATCAACATTTGCATTCAAAAGTTATTAAGGCTTTCGATAGCTCCTTTATCTTAATATTTAGGTGGTGTTTAACATGATTTTTAAAAAAATCAATGTGCGAAATTTCCTTCCAAAGGAACAGTCACCTTGGCATGGAAAATCTTTTTGTCCTACCATAACAGGGTACGTCCTTTCCTGCTGTTAGTAAAGACGAGGTAAGGAGAGTCTTTCTGTTGCCAAGACTAAGGCAAGGGTGTTCAAGCATGTGGGCATCCCTCCCATGTACAAGCCATGTTCTAAATACTGCTTACATTTTGTAGACAATATTACTGGCTCTAGTCAGCTGCAGACATTTTTAGACTAATTAGATGCTTATGTACCAACCTGGAAATTTAATCATTGTTTGGAATATTTTGCTTTAAATTCAGAACAGCTGACCTATAGGTAGACTTTGAAATATTACCCACTCTTGCACTGAGTATGTACAAGCCTATCCTCTATGAAGAGAACAGGCACATTTCTATGTGTAGGATATCCATGGTGTTAGAATTCAACCTTGCTCCAGTAGAATTATGATTTTAGTTAACTTAATACAGTTCACTGTGAGGAATTTTCTTATCCTCGTGGATTGCATTGTGGATTGAGGATTTGGCCTTTATTCCAGGTTGAAACCTGGTTATTAACCAGGCTCCATTCTTATTCTTTACTGCCAGAAAATGGCATGATCTCTCAATGCAACGGTTTTTTTTTTTTTTCTTTTTTTTTTTGGCTGTGCCGCATAGCTTGTGGGATCTTAGCTCCCCGACCAGGAATTGAATCCGGGCTCTTGGCAGTGAAAGCGTGGCGTCCTAACCACTGGTCCACCAGGGAATTCCCTCAATTCAAAGCTGTAGAGGACTGTTAATTTTCTGTGTGTATCAGACATCTGTTGGGATTTTGGCTACCGAACGTCTCTTCTTATTTGGGATGAATTCTTTACTTTACGGGCCCTTGTGGGAGGCAGGATTCCTCCTCCAGTACCAGATCCTCCTTGTGCCTGATGCCAGGTCTCAGGCATGTGACTTAGGCTAAGCCAATCAGAATCACTCAGAATTTTGAATCTTGAGGGTGTGATTCAAAGAATCATAGACAGTTTATTCTTGTTAGTGGTTGTGGTGTTGAGAGCTCACCAACATCACTGTTCAGTCAAGACTGGTGGTGAGAAAGGTGTCTTAGCTGAATTCTTCTGTGGCTCAGACTCCTGTTTCCCAGCCTCCCTTCAGCCTTGCTTGATTCTGACTCATTTCCAGGCCAGGCTTCCAGCTTTTCCTTCAAGTCTTAGAATTCTCAATACCCTTCAGATCAACTCTTTTTTTCTTCTTGAAGTCTGCTAAACTTGGTTTCTGTTGCTTATAACCAGCTACCCTGACTGATTCATTGTGTGAAAGCTAACTGTGGCTGATTACATTTTCCAAAAATGGTCCCACTAATATATATCCTATCCTGTATGCTCTTCTTACAGGAAAGAGCTTACAGAAACACTGTCGTTTCACAGTCCTCCAGTGAGAGGTGGGGGATCTTTGTTCCCACTCCTTAAACCTGGGTGCATCAATAGAATGTGGTGGAATTACTGATGGGTGACTTCCAAGGTGAGGCCATAAGAGACAATACAGTTTTCTCCTGGTTCTCCTCCTTTCTTGTGACCTGTGCGTTGTGAGTCCTGAGTCCAGGGTCCCTGAATCTGCCCTGTAGGGGAGATCACATGGAAGACTACACAGAGTTAGAGGGGGAATGCCAGAGGAGCCCCAGCTGTTCCAGCTCCTAGCTGATTGAGTTTTCCCAGTTTAGATGATGTACAGGCATATAAGTGAGTAAGCTTTTCAGAGGATTTCAGCCCCCAGTCTTTGAGCTGGCCCAGCAGATGCTGAGTGGAGCAGAAATAAACTGTCTCTGTTAAGCACTGTACAGATTGCAGATTCATGAACAAAATAAACATTGCTGTTGTCTGAAGCCGCTTTGGGTGTATTATACAGCATTATATATCCGGAACTATGGCTATTATAAATATTCAAACCAGAACACCTGAGTTGCAACTCTTAGCATAGAATCATGCTTTCAGGTTCTTAAAAGACAGAGTTATTGATATGGAATGAATTTTTTGATCTAGTTTCCCCCTTTTGCATTTTATAGATTAAGAGAGTGGTACTTGGTTGGTCTTTTGTAGAATTACTTGGCTGGAATAACATTATAGAGCTTTATAAAATATCAAGGCTATCTTCAATATTGAGATGTTAAAAATATTAGTTTTCTGGATATTTGTAGCAGCTTTACATCTGATTCCATTGTGGTCATGATAAAATGTTGCTTGGCAGTGCCCTGCGTATATGTCTCTAAATGTCAATTCATTCCCCCTATTAAGATTCTAACACACCTTTCAAGAAGTAAGATGAAAACTCTTCTTTTGGGTTGGATGCCCACTTAACAGAAGAGGATTTGGAGGGAGTTTTAGAAATTAAATAAAAAGAGGCAAAAGTTACTGAGGATTTACTGTGTGCCAGGCACTATGCTCAGTGCTTCCAGGTCTTCTCACTTAATCATTACAACAATCTTATGAGGTAGATTTTATTCCTCTCACTCCATTTTATAAGTGAGAAAGCACATTTAGGATAAGGAAAACTTGCCCAGGTCATGGAACTAGCAGCTGGAATTTGAACCCAGGGCTGTGTGTATCTCCAGGATCAGTGTATTTGTAACCATCATGCTGTACAGCTAGAATGGCTATAAGTGATGCTTCAGTATCTTAGTTCATTTCTTCCTCTTCCTCTTCCTCGTCCTGGATTACCTTTAAGACCCCTATATTCAATGTCTACACACACAAACTTTAGCCCTTTTTGCGCATTTCCCTTTCAGAATCAAAGATACACTTTTTACACCTTCTCCCATTTGCTCTAAGCCCTGGTCTTGATGTGCTTTAAGAGGCTCCCCGTTTTTAGGAAAAGTGTGAGAACATAAGTTTTATGAGGATCTTGACGACCTCTGTGGCACCTGTGTCCAGCAATTCTCTGAATCAAGTCTGCTTCTTGTAGGAAGTGTACAAGTTGTATACAAATCATGCAAAATAATTTACCCTTCATGACGACACTAATTGTTAAGTATTTCCAGTAGAAGATTTCTACCTCTGATACTTCAAATTTCAGTGACTTGTGACAGTAATTCAAGGGTTTGAAGGCTTCTGAGGGAAGGACGTGGAGACTATTGTTTTGTATGTCTTGCGTGTGTGTGCACTCTCCCTGCCACGCTTGTTACCTGAAATGATGTCAGCAAACTATGCTGACATAGAGTCGAAGGAGAACAAGGAAAATTATATTGATATTGAATGAGATCCTGATTACTTTAGTGTTTTTTTTAATATGTACATCCTGCCTAGCTTCCTCAGCATAGATGATTTATGGGAGAAAATTGGCAAACAAGATGTTAGAAGAAATTCATCTCTGTGCTCCTCACCAAAGCCCAAATCTCCTCTCTGAAATGCTCCTGTATATTACTGCAGACACTATGCTATTACGTATGACAGCCCCAGTGAATTTTATACTTAGAGGAATTGATTTACTAGCAAACAACAAGCCCTTGGAAGCTCAGTACTTCTAAATACTTAGAATCGAGTTACCAGAAGTCCTTTTAATACAGAGGTTTTGTGAGGGCGTAACTACAGTGGTCGAAGTTGCCTTATTGGGAGATGGGCATGTCCCATTTTCCCTAATGACAGAGAAGGGAATGAAAAAAGACTTCATGTTGTTTTTGTCTTGCACACAGCAACCTGGACCTAGCATGTGACAAAAAGCTCTTGCTCTTTTTATATTCTTTGAGAATGACTTCTGCACCTAGGTAACCAATCATAGGCTGAAGACCCCTAACTAGAGAGGAAAGTTCTACTAAGTAGCCAAAGAGAAAGGGACATTGCCACATTCTAGAGCATCTAGGTTTGCAAGAATCCAGCCAAGGACAAAGCTTTGCATTACTTTTAAAGTCTAATATTTGCTCTGGTGTTTCACTGCAGAGACCTAGATTTGACATGAATACTCCTCTAAGGGGGCTATTTATTATGAGCCATGTGTGTCACGGGTATAAATCTGTCTTCAAACTCAGGTCAGTTAGACATATTCACCCTTTAAAAATTCTTTTTGGATAGCTTAATTTTCAGCAGAGTACCTTCCCCATTTCCACCAGGGTGGAGAGAAATTTGACCTTTGTCAGTTTTAGAGTTCTTCCCAACTCCAAGTTCCTGGCAAGCTGAGGATGGCAGTCGTTTCTGCTGAGACACCTCTTGCCTCAGTGTACACTTCCTCTTCAGTCTGGCAGCTCTCTGTTGCTTCTGATTATGCCTGACTCATGGAAATTATTTTGTTTTTTGAGTCTAGGCACCCAGTGCCTACCGTCTCCTCTCCAGAGGTCACTGCTCACATTGGTCCAGCTGGACTGCGTGCAGATGAGTCAGCTCACACATGCACTGGCATATGCAAACAAAAGGTTTTCCTATCTTTACTAAGGATTTGGGACCAGAGGTCTAGCGAGAAGCCATGAAAGGGAAGTTCACGGTTGGGGTCTATATTAGTCTGCTCAGGATGCTGTAACAGAATACAATGCACTGGGTAGCTTAAACCACAAATATTTATTTCTCACAGTTCTGGGCAGTCCACGATCAAGGTGCTAGCAGATTTGGTTCCTGGTGAAAGCCCTCTTCCGGGTATATAGACAGCTGCCTTCTTGCTTTTTCCTCGCATGGTGGAGGGAGAGAGAGCTTATGTGTGAGTAAACTCTCTGATGTCTTATGGGCACTAATCCCATCAGGAGGGCCCCACCCTCAAGACCTCATCTAAACCTAATTACCTCCCAAAGTCCCCACCTCCAAATACCATGGGGGTTAGAGTTTCAACATGTAAATTTTCAGGGCACACAAACATTTAGTCCAAAAGAGGATACCTACAGATGTATTAATTTGAGACATGGAAGAACCTAGGAGAAGCCATACTTTTAAGTGTGCAGATACTTCTTAAAAATATCAGGTCCATGCTATATAGCACAGGGAACTATATTCAACATCTTGTAATAACCTATAATGGAAAAGAATCTGAAAAAGAATATAAATAAATATATTAAAAAATATATATATATGTAACTGAACCTCTGCTGTACACTTGAAACTAACACTATAAATCAACTATACTTCAGTTACAAAAAAAAAGTTGTACAAATCCCCACCCCCACCCCCCAAGAAAAAAAAACAGGTCCAGGACAGGGGAGGCACAGGTGATCCTTTCTATCATAATGTGGAACATCTCTGCACATTCAGTTTAATAGGATACATGCTCAAATCTAACAAACACATCTGAACAAATTTCATTTATTCATGTTAGGTGGAGGAATTCCCATGTAAAGCCTCCCCAGGAACCACCACTAAGCTCCCAACATTTATTAAACTCAGAACCTGAATCATTAGCAACTGAGCCACTAGTTCTACTTTGCTTAGGGATAGTGAGGGTACCCTGTGTGTGAGGGGAGCTATTCGCCTTTTATGTTTTGGACATAGCAAAGAAAGAGCAGGCAAACAGAATAGCATTTTCATATTAAAAGAGTTTGGAAGGTTATATCTAGCTGCAGGGGTAACTAATGAATGTTCCCATGTATGTGACCCCTACTGTGTGCTTCTGAAAAAGAAGTGCTACCTCTTCTTTCTTCCCTCGGTATTCAGGGTTGCCAAGCCTTTGGGGGAAATATTTTGTGCAACTTTTAATTTGTTTTTCAGTTGGATTACCCAAATTATGAAGCTGAGCAGTTCTATCTATAGAATGAATGAATCCTCTCTAGACTGTATATTGGAGAACTGGGTCCTTTTATTCCTAGATCATAGTTAAGAGAAATAGATCTATCTCAGGTAGGTGGGAGTATCATATCCAAAAAGAGAGCTCTCCCCAAGGACCTCTCCCCCGTTCCTGTCATTATGAATGTTCATTATGTTTCCTTTTGCTTACTGGCTCTATGTAAGGTACTGATGGGCGAGGGAAAGCAAAGGGGACAAGGGGAGAGAGAGAATTTTTGCCCCAAGGATAGTATAAATTAGTTGGAGAATGTATACACATGAAAATGTTTAGTAACAATTCCAGTCACTTGTGATTAAAAGCCAGAATAAATTGAAAGATAGTAAGTTTCTGTAGGACATGGTTAATCAAGTCAGAATCCCATGGAATGCTTGTTGAAACAGACTCCTGTGTCCTACCCCCAGAGTTCTGATTCTGTAGGTCTAGGGTGGGGCCCCATAACTTGGATTTCCAATAAGTTCCCAGCTGGTGCTGATGCTGCTGATCTGGAGACCGTGATTGCTAACTGCTGCTCTAGGAGATCAGGGAACAGAGAGGTGATGACAAAGGTATGATTGATGTGTACTGAGATGGCGCTTCCTGCCCCAAGTGCTGCAGTACCCACGCTTCTTTTTTCTGGCCCCATTTTAAGAGGACAGCTTGTAGCACTCTAAAATATCCACTTTTGATATCATGAGCAGAGAGCCTGCTTTTTCCTATAATTAGGTACTTCTCCACAAGGAGAGGAAATTTATACCGTCTTCTTGGCAACAGTAGAA
This sequence comes from Balaenoptera musculus, assembly GCF_009873245.2. NCBI lineage: Eukaryota > Metazoa > Chordata > Mammalia > Artiodactyla > Balaenopteridae > Balaenoptera > Balaenoptera musculus. The sequence goes on from NC_045788.1 coordinate 40,313,398, forward strand.
GGAGAGAAACAGTATTCTTGGTTTTGTTTAGCCATTATTATTTTCTCTTTTACCATTCTCTTACTTCCAGCATTCACCCCTACATTCCGTAAAGTACATTAAGAATTTTTTTCTGCAGCCAAATGCAAATAGGAAACACCGTGTTTTGGAATTCATACCCAATTAAGTTAAAATTAGGAAAATGGAGAGGAGAAAAATTCAGAAGTTATGTAGGGTGAAGAGTTCAGACAACAAGCTTCCTTGCAAGGGCTTATTTGGTGCTTTTGAGAAGAACACTTGCTGATTGTGTATATACATTCCTGGAGAAGACATGCAATAACAGTTTCCCATCCTCTAGAAGGGGGTTTGCCGTAATGTTTTACTGCAGCGAAGTGGTGGGAGGTTTCATTGCTGTTAAGTTAGTAGCAATTCAAACGATTCTATTCCCAAATATGTATTCCTACTACTTTGTATTACTTGGGAAATAGCATTCTGCAGTTTCTTTCTTCTTTTTTTTTTTAAAGCAAGGAATCTTTACTTAAATGCATTTGATGCCTTACTTAAATGCATCTGAAGTTTCTATCAAATACCACTACAAGCAGAATAAAAAGTTTTCCTACAGTATCTCTGTCCTCTGCTAAAACCAGCTCTTAATCTGCCAATAACTTAAGGTTGATCTAATGAAGTTGATTCTGGGCATTTTGAGCAGGAACATGTTACCACTAGTCCTTGTAGGGCCAGGCCACTCAAGATGGCTGTTCTCTGGCTCTCTACGTCCCCTGCACGACCAGTGTCTGCTTCATGGATACCCTACGCACAAGACTGACTTTGCTATGGACTTGCCCCAGGCCCCAGGTAGTGATCATTCTTATCAAAGGGGCGGTGAGGGGCGTGCCCCTCTACTGGTTCCCCCGGTAACCAATGAGCCCACCTGACATCAATTCCCCTATAACTGGTAATTTCTCCTTACCCCAGGGAGTGGGAGCGAAGACTGCTACCATGTCCTGCCCGCCATTAGCCTCACATGGTGGGGTGTTGCTCCAGGACCTTGCTTCAGATGTGTAAGTTCCCCCATCCGTTAAACCATTGATGTCTCTGTTGCTGACTCTGGGCTCTTTCTTCAGTTTTGAAGCTGGGCAAGCATAGGCCTTGTAGGCCTGCGGGGTGCAGCCCAACAGTCCTACTCCCCTGCAACCCAGATTTTGCAGCTATATCCCTTTCCTCCATTCTCTTCCAGTGATGCACATTCAACTCCCCAAATATAGTGATATTAGGATTTGGGGATATAGTGAAATTTGGTGTGTATTTCATAGGACAGTAGTTCTTTGTTTTCCTTTATGGTAATTTTTCAAATGCCTGCTTGCATGTGATTCTTAATATAGAGAGTAGCTTGTTATTTTTTTCCTACTTTTTCAGCAGCATTTAAAGAATACCACTCTCTCTCTAAGGTAATGTTCTTCTGTCTCGAAGCATACCAATGTGTACAACTAATCAGGCACTAAGGAGGACTGTACTATATTTTTGCAAAGGTTTTAACTACAGGACAGTAATCTTTTGGATGTGAAGATGCATGTTACATGATGTCCATTACTTTTGCTGTATTTTTACTTCTAAGAAGGTTGAGGACCTGGTTCCAAGAAAGGGCACCATTTCTTTTAAATGTTTTCTTCCAATGTTTTTTTCATGATGAGGAAACGACTGAATTATACTGTCAATTTCTGGAAACTGAGTTATCGATTTTTTTCTTAATTTGGCAAGAGCATAGGAACAGAGGGTAGGGGAGGACAGTTGAGCCTGATTTGTACATAATTCTGTTCTTGACTTGTATCTTTTCAGAATAATTTTAAGACGTTCCTCCCTTTCTTTCTTAAGATAGTAGAATCCTCCAACGTCATATGACTCATTCATCTCCAGTTTTCATTCTCTTAACACTAGAGTTTTAGTGATTTCAGAGTCTGCTTCCATTTTCAACTACTCTCTTGAGTGGTTTTTTGTTTTGTTTTGTTTTTAATATTTATTCTTCCTTTTTCAGAGTTCTTGATAGAGTTTCCATGCCAAGGTACATATCCAATGACCTCACTCTCTTGTAATTTTTGTCTTATCTCCCAAGATGCTTCTTGAACCAGTCAAGTAAATAATATATATTTGATATCATTAATCTTTGAACAGAGGGAAAGAGAAATAGAATCCGTCTCATATACATGGTTGAATAGCACTTGAAAATTTGATCTTAATCTTAATTCCCCAAGATACATGAATAATGCTTTTACTACTAGTTGATATATTTCCTCTATGATTATTTTTAAGAGTAGACATCATCCTAAAGGACAGGAAGTATCTGATTTCTGAATTCTCTAGAACCTGTCCCAGGTTACCACATCTGGCCTAAAGTCAGCACTTAGTTGAAGTTTGAGTGAATGAATGAACAAACAACGGAACATCAAAAGCTTTGAGGAAAAGTATGCATATGTTAGTCATGGGTTCAAGATGGTTACTAAACTATAATATCACAAAGGGTAGAACTTTTGGCTTCTTAATAATTAAAACAATTTTTTATTAGACTTTATTTTTTAGAGCAGTTTTACATTTACAGCAGAATTGAGTGGAAATTACAGAGATTTTCCATATACTCCCTGCTTCTGCACATGCATGGCCTCCCCCATTATCAACACCCCCCCGCTAGAATGGTACATTTGTTACAACTAATGAACCCACCCTGACACATCATCACTCAGAGCCCATAGTTTGCATTAGGGTTTACTCCTCAATGTTGTATATTCTGTGGGTTTGGACAAACGTATAATGACATGCATCCACCATAGTAGTATCATACAAAGCAGTTTTACTGCCCTAAAACCCCTCTGTGCTCTGCCTATTCATCCCTCCCTCCACCCTAACCCCTGACAACAACTGATCTTTTTGCTGTCTTCATAGTTTTACCTTTTCCAGAATGTCATGTGGTTGGAATCATACAGTATATAACTTTTCCAGAATGGCTTCTTTCACTTAATAATATACATTTAAGGTTCCTCCGTGGCTTTTCATGGCTTGATAGCTCATCTCTTTTTAGTGCTGAATAATATTCCACTGTCTGGATGTACCACAGTTTATTTATTTATTTACCTACTGAAGGACATCCTGGTTGCTTCCAAGTGTTGGTGATTATGAATAAAGCAACTATAGATATCCACGTGCAGATTTTTGTCTGGACATAATTTTCAACTCCTTTGGGTAAATACAAAGTAGCACGATTGTTGGATTGTGTGGTAAGAGTACATTTAGTTTTGTAAGAAATTGCCTGTCTTCCAAAGTGACTGTATGATTTTGCATTCCCACCAGCAATGAAAGAGTTCCTGTTGCTTCACATCCTCACCAGCATTTATCTGGTGGTGTCAGTGTCCCAGATTATGGCCATTCTAATAGGTGTATAGTGGTATCTCGTTGTTGTTGTTGTTTTTTGTTTTCAAGTTTTTTTTTGTTTTTTTTTTTGTTTTTTTTAATAGATCTTTATTGGAGTATAATTGCTTCACAATACTGTGTTAGTTTCTGTTGTACAACAAAGTAAATCAGCCATATGCATGCATATGTCCCCATATCCCCTCCCTCTTGATCCTCCCTCCCACCCTCCCTATTTGCATTTCCCTGAGGACGTATGATGTGGGGCATGTTTTTATATACTTATTTGCCATCTCTATATCTTCTTTGGTGAGGTATCTATTAAGGTCTTTAGCCCATTTTTAGTAGGATTGTCTGTTTTCTTGTTCAGTTTTAAGAGTTCTTTGTATATTTTAGTTAAGTCCTTTATCAGGTGTATCTTTTGCTATTCTGGCAGTCTGTGGCTTGTGTTTTCATTCCCTTGAGCTTACTTTATCTTAATTTGACTAATTTTTGAATACATGGTATTGTCACTTTGTGTAAAATTTAAAAGGTATTGTATTAGTTTCTTAGGGTTGCCATACAGAGTACCACAAACTGTGGGTGGCTTTAAATAACAGAAATTTATTCTCTCACAGTTTTGGAGGCTACCAGTCTGAAATCAAGGTGTTGGCAGGGCCTGGTCTCTCTGAAAGGTCTAGGAAAGAATTCTTCCTTGCCCCTTCTAGCTTATGCTGGTTAGGTGGTATCTTTGGTGTTCCTTGGCTTACAACTGTATCACCTCAGTCTCTGCCTTTGTCATCACAAAATGGGGTTCTCCCTGTGCACCCCTCTGTGTCTGTATCCAATTTTCTCTCTTCTTACAAAGACGTTAGTCATTGGATTAGGGCCCACCTGGATCCACTGTGACCTCACGTTCACAGATATCGGGGATATTAATACTTGAACATCTCTCTTTTGGGGGGACACAGTTCTATCCATACAGATGTAAATGGGTATAAATGAAAAGTTTCCCTCTCTTGCTCTCCCCAGGTCACCCAGTTTCCCTCCTCAGAGGTTACCAATGTTATTTTAGTTTATTTTAAATAGATGCATCTAGTCTAAAAATGATAACGGGGGAAAAGTCTCATTTGCTCCTTGAAGAGTCAGTCTTTTTCTCATCTGTTACATTCATCAAAACTTCCTGATTTTAGTCATCACATTTGTCCCATGTCCTTGGCTGGGTTCAGCGATGGGGAAGAAAAGATGAAATGTTCAAGTACAAACTAAATACTGTGAGCCTATATTAATCATTGAGTGAAACATATTCTATATCCATGTGACTCCCTCATTAAATGTCATACATTGTGTGGGTAGCACTTAATCACTCACTTGCTGGCACAAAGTAGATTGTTGCTAGTTTTAAATACTAGTAACATTAAATCCTACAGTATTTGGTTGTGAGATTTCTTATTAAAATATGTTATTAAATGGTTTTGAAATGAATTTCTTGCTATGTATTGTATGTATGTATTATATTGTGAAAATGATGCTGTTAAAATAAGTCACAGCTATATTGAATTAGATGAAATTTATGAAGGATAGTTTTGTTCATTGATACAAAACAAAATATGTGTTAATATCCTGTACCTTCTAAAAATATAAAATATATATAAAAAAACTGTGTATAATGCTGCATAGTAGCATATTAAATGATCCGCAGAGTCCTGCAGTAAGCAACCAACGTGTCTAACTTTGTTTAGCCTACAGTTTCCCATAAAGCTATTTTTTTAAAAAAACAATTATACCTCTCATTACTATTATTTTCCAGAATATGCTCGGAGAAATAAAGGTTTAAAAGCAGAAGGTAGAGTTAAAACATTGAGTCAGAAGCCAGGCAATGAATTAGGGCAGAAAGGTAGAACTTTTATGCTGCCTGTGTCCAATAGGAGGAGACTTATGTTCTTTTTGTTGCCATAGGAACCACTGCCTTGCTGTCTAAGAGGTGGTAAGGCGACGGAGGATAGGAGAAAGAGCCTGGGTTTTAGGATTAGACAGATCTGGTGTGAATCCCAACACTGCCATGTACTAGTTATGTGACCTTAGACAAATGGCTGCATTTTTCTTTACCTATATAGGGGAAAGATGTAGTTCCTATCTCTGAAGAATTTACCATCTAATTCGAGGATGAGATTAGAAGAACTATGGTCATGTAACAAGACTATGATTATTGCTTTAAGAGATATACACAGTGGTTGGGGTTATATTTTAAAGGAGGTAGAAGCCAGCCAGTTGTGGACAATCTGGAAAGGCTTCATGGAGGAGCTAGCATTTAGACAGGCAGGTCTACATGAGTTAGTAAGACTGACATTTGGAGACCTAATAGTGGGGAGCATATTCCAAGCAGAGCAAAAAGCAAGAGCAAAGGTATGGAGATGGGAAAGAAAAGACATTTAAGGAATAGCAAGTGGCCTTAGTTCTCCAGAGTAGCAATTAAGCAGCCATTTTGCTTTGTGGCCTGTGTGTTGTAAGGGACCCAGTGGCACAGATAGTTTTAGCAATGCTGTCGATGGCTTTTGAGTAGACTAATGCGTTTAGTAATCACTGTGGCACCATTACCAAGTAAATAACCTTGTACTTGAATAAAATTTAGTTTTTGCTGGATGTTCTTAAAAATGTGGTCACTCTACTAAAGTGCCCATACACATAATAGAATCTGGCACAGAGCCCCCATACAATGGAATTGGGCCATTTTCATAAATATTTCAGAGTTTCTAAATTATCTTCCCAAATTAGGGTTGAGGGAAAGCTTAATAGATGAATACAGTTTTAACACCACTAAATAAGGTAAAACAGATTTCTTTACTCTTAACCTTGGAAAGTTTACTGCGCCAATATGCAGAGTCCCGTGGAGGGAGATTTGATGTGTAGCATTCCCTGAGCTTATAGGGCCTCAGAACCCTTTGTTCCCCGAGTTTATATTAACATCTCCCCAAGATGTTCTCTTCCAGTCATCAGGGTCAGTATTCTTATTACCTGTGGAGCTTTGTCAAAAGCAGATGCTCTACTTATCCTTTCCCTTACCTGTATCCCCTTCCAGCACATCAGACTTTTGGCAGGGCAGGGGTGAGACAGGCACTCAGAAGGTTAGGAGCATGTGGGCTCTGGCAGTCCTGCTATCTCCCGTCCACGCCTCCAGCCTCCCACTGCCTGTCTCCACCCCTTCTCTGACCAGACCTAAGGTATCATAAATCATTCTGTCAGTTGCATGAACAGTTAAGGCTCACTCTCCTCATCCCTAATTGCTAAACTTTTATAAGAAAAACCTTAGTAAAAAGTTGTGGAGGGACTTCCCTGGTGGCGCAGTGGTTAAAAATCCACCTGCCAATGCAGGGGACACGGGTTCAAGCCCTGGTCCGGGAAGATCCCACATGCCGCAGAGCATCTAAGCCCGTGCGCCACAGCTACTGAGCCCAAGTGCCACAACTACTGAACCCCGTGTGCCTAGAGCCCATGCTCCACAACAAGAGAAGCCACCACAATGAGAAGCCCATGCACCGCAACGAAGAGTAGCCCCCGCTTGCTGCAACTAGAGAAAGCCTGCGTGCAGCAACGAAGACCCAACACAGCCATAAATAAATAAATAAATAAATAAATTTATTTTTTAAAAAAGTTGTGGGGAATTCCCTGGTGGTCCAGTGGTTAGGATTCGGCACTTTCACTGCCAGGGCCTGGGTTCAATCCCTGGTCGGGGAACTAAGATCCCACAAGCCGCATGTCCTGCCCACCCACCCACCAAAAAAAAGTTGTGAAGAAAAATATAAATATAAACATGTAAGCAAAGGCCAAGTAGGTTATTGACCACCTCTAGAATAGCAGCAGATCATTGGAATAGACTGTAACATGCCTGGACTATTATCATGTGAAGGAAATATATTTTAGAATTTACAAGTTTATTTCTAAGCCTAATTAACTTCCCTATGAATATTTTAAACTCACATTAATGTATCTTCAAACCAAAAATGCAAAGTGTAGAAAACTTTCTGCTGCAGACTGAGGTTTGATTTTCTGAAATGAATGTCAGTAAAACGAATTTATAATTTGGCTTAGAATTATCAAGGATCTGCTCAACAACTAATATTACTTCTCTTTGAATGTTTCTTTTGTTTCTTAAGTTCTTAGCACTTTTTTTTTTAATAGGTTTTATTTATTTATTTATTTATTTATTTATTTTTGGCTGTGTTGGGTCTTCGTTGCTGCACGTGAGCTTTCTCTAGTTGCGGCAAGCGGGGGCTACTCTTCGTTGCAGTGTGGGGATTTCTCATTGTGGTGGCTTCTCTCGTTGTGGAGCACGGGCTCTAGGCACGCGGGCTTCACTAGTTGCAGCACGCGGGCTCAGTAGTTGTGGCTCATGGGCTCTAGAGCACAGGCTCAGTAGTTGTGGCGCACGAGCTTAGTTGCTCCTCAGCATGTGGGATCTTCCCAGACCAGGGATCGAACCTGTGTCCCCTGTATTGGCAGGTGAATTCTCAACAACTGTGCCACCAGGGAAGCCCCAAGTTCTTAGCACTTTTTAAAAAGATCAGAAAGAAGATAGAATTCAAGTTTTTACCACATGTCATCATTTCTGGAAGCAGGGGAGATTACAATTAATCATTAGATTCCTAGAATTTATTGATAATAGGATAATAGGTATCAGTCATTTCAGTAGAAATCACTATTCTTTTGGCTGTATAACTGTATTTCTTTTTTAAATCTAAGTGTGTGGTATTTTGAAAAAGATCCCCATGGTAATTTTTCTTAATAGTTTTCAGGTAAAACTGTATAATATACATATAATTTATACATATATAATGTGTAAAACTATAAAAATGTATACATATACATTATGTATATATATAATCAATGCATGTTAAATGTAGTATCACAGAGCAGACCAAAGAAGGCTGTCTTCAGTAATTCTCAGAAGTGAGATATCTTCACTTCCTGACTGAGTACCTCGAAATATACTGAACTTGCTTTCTTATCATCATCAAAATGCATATATTGATACTTTTTGTTGGAAATTATAACATCTCTCCTTTTTGTTATGGATAAAAATTTTCTCTATGTAGAAGGCAGGGAACCAACATAGGGAAATGCCTAAAGGAATGTGTATAAGTTCCCAAAATGTATACTTCCTGGGATGTTTCTAAAAGCATCATAAATAGCATGTAGTGAATGCCTTCCCTCTAGCTGAGCCATTGAAATAGCTCACTCAACATTTTTGTTAAATAAGATCCCTGGGACATGAACCAAATAGCATTTCCTGTTCAGTCTCATCTGTCATTTTCCTGATTCCACAAACTGGTCTCCAGATGTCAAAATATGAAGGTGAAAGTGAATGAAATTGTTTTTATTTACAGAGCTTCCTAAATCAAACCAATAGACCAAGATTATACCCTGCCCTCCATGCCCCAATAGATTGGTCAGTGATCCCAAAGTAAAGGCTTGACCCTATGCGTTTCTAAGTCATCTATAACCTTCATTGTTGTTTAAGACAATATACCATACTTGGAGGACATTTTAGCTGAGTTATGTAATTTGTTTTGTAAATTTTGCCAAAGTAAAATTATTATAGGCCTTGGATAATCATTGTAGCAAATACTTCTAGCACCTGTACAAACATTACGCTGAAACTCTATTGCCATTTTAATATCTCCAGCATTGCAAGAAAGAGTTAGATTGCTTTCTGTTTCTGTTCCAAGTACTTATAATATGAGTGTGTCTTCAAGGTGTGGGAGATACATGAAAATGTACTTTGAAACAGCAAAGTTCTGTGTAAGTATTGGGTGTTATATTGGTTTCATGGAGCTTGACTTACCTGTTCTGTGTGCATTTTAGGTTTTCGCATGTACAAGTTTTATAACATTCTGTTAAGGGAAAATGGCTCATGTGGTCTTTTGAATTCCTTGACATATGTCCAAACGCTTAGTAATTAATAGACTCAATTAGAGAAGAAAGACCCATAAATATTATCCAGTTGAATCACTTCATTTTTCAGATCAGAAACAAAGACCTAGAGAGGTGAGGTACCTTGTCCAAGATTACAAAGCCAGTTAGTTAGTGGTGGAGCTGAGATAGGAACCATCTAATCCCCAGATCCCTGGCTTATTATTCATTCTTCAGTCCAGTAGATGTGGAATCTTATTTAGCAACAAGGCGAACAACCACAAAGCATGTTGGCTTTGCCCATTTTGTTAGTATACCTTTCTTTTTCCTTTTCTTTCTTTCTTCTTTTTTTTTTTTTTGCATAAAAAGTATACTCAACGAATAACAAATCTGCCTTCAGGAGATTTGCTTTTCCCATAATCAAGCATCATGATCAATTTAGAAGTGTGGATCTAATGATTTTGAAAGTCTAGATTAGTATGGTATTGTAATTCACTTCATAAAACCTTGTTAACTTATTATTTTCTTTTTAAATTCTTTTTGCTAAACTACATGTCTTCTATTTTTTTCTCCTATGACTTTTATTATACTGTGCCTTGGGGAAGAAAAGGCAATTTTCATAGCTTCTATCTGATGTTACATTCACATTATTGCTTAAGAACAGGGGTTAGATGTATCTTGGGACCTTACTGTGTACAGCCTCACTCTGAACTTTGTCTTCACTTTGGTGAGCCTGGTGGGAAAAGCTCTTTATTCGTCATTTCTGAAGACCTGTCCGAGTTCCTGCAGTGCTACTCTTCACCTCTGGTTTTCATTTGGGTCCTCACTGTGCCTTCTGAATCTGTTTTGTGAAAGACCAATGGGAATAATAGTTATCCATTCTGTATCTTAGAATGGGACACTCATAGCTTTTCTGAGAAATTTATAAAAGAGTGCCTTGTTTTGTTTGGGGCTCTTCATCCTTTGGGTATGTTGTCTTAGTAGGGACATCAAGAGTGTCACCCAACCCCCCAATATCTGTTAAGGAAGAAGAAGAGGGGGAGAAAATGCTTTATATAAATTGACAGTGTAAAGTGGTCTAATATTGTTAGTACGACACCCCTACCCCCCAACCAAAGTTTTATTTATTTATTTATTTATTTATTTATTTATGGCTGTGTTGGGTCTTCGTTTCTGTGCGAGGGCTTTCTCTAGTTGCGGCAAGCGGGGGTCACTCTTCATCGCGGTGCGCAGGCCTCTCACTATCGCGGCCTCTCTCGTTGCGGAGCAGAGGCTCCAGACGCGCAGGCTCAGTAATCGTGGCTCACGGGCCCAGTTGCTCCGCGGCATGTGGGATCTTCCCAGACCCGGGCTCGAACCCGTGCCCCCTGCATTGGCAGGCAGATTCTCAACCACTGCGCCACCAGGGAAGCCCCCAACCAAAGTTTTTTAATTGCTATGTTAGGACCAAGACATTGCTTCATTCTGCTCTTTGCTGCCGTCTCTTATCTGTCAACATCTTGCCCTCCCCTGAAGTCCCCTCTCCAATGCTGCTGTTTCTTTAAGCTTCTCTGATTCACCTCTCCCCTCCCACATTAGGTTGAGTATCATAGTTATTATTATTATTATTTTTTAAATTTAGTCCAGAACTAGACTGAAAATTCCTTCAGTGACTGATTTCATGAAACATCTAGGAGAAAGTTGCTCAGTCATATTTGTTAGATTGATCTTGGGGGAAAATGCATTTTTTAGCATTGTTTCTGAATTCCTTCTGTATAATGTTACTTTGAATTATTTACCTAGAGTTAAGCAATAGTGTGGGGAAAAATACCTTTAACTTCCAGTGCCTTTCAGTATATTAACTGGAAGTTCAGAGGTTGAAAAAAAAAAAGTGGTATTTTAGAGGATTATAGTTTATTTTATAAATCAATTCAGCTGTACTTTTTAAATTAAAAGCTTATATTTTTAATCTTATTTTTCCTTCATGGTTTTCTTTTTTCGCTAGTGATCATATTTAAGTTTTCAAAGACATATTTGAATCTTGGGCAAATAATTCCTCAAAAATTATATTTATTTTTTAAAAGGAAGTTTACTTCCATTTACTCATAGGAAATCAATTCTTAGGATAAAAATGTGTTATCTTGAAGATTGATGACATGTTCAAGATGGTAACCTTCCTACCCCCTTTAAAAAGTAAGTATAGGGCTTCCCTGGTGGCGCAGTGGTTGAGAATCTGCCTGTCAATGCAGGGGACACGGGTTCGAGCCCTGGTCTGGGAAGATCCCACATGCCGCGGAGCAACTGGGCCCGTGAGCCACAACTACTGAGCCTGCGCGTCTGGAGCCTGTGCTCCGCAACAAGAGAGGCCGCGATAATGAGAGGCCCGCGCACCGCGATGAAGAGTGGCCCCCACTTGCCGCAACTAGAGAAAGCCCTCGCACAGAAACGAAGACCCAACACAGCCACAAATAAACAAATAAATAAATAAAATTAAAAAAAAAAAAAAGTAAGTATAGGAGCCGTTGTGAGCAATGATGCTTCACATTTCATTTTCCACTACCAGAGTGTTTTAAAGTGACAAAAATCATTCTTTACAATATTATGGTCAAAAAGAAAAGATATTTATCGGCTGAGAGCCTTGTGTTTCTGATAGCTTTGTCTGGAGTTATGAAGGAAATTTTGACAGAATCATAACTCAAGTCGACATTAATGGGAATCACTTCATTATGGTCTTGTCCAGCCTTATTAGAAGGTCATTTTGAAATTTTAGATAATCAGATGGCTCCATGACCAAGTAGAAATAGTGCTTTATTTTTTGTGTTTTAACCGTTGGGTGCTCACAATGAGTGTAGCTTTATACGCACCCTTTCTTTGACTGTTAACACCTCTTATACCTGTGATGATTACTAGTCTAGTCACAGTGAATGGCTGACGTTTCTATTTTTATTGACTTTTGTAGAGATCCATTATCAGATGATGCCTCTGAAGTCTCTGACTAGATAGTCCCTTTTTGCTTTTCTTAGTCTTCTGCAATGACCCCACCATGCACCTCTGGAGTGGAGGTAGTCTTTACCTTCATCCTAATGTAAAGGAACGTGGAATAGAGCAAAGAGACCAAGAGAGCTCAATGCTGGCTAATGCTCTGACAGCTAAAGCTTTGAGCAAATGACTTCTCCTCTCCAGACTTCATTTTCCTGATTTGGAATATGTGGGTTATATTAGGTGATCTCAAAGATCCCTCTGACTCTAAGATTCTATAATTCATCAAAATTCATCTGCTAGAGTGGCACTGTGATAATTAGATAGACTGACAGCTGGGTACAGGGAAATGGCAGAGCTAAAAGCTCCAGTCTGCACTATCCCTGGTGAACATTCATCTTTGCATATTTTAATAACAATATTCTCAGCATCCCACCTCCACCCAATCACTCACTTAGCAAGAACCTTTCTCCCCCTTAACATTTTACAACTGTGTAATTTAATGAAATCCATTAGTACCAACAAAACGGAGTAACAGTGATATTTTAATACCTTTAATATTTCTAGGATTTGGGAAACCAAGTGAAAGATTTTTTAGCTTTGACTTTTAAGGAAGAAAAAAAATCACCTGTCTTTACTTAATGGAGGAAAAAAGATCTCCAATAAAGAAAATGCCTCAGAATTGTCATTCCCTTCACGCTTGCTCCTCTCTTGGCATGCAGGACCTCAAGTGTAAGCATAATAGGAAGGTGACACATTAAATGAAGGGTCATTCTAAAAAACAAAGTGTAGACAAAATTGCTTTACTCTCAGGGATAGTGGTGAAGTAAAAACCAAAATAATAGCTTATTCATAGCTAATATTTGGAGATATTTCTTAAGTCCAGAAAGGTCAGAGGGAAATCCAGCAAAATGTCAACACTGTTTGTCAGGTGGGAAGACTCAGTGTCTCCTGAGGAATTTAATTTATATTAATGAGGAGTGAGACCTGCCTAGGGCTCTCTCATAGATTGCTCTGGTGCCAATTTTAATGATCTAACTTCATGAAAAGGATTCCTAACAAATTATTCAGCAAGACAACCTCATCTGAGATTGTTTTTTAATCCTGAAGCCTCAGTTACTCTGACCCCTGTTGAACCACAGTCACATACTGGGGCAGAGTTTTGAGGACTTGCCTCACTAAATTGATAGCTTGCTCTCATTTCTCGTCCTTGTTGGATTATGAGGGGACCAGGCTAACCCAAGTGAGATTCTGACAGTACAGTTCTAATTCAATTCATCAGACATTGATGAAGACCTATAATTGAGCAATATGGGAGTGATGACAAGAGCTACTATTTATGTGCACTTAATATATGCCAGACTCCCTACTAAGTGTCTTGTATTTCCAGTTTCTAATCTTTACAACAACCGTACAGAATTAGAGATGTGCGGAAGGAGACTCAGAGATGTTAAGTAACTGGCCGAACCAGATTTGATAGGTGTGTTTGGCTCCAGTAGCCATGGTTTTCCACTATTTATCTATCCCTTAGGTTTTTCCTTTATTCATCTAACTTCTCAGTGTTCCCCGTAGCTTCCCTTTATCTAGCACTGGCTATGTTTCAGATATTGTGCTTGGTGTTTTATTCTGTAAACCTGCTAAATAGATGATACTAGTTCCACTTACTAATGAGAAAGCAGGCCTAGAGGGTTAAGCATGTTGCCCAAGTCATACAGCTAGAAAACAGCAGGGCTAGGATTCTAACCTAGGTCTACCTGACCTTCCAAACCTATGCTCTTACCATTAGAGACAGTGACTCCAACTGTGCTGTGTCCTGAGTTGGTAGAAGTATGATAAGAGCATGGTCCCTATACTGTAGTAGCAGGAAGTCCACTGGGTTGAGGTGGACATGAACTCAAGTGTCTGTAAAGCCAAGCAGAATGATGTAAATGTGAAATTAAGTGATTTTTTAAAAGGTGCTTGAGAAGTACAGAGTTAGGACAATTAACGTCAAATAGAAAGTCTAGAACTGTTTTGCTGATAAGCTGGAGGCATTTAATGAATTGGATTTCAAACTACAAAGAATGAAAGGAGACACATTTCAGACCAAGGAATTAGCTTCCCCTTGAGTATAGCTTTGGCTGCTTTCCTTAGATTTGAGAGTATAATGTTTTTATTATTAATTTCAAATAGTTTGAATTAAATCTTTCTCAGTGGCTCATGACTTATTTTCTAGTGTCAAAATCTCTAATTGGTTAGAATTTTTGTTATCTGTTTAGCAGTTTTGATTTGTATTGTCTTTGGGTCAGAGAACATCACTGAATCATTCTTAGTTTAGGAATTTATTAAAGTTTTCTATGTGGCTTATTAAATTATCAACTTTTGGAAATATTCCATGGATATTTGAAAAGAATATTCAAATGTAGATGAATTTTCTAAAGAGTCAAAAGTACAAACTTGTTTATTAATCAGGTTTATTAATTGGATTACTCCGATCCTCACATATTTTTTCTTCGAGGAGCTAACAAATTCTGAGACAAGAATCTCCCACTGGTGTTTTGGATTCATGAGATTCTTCTCATATTTCTCAGTTTTTACTTAATATAATTTGATGCTCTGTATTTTGGTATATAAAAGTTTGTGATTATTATATCTTCTTGGATTATACCTGTTATCAAAGTAAAATATCTATCTTTGCTCCACTTAATTTTTTTTTTGCTTTAAATTTACAGTATTATGAATATTGTCATAGTTAATCTGTTTGTATACCAGATACATTGTGGCCACCCTTTTGTGTTATTTGGTTTTAGGGTTGTCTTTTATATTAACAGCTCTCTACTCAGTCAGATGGTCTTTTAAAAAATTTAACCAATTAACATTTGTTTTGATCACTGATATGATAGGTCTAATGCCTGCCATTTTATTTGTGTTTTCTGATACTTTTTTGGTGTGCTTTATTTTAGCTTCCTTTTCTCTTTGACTTTATTAATTTCTTTTAAAATGCTTGAAAATTATATATTCTTTTACTTTTCTACTAGTGGTGGGCTTTTAATCAATACATATATACTTTATAAATATCAAAATAAAAAAAATCTGTAACCTCTAAATGAACATATATTTAGCATGCTTTAATTTATCCTTTCTTCTTGCCCCCTTCCTGCAAAACTTCAAATATTTTATAGAAATAATCTAAAATTTTATTTCCACATCACTACACATACAGGTGTATTTAACCTATATATCTATATGTTTTTTCTTATTCAAAAATATTTTCTTATTTTAAATTATATAAACATTTACAGCTACAGTGTAATAATTACATATATTTAACTTTGAGCTTTATTGGATTCATTGCTCACAACTATTTCATACCTGTTATAACATCCATTTCTTGAGTTTTATTTTAAAAAATTAATTAATTAATTAATTAATTTTTGGCTGTGTTGGATCTTCGTTGCTGTGCGTGGGCTTTCTCTAGATGCGGCGAGCGGGGGCTACTCTTCGTTGCAGTGCGCGGGCTTCTCATTGCGATGGCTTCTCTTGTTGCGGAGCACGGGCTCTAAGCGCAAGGGCTTCAGTAGTTGTGGCACGCGGTCTCAGTAGTTGAGGCTCACAGGCTCTAGAGCGCAGAATCAGTAGTTGTGGCGCACAGGCTTAGTTGCTCCGCGGCATGTGGGATCTTCCCGGACCAGGGCTCAAACCCATGTCCCCAGCATTGGCAGGCAGATTCTTAACCACTGTGCCACCAAGGAAGGCCTCTTGAGTTTTAAATTTGGATTAATTTGTCATTTGGCTGAAGCATTCCCTCAAGTAATTTTTCCAGAAGGGATAAACGAGTAGACAGTATCATTGGTATCACCAGTGACTTTGCTATCGCTATACCTTGCAATTAATTCTTTTTGTGCAGCTTACTTAAGCTCTCTGTAGCAACTGACAAATGATCGCTTTCTCTTGTTTCATTTGGCTTCTAAGATGCATGCCCCTTTCTTTTGATTCTCCTTTGAGCTTACTGGATATTACTTCTTTGCTAGTTTATCTTCATCTCCCCAGTCTCTTTATACTGAGATGTCCCAGGGCTCACTCCTCAACTCTCGTTTTTCTGTTTACTCTCATTCCATAGGTGATCTCATCCAGGTTCATGGCTTTCAGTGCCATCCATATAAACCCAAAGTTTACCTCTTTAGCTCAGCCTCTCCTGTGAATGCCCTTCTCCCACTGTATACTTGATATCTCAAACATAACATGCCCCCAGACTGAAAACCTGAACTTTCCTAGGTATTACTCATTTTATTAAGTGGCAAATCTAACATTCCAGTGCTCGAGCCAAAAAACATTCGAGTTATCCAGTTCATCAGGCAAAATAAAACCTGAGGTTTTACATTTAGGTCTTTAATCCATTTTGAGTTTATTTTTGTGTATGGTGTTAGGGAGTGTTGTAATTTCATTCTTTTACATGTAGCTGTCCAGTTTTCCCAGCACCACTTATTGAAGACGCTGTCTTTTCTCCATGGTATATTCTTGCCTTCTTTATCAAAGATAAGGTGACCATATGTGCGTGGGTTTGTCTCTGGGCTTTCTATCCTGTTCCATTGATATATATTTCTGTTTTTGTGCCAGTACCATACTGTCTTGATTACTGTAGCTTTTAGTATAGTCTGAAGTCCGGGAGCCTGATTCCTCCAGCTCCGTTTTTCTTTCTCAAGATAGCTTTGGCTATTCGGGGTCTTTTGTGTTTCCATACAAATTATGTAATTTTTTGTTCTAGTTCTGTGAAAAATGCTATTGATAATTTGATGGGGACTGCATTGAATCTGTAGATTGCTTTGGGTAGTATAGTCATTTTCACAGTGTTGATTCTTCCAATCCAAGAACATGGTATAAGGCCAGACACTATAAAACTCTTAGAGGAAAACATAGGCAGAACACTCTATGACATAAATCACAGCAAGATCCTTTTTGACTCACCTCCTAGAGAAATGGAAATAAAAACAAAAATAAACAAATGGGACCTAATTAAACTTAAAAGCTTTTGCACAGCAAAGGAAACCATAAACAAAACGAAAAGACAACCCTCAGAATGGGAGAAAATATTTGCAAATGAAGCAACGGACAAAGGATTAATCTCCAAGATTTACAAGCAGCTCATGCAGCTCAGTATCAAAAAACCAAACAACCCAACCAAAAATTGGCAGAAGACCTAAATAAACATTTCTCCAAAGAAGATATACAGATTGCCAACAAACACATGAAAGGATGCTCAACATCACTAAGCATTAGAGAAATGCTAATCAAAACTACAATGAGGTATCACCTCACACCAGTCAGAATGGCCATTGTCAAAAAATCTACAAACAGTAAATGCTAGAGAGGGTGTGGAGAAAAGGGAACCCTCTTGCACTGTTGGTGGGAATGTAAACTGATACAGCCACTATGGAGAACAGTATGGAGGTTCCTTAGAAAACTAAAAATAGAGCTACCATACGACCCAGCGATTACACTACTGGGCATATACCCTGAGAAACCATAATTCAAAAAGAGTCATGTACCACAATGTTCACTGCAGCTCTATTTACAATAGCCAGGACATGGAAGCAACCTAAGTGTCCATCGACAGATGAATGGATAAAGAAGATGTGGCACATATATACAGTGGAATATTACTGAGCCATAAAAAGAAACGAAATTGAGTTATTTGTAGTGAGGTGGATGGACCTAGAGACTGTCATACAGAGTGAAGGAAGTCAGAAAGAGAAAAACAAATACTGTGTGCTAACACATATATATGGAATCTAAAACAAAAAAAAATGGTTCTGAAGAACCTAGGAGCAGGACAGGTATAAAGACGCAGATGTAGAGAATGGACTTGAGGACACGAGGAGGGGGAAGGGTAAGCTGGGACGAAGTGAGAGAGTGGCATGGACATATATACAGTACCAAATGTAAAGTAGATAGCTAGTGGGAAGCACCGCATAGCACAGGGAGATCAGCTTAGTGCTTTGTGTCTACCTGGAGGAGTGGGATAGGGAGGATGGGAGGGAGATGCAAGAGGGAGTAGATATGGGGATATATGTATATGTATAGCTGATTCACTTTGTTGTAAAGCAGAAACTAACACACCATTGTAAAGCAATTATCTCTAATAAAGATGTTAAAAAAAAAACAAACCAAAAACCTTGAGGTTATCAAATTCATTGGAAGGTCTTGTAGGCTCTACCTTCCAAAATATATCTATAGTTAGACACCTCCTTGATTACACCGCCTAGTCTAAGCCACTACCATCTATTGCTATTTTCACGTAGCCTCCTAGCTGTTTTTCTTCTTCCGCCTTTGGCCCTCTACAGCCCATTCTCCACAGCAGCCAGTCAGCATCAATTTCCACTAAAAGTCCACATCCTTGTAATGGACTACAAAATCTGTACCTACCCTACTCTAAACTCATCTTCCCCTAAAAGTCTCCTCCTCACGCAATCTTCTCTAGCCACATTGATCTCCTTGTTGTTCTTCTTTCACAGCAAGCATATATCAATATTTATTCCCAGGCCTTTGCACTTGCTCTTCCTTCCGCCTGAGTGCTTTCCCCCAGATTTCACTTCCTTCTGGTCTCTGCTCATAGGTCACCTTATTTCCAGTGCTTGGACTGTGTCTCATGAGTTGTAGTTCCTTAATACATATTGCAGATGTCTGTGCATCATTGAAAAGTGATTTTTATCATGACTGGTGTAAAATTTTATGTCCTTTTTTTTCCTTAGAACTCTGATCAGACCAATTTTTAAGAATCTTTTGGGGAAAACTGTTCATCTTATTTCATAGGGTGTGAGGAAACTCTTCTATGCTTGTTTTGGATAAGTTTGATCTCATTTACTCATATTTTCCAAAAATTTCCTCAGAATTGATTTTTCAATGCTATATTTATGCTTATAATTATTCTTTGTCTTATTTTCATAGGATTTCTTAGAAGGATGGGAGGTAAATGTATAGCTCAATTCTGAATCTTTAAAACAGAAATACATAAAATGTGTTTGGATTTAACCAATTCCAAACATATCTATCCATTTGAAAAGTTAAATATTTCTCAGAGTGTGTATGTTTGTTTTAATTTGTTAAGTCTAATGACAATGCTTGGTGGTGTGCATGGATTTTCAGAACCTTTTGCAGTAATTCCACAGCCCTGGTATTTGAAACCATTGCTATGAATATATAGCAGAAACACAGTTGTTAGGAATGGTGGAAACATAGTTCCTAGGTGGTATCTCTTAGGAGTAGAGTATTTTAATCTTCTTGTTTCATACTCCAAAACCATCTTAGGTATTTCCCCGATAATATCTTAGAAAATTCAGGGTAAGGAACACAGGTACAGGAAAAAAGAAGGATAGCAGCTCTTCAGAAATGTTATAAAGATAACATTTTCCTTCATTTTCTGGAGACTATAGAAAAAAATGGTTGATAAGAGAGCTTGAAAGGCACTGTTAGAACAGTTCACATAGTATGTGAACTGTACCTATTTATGACACCTATTTTACTTTTCCATCTTTGTTGTTATTGTGTTTGTGTATATGTGTATGTGTGTATATATATATGTATATGTATGTATGTGTTTGTGTGTGTGTGTGTGTATATACATATATATGTATATATGTATATAGCCAGTGTTCTGCATTGGCTAGATTTCTGGAGACAGTTCACACTCAAACCGTTTTGTGATGCTGAGAATTTAAATAGTAATTTTTTGCATGCTTTGTGATTTTTCTGAAGATGGAATTAGCATGTCCTAAAAATGAAGTTTGGAAGGAGACAGCTCTTTTTTTTTTTTTTTTTTTTTTTTATTCACACACACACACACTGTATTTTATTTTTATAAGACATAAATAGACTGACACCAAGCATTGTACATGGATGACCACAACAAAAGCAACAATGATTGCAATTACCAAACATGAAACACACTCATACTATGTCATAATATTGACATTCAGTCCAGTAATCCTCCACTGTAACAGCTCCTTTACTTTGCAGTGAAAATTGATTTGTATATTCTTTGCCTCTGAGTCCTTGTGGGATTTTTTTTTTTTTTAAATTCAGACAGAAAGTCACAAAAATTATACTCATCCTCATCAGTTCACTCAGTCCCATGTAATTAATTTTTTTTTCATCTTGATCTTTTGTTAGCACTTTTATGAGTTCATCAGTTTTTCATTAGAGTTCTGAAAATGCTTATTCATTCAGTTCAGCAGTACAGTCAGTTACCAGAAACCTGTACTTGTCAGAGTCTTTTCCATGAATTTCTTGAAGATGAAACCCTTTTATAGGAACATATTTGCAAAATCATCAGAGTACACCCAGAACTGTCTGTAAATGACAAAAGACTTAAAAATGACCACGGTTAAAGATTTGATGAAAGTTCATAATAATGCAGTTGACAAGAAAATTAGTTATTTCTGAGATATACATTTTAAAGTAATAACTAGGATTATTACTTATAACATTATACCAGAACATATAAGATTTTTAGAAATTTCATGTAATGTCTGAAACATTTATATTAACATATTTCCATACATATTTCCATACAAATACAAATATAAGATTTTTAGAAATTTCATGTAATGTCTGAAACATTTATATTAACGTATTTCCATACATATTTCCATACAAATACAAATATAAGATTTTTAGAAATTTCATGTAATGTCTGAAACATTTATATTAACATATTTCCATACAAATAACCCAATGAAAGTTTAGTATTAGTTGTTTTGTTTGTTTTTTTATACTGCAGGTTCTTATTAGGCATCAGTTTCATACACATCAGTGTATACATGTCAATCCCAATTGCCCAATCCAGCACACCACCATCCCCACCTCACCGCAGTTTTCCCCCCTTGGTGTCCATATGACCATTCTCTACATTTGTGTCTCAACTTCTGCCCTGCAAACTGGCTCATCTGTACCATTTTTCTAGGTTCCGCATACATGCATTAATATACGATATTTGTTTTTCTCTTTCTGACTTACTTCACTCTGTATGACAGTCTCTAGATCCATCCATGTCTCAACAAATGACTCAATTTCGTTCCTTTTTATGGCTGAGTAATATTCCATTGTATATATGTACCACAACTTCTTTATCCATTCGTCTGTTGATGGGCATTTAGGTTGCTTCCATGACCTGGCTATTGTAAATAGTGCTGCAATGAACATTCGGGTGCATGTGTCTTTTTGAATTACGGTTTTCTCTGGGTATATGCCCAGTAGTGGGATTGCTGGGTCATATGGTAATTCTATTTTTAGTTTTTTAAGGAACCTCCATACTGCTCTCCGTAGTGGCTGTATCAATTTACATTCCCACCAACAGTGCAAGAGGGTTCCCTTTTCTCCACACCCTCTCCAGCATTTGTTGTTTGTAGATTTTCTGATGATGCCCATTCTAACAGGAGTGAGGTGATACCTCATTGTAGTTTTGATTTGCATTTCTCTAATAATTAGTGATGTTGAGCATCTTTTCATGTGCTTCGTGGCCATCTGTATGTCTTCTTTGGAGAAATGTCTATTTAGGCCTTCTGCCCATTTTTGGATTGGGGTGTTTGTTTCTTTGATATTGAGCTGAATGAGCTGTTTATATATTTTGGAGATTAATCCTTTGTCCGTTGATTCATTTGCAAATATTTTCTCCCATTCTGAGGGTTGTCTTTTCGTCTTGTTTATGGTTTCCTTTGCTGTGCAAAAGCTTTGAAGTTTCATTAGGTCCCATTTGTTTATTTTTGTTTTTATTTCCATTACTCTAGGAGGTGGATCAAAAAAGATCTTGCTGTGATTTATGTCAAAGAGTGTTCTTCCTATGTTTTCCTCTAAGAGTTTTATAGTGTCCAGTCTTATATTTAGGTCTCTAATCCATTTTGAGTTTATTTTTGTGTATGGTGTTAGGGAGTATTCTAATTTCATTCTTTTACATGTAGCTGTCCAGTTTTCCCAGCACCACTTATTGAAGAGACTGTCTTTTCTCCATTGTATATCTTTGCCTCCTTTGTCATAGATTAGTTGACCATAGGTGCGTGGGTTAATCTCTGGGCTCTCTATGTTGTTCCATTGATCTATGTTTCTGTTTTTGTGCCAGTACCATACTGTCTTGATTACTGTAGCTTTGTAGTATAGTCTGAAGTCTGGGAGTCTGATTCCTCCAGCTCCATTTTTTTCCCTCAAGACTGCTTTGGCTATTCGGGGTCTTTTGTGTCTCCATACAAATTTTAAGATGATTTGTTCTAGCTCCGTAAAAAATGCCATTGGTAATTTGATAGGGATTGCATTGAATCTGTAGATTGCTTTGGGTAGTATACTCATTTTCACAATGTTGATTCTTCCAATCCAAGAACATGGTATATCTCTCCATCTGTTGGTATCATCTTTAATTTCTTTCATCAGTGTCTTATAGTTTTCTGCATACAGGTCTTTCGTCTCCCTAGGTAGGTTTATTCCTAGGTATTTTATTCTTTTTGTTGCAATGGTAAATGGGAGTGTTTCCATAATTTCTCTTTCAGATTTTTCATCATTAGTGTATAGGAATGCAAGAGATTTCTGTGCATTAATTTTGTATCCTGCAACTTTACCATATTCATTAATCAGCTCTAGCAGTTTTCTGGTGGCAGTTTTAGGATTCTCTATGTATAGTATCATGTCATCCGCAAACAGTGACAGTTTTACTTCTTCTTTTCCAATTTGTATTCCTTTTATTTCTTTTTCTTCTCTGATTGCCGTGGCTAGGACTTCCAGAACTATGTTGAATAATAGTGGTGAGAGTGGACATCCTTGTCTCGTTCCTGATCTTAGAGGAAATGCTTTCAGTTTTTCACCATTGAGAATGATGTTTGCTGTGGGTTTGTCATATATGGCCTTTATTATGTTGAGGTAGGTTCCCTCTATGCCCACTTTCTGGAGAGTTTTTATCAGAAATGGGTGTTGAATTTTGTCAAAAGCTTTTCTGCATCTATTGAGATGATCATATGGTTTTTATTCTTCAAGTTTGTTAATATGGTGTATCACATTGATTGATTTGCGTATATTGAAGAATCCTTGCATCCCTGGGATAAATCCCACTTGATCGTGGTGTATGATCCTTTTAATGTGTTGCTGGATTCTGTTTGCTAGTATTTTGTTGAGGATTTTTGCATCTATATTCATCAGTGATATTGGTCTGTAATTTTCTTTTTTTGTAGTGTCTTTGTCTGGTTTTGGTATCAGGGTGATGGTGGCCTCATAGAATGAGTTTGGGAGTGTTCCTTCCTCTGCAATTTTTTGGAAGAGTTTGAGAAGGATGGGTGTTAGCTCTTCTCTAAATGTTTGATAGAATTCACCTGTGAAGCCATCTGGTCCTGGACTTTTGTTTGTTGGAAGATTTTTAATCACAGTTTCAATTTCATTACTTGTGATTGGTCTGTTCATATTTTCTGTTTCTTCCTGATTCAGTCTGGGAAGGTTATACCTTTCTAAGAATTTGTCCATTTCTTCCAGGTTGTCCATTTTATTGGCATAAAGTTGCTTGTAGTAGTCTCTTAGGATGCTTTGTATTTCTGTGGTGTCTGTTGTAACTTCTCCTTTTTCATTTCTGATTTTATTGATTTGAGTCCTCTCCCTCTTTTTCTTGATGAGTCTGGCTAATGGCTTATCAATTTTGTTTATCTTCTCAAAGAACCAACTTTTAGTTTTATTGATCTTTGCTATTGTTTTCTTTGTTTCTATTTCATTTATTTCTGCTCTGATCTTTATGATTTCTTTCCTTCTGCTAACTTTGGGTTTTGTTTGTTCTTCTTTCTCTAGTTTCTTTAGGTGTAAGGTTAGATTGTTTACTTGAGATTTTTCTTGTTTCTTTAGGTAGGCTTGTATAGCTATAAACTTCCCTCTTAGAACCGCTTTTGCTGCATCCCATAGGTTTTGGGTCGTCGTGTTTTCATTGTCATTTGTCTCTAGGTATTTTTTGATTTCCTCTTTGATTTCTTCAGTGATCTCTTGGTTATTTAGTAACGTATTGTTTAGCCTCCATGTGTTTGTCCTTTTTACCTTTTTTTCCCTTTTATTCATTTCTAATCTCATAGCGTTGTGGTCAGAAAAGATGCTTGATATGATTTCAATTTTCTTAAATTTACTGAGGCTTGATTTGTGACCCAAGATGTGATCTATCCTGGAGAATGTTCCGTGCGCACTTGAGAAGAACGTGTAATCTGCTGTTTTTGGATGGAATGTCCTATATATATCAATTAAATCTATCTGGTCTATTGTGTCATTTAAAGCTTCTGTTTCCTTATTTATTTTCATTTTGGATGATCTGTCCATTGGTGTAAGTGAGGTGTTAAAGTCCCCCACTATTATTGTGTTACTGTCGATTTCCTCTTTTATAGCTGTTAGCAGTTGCCTTATGTATTGAGGTGCTCCTATGTTGGGTGCATATATATTTATAATTGTTATATCTTCTTCTTGGATTGATCCCTGGATCATTATGTAGTGTCCTTCCTTGTCTCTTGTAACATTCTTTATTTTAAAGTCTATTTTATCTGATATGAGTATAGCTACTCCAGCTTTCTTTTGATTTCCATTTGCATGGAATATCTTTTTCCATCCCCTCACTTTCAGTCTGTATGTGTCCCTAGGTCTAAAGTGGGTCTCTTGTAGACAGCATATATATGGGTCTTGTTTTTGTATCCATTCAGCCAGTCTATGTCTTTTGGTTGGGGCATTTAATCCATTCACGTTTAAGGTAATTACCGATATGTATGTTCCTATGACCATTTTCTTAATTGTTTTGGGTTTGTCTTTGTAGGTCCTTTTCTTCTCTTGTGTTTCCCACTTAGAGAAGTTCCTTTAGCATTTGTTGTAGAGCTGGTTTGGTGGTGCTGAATTCTCTTAGCTTTTGCTTGTCTGCAAAGCTTTTGATTTCTCCATCAAATCTAAATGAGATCCTTGCCGGGTAGAGTAATCTTGGTTGTAGGTTCTTCCCTTTCATCACTTTAAGTATATCATGCCACTCCCTTCTGGCTTGCAGAGTTTCTGCTGAGAAATCAGCTGTTAACCTTATGGGAGTTCCTTTGTATGTTATTTGTCGTTTTTCCCTTGCTGCTTTCAATAATTTTTCTTTGTCTTTAATTTTTGCCACTTTGATTACTATGTGTCTCGGCGTGTTTCTCCTTGGGTTTATTCTGTATGGGACTCTCTGCGCTTCCTGGACTTGGGTGGCTATTTCCTTTCCCATGTTAGGGAAGTTTTCGACTATAATCTCTTCAAATATTTTCTCTGGTCCTTTCTCTCTCTCTTCTCCTTCTGGGACCCCTATAATGCGAATGTTGTTGCGTTTAATGTTGTCCCAGAGGTCTCTTAGGCTGTCTTCATTTCTTTTCATTCTTTTTTCTTTAGTCTGTTCTGCAGCAGTGAATTCCACCATTCTGTCTTCCAGGTCACTTATCCGTTCTTCTGCCTCAGTTATTCTGCTATTGATTCCTTCTAGTGTAGTTTTCATTTCAGTTATTGTATTGGTGATCTCTGTTTGTTTGTTCTTTAATTCTTCTAGGTCTTTGTTAATCATTTCTTGCATCTTCTCAATCTTTGCCTCCATTCTTATTCCGAGGTCCTGGATCATCTTCACTATCATTATTCTGAATTCTTTTTCTGGAAGGTTGCCTATCTCCACTTCATTTAGTTGTTTTTCTGGGGTTTTTTCTTGTTCCTTCATCTGGTGCATAGCCCTCTGCCTTTTCATCTTCTCTATCTTTCTGTAACTGTGGTTTTTGGTCCACAGGCTGCAGGATCGTAGTTTTTCTTGCTTCTGTTGTCTGCCCTCTGGTGGTTGAGGCTATCTAAGAGGCTTGATGGGAGGCTCTGGTGGTGGGTAGAGCTGACTGTTGCTGTGGCGGTCAGAGCTCAGTAAAACCTTAATCCACTTGACTGTTGATGGGTGGGGCTGGGTTCCCTCCCTGTTGCTGTGGCGGTCAGAGCTCAGTAAAACCTTAATCCACTTGACTGTTGATGGGTGGGGCTGGGTTCCCTCCCTGTTGGTTGTTTTGCCTGAGGCAACCCAACACTGGAGCCTACCGGTGCTCTTTGGTGGGGTCAATGGCAGACTCTGGGAGGGCTCACGCCAAGGAGAACTTCCCAGAGCCTCTGCTGCCAGTGTCCTTATCCCCACGGTGAAACAGAGCCACCACTCGCCTCTGCAGGAGACCCCCCAACACCAGCAGGTAGGTCCGGTTCAGTCTCCCCCAGGGTCACTGCTCCTTCCCCTGGGTCCCAATGCACACATTACTTTGTGTGTGCCCTCCAAGAGTGGGGTCTCTGTTTCCCCCAGTCCTGTCAAAGTCCTGCAATCAATTCCCTCTAGGCTTCAAAGTCTGATTCTCTAGGAATTCCTCCTCCCGTTGCCGGACCCCCAGGTTGGGAAGCCTGACGTGGGGCTCAGAACCTTCACTCCAGTGGGTGGAATTCTGTGGTAAAAGTGTTCGCCAGTCTGTGAGTCACCCACCCAGCAGTTATGGGATTTGATTTTACTCTGATTGCGCCCCTCCTACCGTCTCACTGTGGCTTCTCCTCTGTCCTTGGACGCGGGGTATCCTCCTTGGTGAAGTCCAGGGTCTTCCTGTCAATGATTGTCCAGCAGCCAGTGGTGATTCTGGTGCTCTCGCAAGAGGCAGTGAGAGCACGTCCTTCTACTCCGCCATCTTGGTTAATCTCCCCGACAGCTCTTTTTTTTAAAAAAGAATTTTATTGATTTACTTTTTTACACATTTAGTTTCTTTTCCAACATTTTTAGATTCAATCATCAGACGCAGAAGACATTTTTGTATTTGTGTGGATAACCTTGAGTTGCATCTCTCCTGTGTTACTTGTTGATGCTCCTTCCTCTTCTGCCCTTCATGGATATGCCATTTAAGGCTTTTACGTCGCTAGACTAACACTGAATACCAGAGTCTGCAAAGTTAAAGAACTGAGGGGCTTTAGATAACATTTCACTTGCTCTGAAAAGAGAGAAAGCATGAAAGAAAGGGCATGGATTCTGGAATCAGACAACTGGAGTTTGGACTCATCCCTGCTACCTGTGAACTCACTTGTCGGACATTGGACGAGTTAATTAACCTTTCTAAGTCTTACACATCTGTAAAAAGATGAATAATATACCCACCTTGTTAGACTGTTGTGAAGACTGGAGACAATGTCTATGAAATTCATTGCCTAAGGTAAGGTACGAAATAGTAGGCGTGTTGGGTTCTCTAGAGAAACAGAATCAATAGGAGTGTGTGTGTGTGTGTGTGTGTGTGTGTGTGTGTGTGTGTGTGTGTATTGAGACTAATTTTAAGGAATTGACTCATGTGATTATGGGGGCTGGAAAGTCCAAAATCTGTAGAACAGGCCAGCAGCCTGGAAACTTAATCAGGATTTCTATGTTGTCTTGGGAAAGAATTCCTTCTTCTCTGGGGAAATTGTTTATGCTCTTTAGGCCTTCAACTGATTAGATGAGGCCCACCACATTATTGAGAGTAATTTTCTGCACTTAAAGTCAACTGATTGTGATGTTAATCACATCTACAAAATATTTTCACAGTGGCATCTAGACTAGCGTTTGACCAGACAACTGAGCACCATAACCTAGTCAAGTTGGCATATAAAATTTAACCATCTTAGTAGATATTTAATAAATGGTAGCTATTTTTTTTTAATAAATAAATTTATTTATTTATTTTTGGCTGCATTGGGTCTTGTCGCTGTGCGCGGGCTTTTCTCTAGTTGCAGTGAGTGGGGGCTACTCTTTGTTGCGGTGTGTGGGCTTCTCATTGCAGTGGCTTCTCTTGTTGCAGAGCACAGGCTCTAGGCACGCGGGCTTCAGTAGTTGTGGCTCACAGGCTCTAGAGCGCAGGCTCAGTAGTTGTGGTGCACGGGCTTAGTTGCTCTGCGGCATGTGGGATCTTCCCGGACCAGGGCTTGAACCTGTGTCCCTGGCACTGGCAGGCGGATTCTCAACCACTGTGCCACCAGGGAAGCTCCGTAGCTATTGTTTTTAAGGGTGATATTTTCTATTACTTTGATTATCATTTTTTAATTCACTAAACATTTATTAAGCATTTACCATATATCAGGCACGTGTTAGGTATATGTGGTTGGGGAGGATAAATAAGGATAGGATATGCCACTTGTTCTGTAGGAGTTTATATTTTAATGGGAGAGACAGCAAGTCAAAGAGAAATTATAATATACTAGGAATTACGGATAGATATATAACACTATAAAATATATATGTATGCTATTGGTATATATTTATATTTATACCTATACTTATGTTTATCTTTATCAAATTCTATATATCCATCCATCCACTCATCCAATCATCCATTTAATTAGCCAGGCCTTGTTTCCATCTTTGCCCTGTTTTGGAGGGAAGAAAAAACTTGTCTTGGATGACCCTACTGTGGATAAGCAATGGTCGATGTCGGTGCAAAAATGAACTCCAACCATTATTATAGTGTGTCAGGCAGCTATGTGGTTTACAAAGGTATTGCAAAGACCCTCTTCAAAAGCAATGCATGAATAAAACACTTTTCCTGTGTGTACCAAGGCTAAAGCTCTACTTCTCTATGGGTTTTATTGTGTACAGTTAAATTATGGCTCATCCGTATGATAAAATATTACAAAGTTATTAAGTCATTCTAAAAGAATATTTAAAATTCTTACAATTTGTTAGGTAGGCAAAAATTAATATAAAATGTTATTTATATGCATTGAAAATGACTGGAAGGGAATATATCAAAAAGTTCACAGTGGCTATTTTCAGGTGGAGGGATTATAGTTGGTTTTGACTGACTGTTTTATATGTTTTTGTGTTTCTTAAATTTTTTAATATGAATGTCTATTACTTTATTCCCTTTTTTAAAAAATTGTAGTAAAATCCCTTGTATGTGATAACTTGCTTCTCTCTTGCTTCTTTCAAGATTCTCCTCTTGTCTTTGTCTTACTGAAGTTTGATTAAAATGTGTTTCAGTGTGTGTCTCTTTGATTTCATCTTACTTCGAGTTTCTTGGGTTCCTTGGCTGAGTATATTCATGTCTTTCATCAAATTTGGGAAAATTTGAGCTATTATTTCTTCAAATATTCTCTCTGCCCCTTTCTCTCTCTCTTCTACTTCTGAAACTCCCATGATGCATATGTTGTTCCACTTGATGGTATCCTACAGGTCCCTTAGGCTCTGTTCACTTTTCTGTAATCTTTTTTCTTTCTGTTCCTCAGTCTAAATAATTTTCATTGTTCTGTCATCAGGATCAGTAATTCTTTTCTCTGCCTGCTCAAACCTGCCTTTTGAATCCCTCTAGTGAACTTTTCATTTTGATTGTTGTACTTTTTAGCTACTGACTTTCTTTTTGGTTTCTTTTTAGGTTTTCTGTCTCTTTATCGATATTTCCATTTTATTCACACATCCTTTTCTTGACTTTCTTCACATCTTCCTTTAGTTCTTTTTTTTTTTTTTTTCCTTTAGTTCTTTAAGCATCTTTAAGACAGTTGTTTTCAAGTCTTTATCTAGTATATCTTCCGTTAGGTCTCTTTCAGGTTCAGTTTCTATTGATTTGTTATTATTTTTTCCTTTAAATGGGCCATATTTTCCTATTTCTTTGAATGCCTTGTGATTTTTGTTGTTTGTTGTTGTTGTTGAACACTGGACATTTGAACCTAATAATGTGGTAACTCAAATCAGATTCTCCCCTTTCCCAAGAGTTTGCTGTTTTTTGTTATTGTTTTGTTTGATAGTTGTAGGCTGTCTCTTTGCCAAGTATCATCAGGAGATATAAACGTAATGTCTTCTTAGGTCTTTTCTGAGCCTCTCCCTGGGCATGTGCAGTCACTTTCTAGTTTTCCCTTTGTTTTTTAATGCCCTAGTTCTTAATGTCTGGCTTCCAAAAGAGGAAAAAGTTAAAAATGAAGGGGGGAAAAGGTTGCTGGCCCTTTAAATCCCCCCAAAAGTCACTTCTGCTGGAGGGGGAGTGGCTTACAAGAATGGGGAGAGATGCAACAACAATGGCTGCCCAAATTTTTGTCTGCACCTCTGTGCACCTCAAGCAGCAATCAGCAATCAGTCCACAGAGCCCCAGTATTTGGAAGACAAGGTTCTTTTTTCTCACCCTAACTCGCACAAGCTGTGTGTAAGCTGTTTCAGGAACAGGTGTACAGCTGCCTGCCATGTGACTGGGGGTGAGAGATGGGCAAGTGTTACTATGTTAAGAGCTGAAATTGATTCTGCAAGTCTTCTTCTAGAAATTACAGTCCTTCAACAGAGTCTAGAGTTCCAAAATAGTTATTATATCAGACAGATTCTGCTGGGGCAATTATTGTCTAGGTGAAGAGACCAATTCCTGGTGCTCCCTACTCTGCCATTTTATCAGAATTCTCTCCTATTACTTATATATCAGAAAAAAATATATGGAATTGAAGGGGAGCAGTTAAGTTTCTTTGATATAATATATGGTTAAGCAAAATACACAAGTTTGTATAAAATAACGTGAAAACTACCCATATTTACAAATTGTCTTGGTATTTAAGTATTGCAGCATTTGGCATTACTAAATTCAGAAAAGGAAAGATAGGCACCATGTATAAATTTTCGTGAGAATTTTGAATTGACAGTAATGGATAAAAGAGAGGCTGCCTACCAAAAGCTAATGAGCTTTATTAAGAAACTTGTTGCTTAGAGTTTATAGGAAAGATGGATAATGAAAGGCTCTATCTTTCACTTTATAATGAAAGGATCTCTCGGGTATTATAAGATTGTTTTGTAGTGAATGAATGAAAGCCAGAGAGAAAGATAACTGGGTATTATGTAAATGGATTAGAATTGGTTTGGTTGCGGGTTATCTACCCCAACTCTCCTGGGTAGGGCGACAGTGGGGATAGTGGATGTGGCTTACCATCCCGAATTCTGAAACAGTGTTTTCAAAGTGTGGTCCCCTGACTAGACACATCAGCATCACCTGGAAATTGTTAGGAGGCAAATTTAACTTGGGGAGGGAGTCTTCTTCCTTCAAGAAGTCCTCCAGGTGATTCTGATGCATGCTAAAATTTGAGAACCACTACTCTGTAGGAAGTGGTCCTTAACTTGAAATTTAATATCTGTAG
This sequence comes from Balaenoptera musculus, assembly GCF_009873245.2. NCBI lineage: Eukaryota > Metazoa > Chordata > Mammalia > Artiodactyla > Balaenopteridae > Balaenoptera > Balaenoptera musculus. The sequence continues at coordinate 40,344,727 of NC_045788.1, forward strand.
TATCCCTCTCTGTTTTTTGCTCTGTTTGAAAGTCTTTACTATATATGTATTATAGGAAGGGGATATTTTGTATCTTTTTACTCTGTCTGATTGATCAGAGGTTCAAAGGAATGTGAGGCATAAAACTTAAATAAATGTTTAAAGGCTATGAAGGTAGTGTCAGAAGTAGAATCAGGTCTTCTAGATTCAGAACTCTATCTGCAGGAACAATACATGCTCAGATTTTCCTGTCAACAAACTGACAAATTGTAAAAATTACTCATGGAAGACTTTTGTTGATGTTTTTGTTCTGTTTTCCTTTTAATTATCCAAAGGTTATTAATATTAATTAGTTAAAATTGTTAATTAGTTAAAAATTGTCTTGTGGTTATTTTGCTCTTTTGTTTGTCACACCCCATTGCTATTTATTCTTAGTTCTAGGTACCCTGTACTGGCAAATAAAACCTTTCTGGGGGGCCTTAGAATCAGACTAGGGAATCAAGGTCCTCTAGCAATTACTTTTTACTGAGCCCTGTCTTACCTTCAAAGGTAAGACAAATCAAGATAAGTGTTTAAGACATTTATTTGATTTCATCTTTATTTTCCTTTGAAGTCATATTTATTTTCCAATAGCTGTGGCGAAGTGAAAGTCAACAACAGCAACAAAAATCAAGAACGTGGCATTTGAGGACAAAAATCCATTGAGATTTAGGGCAGCACAAGCTGTGGATAAAATATACTGAAATACAATGCTACTTAGATGAAATAGTAAGAACAGTGGAAACTCAGAGTGTTCCAGAAACTGATATGAATGGAAAACTCATCAGCTAAAGCAATTTATCAGGCAAATGAATCCATTTTCTTATACAAACTGGATATATAGTACATACCATGTAAGAGCAGGGTTTTCTTAGGTTAATATCTATTAGAAGAACAGGCTTTAAAAAAAACTATTCATTTCAATGTCACTAAGTTACATCTTTTGAATTTGAAGTAGTTCTGTGTTTTGGGATTAAATTTCTCTTTGATGGACAGAAGCTAACTAAAATAAACATGCTAATTATGGTTTTTAAAAATCATAATACCTTTTAAATAATTTGTTTTTAATTAACTCTCTTGTATGGCATGTAAATTCTTGTCCTCAACCTTTCTATTAGCAGAATTTTAATTCTAGGTATTTCACCTCTTTTTTCCTCTCCCTTTTAAAATATACCTTTTAAACTTAAGAAAAGAAAAATTGATAAGAGGGGTATGTGTGATTGTTATAGCAGAATAAAATCCCAGATACCCTTCTTTGACTTTTTCTCATACATGCAAATAATCTCAGTTTTAAACAGGTTTTCTACTTCCATTTAAGCACAGACCACTATCCATATTTTGGAAGCCTATCCTAGACTATGAAGCCAGAATAGACATGATACCTTGGACAGGATTTGATTTGGAGAGCTTTGTGGATTGGCACAAGCAGCTAATGAAGCAAGGGTGTTGGTTTGATATCCTAGGAATCATTTTTTTTTTTTTTTTTTTTTTTTGTTTTTGTTTTTTGTTTTTTTTTTTTTTTATTCACACACACACACACTGTATTTTATTTTTACAAGACATAAATAGACTGACACCAAGCATTGTACATGGATGACCACAACAAAAGCAACAATGATTGCAATTACCAAACATGAAACACACTCATACTATGTCATAATATTGACATTCAGTCCAGTAATCCTCCACTGTAACAGCTCCTTTACTTTGCAGTGAAAATTGATTTGTATATTCTTTGCCTCTGAGTCCTTGTGGGATTTTTTTTTTTTTTTTTTTAAATTCAGACAGAAAGTCACAAAAATTATACTCATCCTCATCAGTTCACTCAGTCCCATGTAATTAATTTTTTTTTCATCTTGATCTTTTGTTAGCACTTTTATGAGTTCATCAGTTTTTCATTAGAGTTCTGAAAATGCTTATTCATTCAGTTCAGCAGTACAGTCAGTTACCAGAAACCTGTACTTGTCAGAGTCTTTTCCATGAATTTCTTGAAGATGAAACTCTTTTATAGGAACATATTTGCAAAATCATCAGAGTACACCCAGAACTGTCTGTAAATGACAAAAGACTTAAAAATGACCACGGTTAAAGATTTGATGAAAGTTCATAATAATGCAGTTGACAAGAAAATTAGTTATTTCTGAGATATACATTTTAAAGTAATAACTAGGATTATTACTTATAACATTATACCAGAACATATAAGATTTTTAGAAATTTCATGTAATGTCTGAAACATTTATATTAACATATTTCCATACATATTTCCATACAAATACAAATATAAGATTTTTAGAAATTTCATGTAATGTCTGAAACATTTATATTAACATATTTCTATACATATTTCCATACAAATACAAATATAAGATTTTTAGAAATTTCATGTAATGTCTGAAACATTTATATTAACATATTTCCATACAATAACCCAATGAAAGTTTAGTATTAGTTGTTTTGTTTGTTTTTTTATACTGCAGGTTCTTATTAGGCATCAGTTTCATACACATCAGTGTATACATGTCAATCCCAATTGCCCAATCCAGCACACCACCATCCCCACCTCACCGCAGTTTTCCCCCCTTGGTGTCCATATGACCATTCTCTACATTTGTGTCTCAACTTCTGCCCTGCAAACTGGCTCATCTGTACCATTTTTCTAGGTTCCGCATACATGCATTAATATACGATATTTGTTTTTCTCTTTCTGACTTACTTCACTCTGTATGACAGTCTCTAGATCCATCCATGTCTCAACAAATGACTCAATTTCGTTCCTTTTTATGGCTGAGTAATATTCCATTGTATATATGTACCACATCTTCTTTATCCATTCGTCTGTTGATGGGCATTTAGGTTGCTTCCATGACCTGGCTATTGTAAATAGTGCTGCAATGAACATTCGGGTGCATGTGTCTTTTTGAATCACGGTTTTCTCTGGGTATATGCCCAGTAGTGGGATTGCTGGGTCATATGGTAATTCTATTTTTAGTTTTTTAAGGAACCTCCATACTGTTCTCCATAGTGGCTGTATCAATTTACATTCCCACCAACAGTGCAAGAGGGTTCCCTTTTCTCCACACCCTCTCCAGCATTTGTTGTTTGTAGATTTTCTGATGATGCCCATTCTAACAGGAGTGAGGTGATACCTCATTGTAGTTTTGATTTGCATTTCTCTAATAATTAGTGATGTTGAGCATCTTTTCATGTGCTTCGTGGCCATCTGTATGTCTTCTTTGGAGAAATGTCTATTTAGGTCTTCTGCCCATTTTTGGATTGGGGTGTTTGTTTCTTTGATATTGAGCTGAATGAGCTGTTTATATATTTTGGAGATTAATCCTTTGTCCGTTGATTCATTTGCAAATATTTTCTCCCATTCTGAGGGTTGTCTTTTCGTCTTGTTTATGGTTTCCTTTGCTGTGCAAAAGCTTTGAAGTTTCATTAGGTCCCATTTGTTTATTTTTGTTTTTATTTCCATTACTCTAGGAGGTGGATCAAAAAAGATCTTGCTGTGATTTATGTCAAAGAGTGTTCTTCCTATGTTTTCCTCTAAGAGTTTTATAGTGTCCAGTCTTATATTTAGGTCTCTAATCCATTTTGAGTTTATTTTTGTGTATGGTGTTAGGGAGTATTCTAATTTCATTCTTTTACATGTAGCTGTCCAGTTTTCCCAGCACCACTTATTGAAGAGACTGTCTTTTCTCCATTGTATATCTTTGCCTCCTTTGTCATAGATTAGTTGACCATAGGTGCGTGGGTTAATCTCTGGGCTTTCTATCTTGTTCCATTGATCTATGTTTCTGTTTTTGTGCCAGTACCATACTGTCTTGATTACTGTAGCTTTGTAGTATAGTCTGAAGTCTGGGAGTCTGATTCCTCCAGCTCCATTTTTTTCCCTCAAGACTGCTTTGGCTATTTGGGGTCTTTTGTGTCTCCATACAAATTTTAAGATGATTTGTTCTAGCTCCGTAAAAAATGCCATTGGTAATTTGATAGGGATTGCATTGAATCTGTAGATTGCTTTGGGTAGTATACTCATTTTCACAATGTTGATTCTTCCAATCCAAGAACATGGTATATCTCTCCATCTGTTGGTATCATCTTTAATTTCTTTCATCAGTGTCTTATAGTTTTCTGCATACAGGTCTTTCGTCTCCCTAGGTAGGTTTATTCCTAGGTATTTTATTCTTTCTGTTGCAGTGGTAAATGGGAGTGTTTCCATAATTTCTCTTTCAGATTTTTCATCATTAGTGTATAGGAATGCAAGAGATTTCTGTGCATTAATTTTGTATCCTGCAACTTTACCATATTCATTAATCAGCTCTAGCAGTTTTCTGGTGGCAGTTTTAGGATTCTCTATGTATAGTATCATGTCATCCGCAAACAGTGACAGTTTTACTTCTTCTTTTCCAATTTGTATTCCTTTTATTTCTTTTTCTTCTCTGATTGCCGTGGCTAGGACTTCCAGAACTATGTTGAATAATAGTGGTGAGAGTGGACATCCTTGTCTCGTTCCTGATCTTAGAGGAAATGCTTTCAGTTTTTCACCATTGAGAATGATGTTTGCTGTGGGTTTGTCATATATGGCCTTTATTATGTTGAGGTAGGTTCCCTCTATGCCCACTTTCTGGAGAGTTTTTATCAGAAATGGGTGTTGAATTTTGTCAAAAGCTTTTCCTGCATCTATTGAGATGATCATATGGTTTTTATTCTTCAGTTTGTTAATATGGTGTATCACATTGATTGATTTGCGTATATTGAAGAATCCTTGCATCCCTGGGATAAATCCCACTTGATCGTGGTGTATGATCCTTTTAATGTGTTGCTGGATTCTGTTTGCTAGTATTTTGTTGAGGATTTTTGCATCTATATTCATCAGTGATATTGGTCTGTAATTTTCTTTTTTTGTAGTGTCTTTGTCTGGTTTTGGTATCAGGGTGATGGTGGCCTCATAGAATGAGTTTGGGAGTGTTCCTTCCTCTGCAATTTTTTGGAAGAGTTTGAGAAGGATGGGTGTTAGCTCTTCTCTAAATGTTTGATAGAATTCACCTGTGAAGCCATCTGGTCCTGGACTTTTGTTTGTTGGAAGATTTTTAATCACAGTTTCAATTTCATTACTTGTGATTGGTCTGTTCATATTTTCTGTTTCTTCCTGATTCAGTCTGGGAAGGTTATACCTTTCTAAGAATTTGTCCATTTCTTCCAGGTTGTCCATTTTATTGGCATAAAGTTGCTTGTAGTAGTCTCTTAGGATGCTTTGTATTTCTGTGGTGTCTGTTGTAACTTCTCCTTTTTCATTTCTGATTTTATTGATTTGAGTCCTCTCCCTCTTTTTCTTGATGAGTCTGGCTAATGGCTTATCAATTTTGTTTATCTTCTCAAAGAACCAACTTTTAGTTTTATTGATCTTTGCTATTGTTTTCTTTGTTTCTATTTCATTTATTTCTGCTCTGATCTTTATGATTTCTTTCCTTCTGCTAACTTTGGGTTTTGTTTGTTCTTCTTTCTCTAGTTTCTTTAGGTGTAAGGTTAGATTGTTTACTTGAGATTTTTCTTGTTTCTTGAGGTAGGCTTGTATAGCTATAAACTTCCCTCTTAGAACCGCTTTTGCTGCATCCCATAGGTTTTGGGTCGTCGTGTTTTCATTGTCATTTGTCTCTAGGTATTTTTTGATTTCCTCTTTGATTTCTTCAGTGATCTCTTGGTTATTTAGTAACGTATTGTTTAGCCTCCATGTGTTTGTCCTTTTTACGTTTTTTTCCCTGTATTCATTTCTAATCTCATAGCGTTGTGGTCAGCAAAGATGCTTGATATGATTTCAATTTTCTTAAATTTACTGAGGCTTGATTTGTGACCCAAGATGTGATCTATCCTGGAGAATGTTCCGTGCGCACTTGAGAAGAACGTGTAATCTGCTGTTTTTGGATGGAATGTCCTATATATATCAATTAAATCTATCTGGTCTATTGTGTCATTTAAAGCTTCTGTTTCCTTATTTATTTTCATTTTGGATGATCTGTCCATTGGTGTAAGTGAGGTGTTAAAGTCCCCCACTATTATTGTGTTACTGTCGATTTCCTCTTTTATAGCTGTTAGCAGTTGCCTTATGTATTGAGGTGCTCCTATGTTGGGTGCATATATATTTATAATTGTTATATCTTCTTCTTGGATTGATCCCTGGATCATTATGTAGTGTCCTTCCTTGTCTCTTGTAACATTCTTTATTTTAAAGTCTATTTTATCTGATATGAGTATAGCTACTCCAGCTTTCTTTTGATTTCCATTTGCATGGAATATCTTTTTCCATCCCCTCACTTTCAGTCTGTATGTGTCCCTAGGTCTAAAGTGGGTCTCTTGTAGACAGCATATATATGGGTCTTGTTTTTGTATCCATTCAGCCAGTCTATGTCTTTTGGTTGGGGCATTTAATCCATTCACGTTTAAGGTAATTATCGATATGTATGTTCCTATGACCATTTTCTTAATTGTTTTGGGTTTGTCTTTGTAGGTCCTTTTCTTCTCTTGTGTTTCCCACTTAGAGAAGTTCCTTTAGCATTTGTTGTAGAGCTGGTTTGGTGGTGCTGAATTCTCTTAGCTTTTGCTTGTCTGCAAAGCTTTTGATTTCTCCATCAAATCTAAATGAGATCCTTGCCGGATAGAGTAATCTTGGTTGTAGGTTCTTCCCTTTCATCACTTTAAGTATATCATGCCACTCCCTTCTGGCTTGCAGAGTTTCTGCTGAGAAATCAGCTGTTAACCTTATGGGAGTTCCCTTGTATGTTATTTGTCGTTTTTCCCTTGCTGCTTTCAATAATTTTTCTTTGTCTTTAATTTTTGCCACTTTGATTACTATGTGTCTCGGCGTGTTTCTCCTTGGGTTTATTCTGTATGGGACTCTCTGCGCTTCCTGGACTTGGGTGGCTATTTCCTTTCCCATGTTAGGGAAGTTTTCGACTATAATCTCTTCAAATATTTTCTCTGGTCCTTTCTCTCTCTCTTCTCCTTCTGGGACCCCTATAATGCGAATGTTGTTGCGTTTAATGTTGTCCCAGAGGTCTCTTAGGCTGTCTTCATTTCTTTTCATTCTTTTTTCTTTAGTCTGTTCTGCAGCAGTGAATTCCACCATTCTGTCTTCCAGGTCACTTATCCGTTCTTCTGCCTCAGTTATTCTGCTATTGATTCCTTCTAGTGTAGTTTTCATTTCAGTTATTGTATTGGTGATCTCTGTTTGTTTGTTCTTTAATTCTTCTAGGTCTTTGTTAATCATTTCTTGCATCTTCTCAATCTTTGCCTCCATTCTTATTCCGAGGTCCTGGATCATCTTCACTATCATTATTCTGAATTCTTTTTCTGGAAGGTTGCCTATCTCCACTTCATTTAGTTGTTTTTCTGGGGTTTTTTCTTGTTCCTTCATCTGGTGCATAGCCCTCTGCCTTTTCATCTTCTCTGTCTTTCTGTAGCTGTGGTTTTTGGTCCACAGGCTGCAGGATCGTAGTTTTTCTTGCTTCTGTTGTCTGCCCTCTGGTGGTTGAGGCTATCTAAGAGGCTTGATGGGAGGCTCTGGTGGTGGGTAGAGCTGACTGTTGCTGTGGCGGTCAGAGCTCAGTAAAACCTTAATCCACTTGACTGTTGATGGGTGGGGCTGGGTTCCCTCCCTGTTGCTGTGGCGGTCAGAGCTCAGTAAAACCTTAATCCACTTGACTGTTGATGGGTGGGGCTGGGTTCCCTCCCTGTTGGTTGTTTTGCCTGAGGCAACCCAACACTGGAGCCTACCGGTGCTCTTTGGTGGGGTCAGTGGCAGACTCTGGGAGGGCTCACACCAAGGAGAACTTCCCAGAGCCTCTGCTGCCAGTGTCCTTATCCCCACGGTGAAACAGAGCCACCACTCGCCTCTGCAGGAGACCCCCCAACACCAGCAGGTAGGTCCGGTTCAGTCTCCCCCAGGGTCACTGCTCCTTCCCCTGGGTCCCAATGCACACATTACTTTGTGTGTGCCCTCCAAGAGTGGGGTCTCTGTTTCCCCCAGTCCTGTCAAAGTCCTGCAATCAATTCCCTCTAGGCTTCAAAGTCTGATTCTCTAGGAATTCCTCCTCCCGTTGCCGGACCCCCAGGTTGGGAAGCCTGACGTGGGGCTCAGAACCTTCACTCCAGTGGGTGGAATTCTGTGGTATAAGTGTTTGCCAGTCTGTGAGTCACCCACCCAGCAGTTATGGGATTTGATTTTACTCTGATTGCGCCCCTCCTACCGTCTCACTGTGGCTTCTCCTCTGTCCTTGGACGCGGGGTATCCTCCTTGGTGAAGTCCAGGGTCTTCCTGTCAATGATTGTCCAGCAGCCAGTGGTGATTCTGGTGCTCTCGCAAGAGGGAGTGAGAGCACGTCCTTCTACTCCGCCATCTTGGTTAATCCCCTAGGAATCATTTGCTTCCCATTCTCCTGTTCTTTAGGTAAGGCCTGGGGCATCATTTTAACCAGACATTTAATACATTTTTATTCCAGTAACAACATCATCATCAATAATAACATTTATTTAGAGTTTACAAGACACTGTAGTAGGTGATTTATATATATTATCTGGTTTGTCTTCATAGCAATCCTATTGCAAAAGGGATATTATTGTCCCCATTTTAGAAGGGGAAACAGAAGCTCAGAGAGGTTAGCAACCGTGCCCACTGCCACAGTTAGAAAGTGACAGCACTGGGATTTGAACCCAGATTTATTGGACTTCAGAGCCCAAGCTCTTAAGCATTAGGCTGTAACACTTCACAAGAGATTCATTATGTACTAGGAAAAAAAAAAAGATTTCAAAACGTGATATATGGGAAATAAAGACATAATCCAGAGCTGAAAATTACCTTAGAGAGATTATTGTCTAGGATAATATACTTATGTTTCTAAAAAGAGAAAGCTGAGACCAAGAAAAGTCTTGGGACATGTTCCTGTTCACACAACTAGTGTAGGATAGAACCAATCTAGAGCCCAGGTCTCTTGACTTTTAGAGCAGTGTTGATTCCATCCCCTTGGTGTGTCTATCCTCTGTTGTAGGGTACTTAGTATAATCCTAGTGTAGAAGAGGGAAAGATGATAAGGGGAAGACTATGGTCTATTGCATTGGGAAGGTGAGCTCGAGTCATTGGGCCAAATTCTTAACTGACCTTATCTTTTAAAAGTATCAGTGCTGCATTGCTATCAGCTGCCATTATAACTAGATCTTTTCCACCATGTTCAACTGCAGTAGCTTATTGTCATGTGCACGTGATATTATGGGAGTGGAGAGAGAGAGGAAGAAAGAGAGAGAAGGAAATGGAGGGAGGGAGAGGAGAGAGAGAGAGATTGAGATAGAGACAGGAGAGAGAGAGACAGACAGACATCATCTTTCATGATACGAGAGATTCCCCTGTGCTATTCCTGGAGTGCACCTGTGATGTGAGATGTGACCCTGCTGTTCCTCAGTCATCTTGCTTGCCTAATGCCTATTAAGTTGTGAGCCTCTTGCTGTGATGGGTGTGATTTTGGTGTTGAAAGATATGTGATTTTGTGCAACATGCTCCAACTTCTTCATCTCATTCACAGCAGAAAAATAAAGGTCTGTTCCAGGGCTAGAGGAAAGACTGGCTGAGTTAGACTCACAGAGATGTTACTGTCTGTATTTCCATGACCCTTTCTAAGGATCTTAAGGGTAATTTTGACTGTGTGATTTGCTAATCTAACTTCATATAAGGTTACTCTACTGAATTTCTTTTTGCATTTTCCTTCTAGTTCTAATATACAACAGTGTCTTTCTGAATAAGTGTTCTCATTGTGGCCCTACCACTCCAACTATAAAGAGCATGACCTGTCTATCGGTCCTTCTCAATCTCATTACACTCCAAACTGAACCCTGTTCACCTTGGACCATTATGGTCTTACAGGCTGACACTGATTCACTGATAAATGTGGAATATTGACCTTCCAATCACTTGAGTGCCCATTTAATAGTTCCAAGAACTCTATTTTATTTTCCTAGTTTTTTTGTGACTCCTCCCCCTTCCCCCCATCATTGAAATTAAGCTTACAAATCAGTAACTTCTAGGATTACCTTCTTTTAATAGTCATACTCAAAACCACGGTCATATTTATAATTTATATACATTACAGATACTTTGTTTTAAACAGTTATGACAAGTGGTCATCAAGAGACTTACGCACCTTCTTTTAGTATCCTAAGAGCAAGTCATCAAATCTACAGATTGGAATCTATGTAGCTTTTTGTATTATCTTTCATTCTTTCTCTTTCTTAGACCTGGTGCCCTTTAAGAACAGCTTTCTGTTCTTAATATTCTAGTACTGGTTAACCCTATTCCCATTGCTTTGTTTTTTTTTTTTTAATTAATTAATTAATTAATTTATGGCTGTGTTGGGTCTTCGTTTCTGTGTGAGGGCCTTCTCCAGTTGCGGCGAGCGGGAGCCACTCTTCATCGCGGTGCGCGGGCCTCTCACTGTCGCGGAGCACAGGCTCCAGACGCGCAGGCTCAGTAATTGTGGCTCACGGGCCCAGTCGCTCCGCGGCATGTGGGATCTTCCCGGACCAGAGCTCGAACCTGTGTCCCCTGCATTGGCAGGCAGATTCTCAACCACTGCGCCACCAGGGAAGCCCCCCATTGCTTTTTGATGGGAAAAACAGAACTAGAGAAAACATATTTTTAAATCTTCTTAAACTATCACATTATTTGTAAGACAATTTTCTCTTTATTTGAGTGCTTTACATTTTAATTTCTCATTTAAGCCTTTTAAAATCTTAGTTCTAGTTTTCCTTTATCAATCAGTTTTAGCCTCTCATTTCTCAGTGGGTTCCTATTGGGCTTCTATTCATTGAATAATCCCTAATTTTAGCTAGATTTCTTTCTGTTTCCTGCTGCTTCTTAATATTAATTTTAAGGAAAGACCATATGTTCTGACGTTTTAAAATTTTATATCCTTCCCTTGGTGCTATTAGTTTCTGCAGATTGTATGTCTATAGGACTATCAATTTAAAAAAAAAAAAGAACTGACTTACATATCTGGTGATATATGTATATTAGTATTGTGTTATTGCTGCATAACAAATTACCCTAGAAGTTTACAGCTTAACCATTTATAACCATTTATTTTCTCACAGTTTTGGTGGCTTAGGAATCCAGGCACCACTTACCTGGGTGCTTCTGATTCAAGATCTCTCATGTGGTTACAGTCAAAGTGTTGGCTGATGTTGAAGCCTCACCTGAAAGCTTGTCTGGGGGAGGATCCACTTCCAAGCTCACTTATGTGGTTGTTGGCTGATATTGAAGCCTCACCTGAAAGCTTGTCTGGGGGAGGATCCACTTCCAAGCTCACTTATGTGGTTGTTGGCAGAATTTAATTCCTTGTGGACTGTTGTACTGAAGGCCTCAGTTACTCACTGCCTGTTGCCTGGAGGCTTCTCACAATTCCTTGCCGTATGGGCCTTCATAGCGCAGATTACAACATGGCACTGGCTTCTTTCAGAGCAAGCAAGCGAGAGAGCAAGACAGAGTACCCAAGATAGACATCATAGTGTTTTTATAACTCCAGAAGCATCACTTTTGCCATATTCTATTCATTTGAAACAAGTCACTTGGTCCAGCCCACATTCAAGGGGAGGGATTATACAAGGGCATAAATACCAGGAGGCAGAGATTACTGGGAGCACTCTTTGGGGCCACATACGGCTCTATGTATGTTGGGAACATAACATAATACATAGTTGGATGCAACAAAAGCATAGCTTCCATAGAACAGAGATGGAAGACAGGTTTGAGATAATATCTTGGGTTACAACACTAGAACAGTAGCAGGGCTTTGTAAAAATATACATAATGAGAAATAAGTAGTTTAGGATGAAAATTAAAGAAAACTTTCTTATCAACATTAATTCCAGTCTACTTAGAAAAAAATCACATCAAAACTAAGAATAATTAAGCAATAATATTTAGGAGGTTATCATATCCTATATCATATATGTGATATATGAAGTTCTTATAACAGTGTTCTTATAACATAGTAGGTACTAAATACGAATGCTTTTATCTTGTCTGTCCTGTAAGGATTAATATGAATATAGAAAAGCTTGTTTGACATTTAGTTTCATTTGATTCATTACAAAAGAATAGACTGAAGTAGTGATTCAGCCAGCGCAGCAGTGACCTGTAATATGGAACTAAGCTAGCTGGAACTTAACTCTTCTTTGGCAAGTTTTAATTTTCTCTGTTAACTTTATTAAGTGATAGAATTTAAGAAAATATCTCTTAGTGTTATTTAGCAAAAACTTTGAAGATACAGGTTTTAATATTTTTCCCCAAATCTTTTAAATTAATGTAGTGAGCTACAGGGAAGACGAATACTTTGAGAACATAATTCAAAACTTGAAGTTCAGCCAAAATAAACAGCTAAAGAAGCTTCGAGAAAAGGTGGACAAGGATGAGTATGTATATTCCAGTTTTCTAACATGTTCATTCAGAAGAGGGCCTTTGTTGGATTATCATAAAAAGGTTTTTTATGATATGAGGTTATCATAAAAATTTTAAAAGTATCTGCATGCTTTCTTCTTTTTCTCTCAAGTTTATAGTTTCATTTGTTCTGTGCTTCTTCATTTTTCTGAATTGGCAGTGTAGTGTTTTTGCTCTTAGGTATGTGTGTATTATATTTTGTTTTATTGTATTTATTGCTAAGATGCGATTATCTTCTTCATCATAAACTATCTTGCCAAATTCCTTTCCAAGTATTGTCACTATGTTTAATGGAAGGATCATTTACAAAAGTGTGACAGAGTTAAGAGAAATCAAAAAGGGATGGTGAAGGACTTCTGGGCTAGCAACAGTGGGAGGCTGTTTCTACCCCTAAGCCTTAAGGGGAAGAGGTATCGTGTTCCTGGAAACCAGCAAGAGCTGAAGATATGAGAGGGGGACTGTTCAACAGGAGCAGGAACAGAGCCACTGCCAGTCTGTGGTCTGGCAGGGAGGTGTCCAAGGAGATAAACGTCTCAACCTAACTGTCCTCTCACCCTCTGATCTCCTACTTCCCATTAGTCAAATTCAATGAGAGGCCAGGAGGCAGGGAGTCCAGTTGACACTGGCTGTACAGATCAGCATTTCAGGGCAGAGCACTGTAGAAGTTGGAGGATGATTCTGGAGGGGCAAAAGGAGAATATTCAGCAAAGAAGGAAAATCTTTTTATTTCTTTATATTGTCCTTGTTTGAAATATGAACCTATTTGAATGTATCCACTGTTTACCTTAAAAAGTTTTGACTTTTTGCTAGTCTTTAAACTTGAATAACCCTTAATGGTTACAGTCAACTCAAGAAACTTGGCCTTAGCTTTTCTTTTCTAAGTATTAGATCATGTTTATATTAGGGTCTATTTATGGTGAAAGTCATGACCTAAGAATTGCTTTTACTGTGGACGTTTGACCTTAAAACGACTTACAAAGAAGAAGTATGGATCCTTGTTACTCTTGCTCTTATTGGAGCAATAAGAAATGGATGTCATGTTTATACAAACAAATAATTTTTGTTGGATAGTTGTTTATCAGTTTCTTTGAGCGCTATTTTGTAAACACCCATAAACTTGGGGAAGAAAGTCTGCTTGACAGAAGTTGAGACTATATGTAATCCGCTTACCACTACTTTCCTTTTTAAAAAGCATACCTTATATTTAGAAACCGTAATCATAACAGAGAAGCAAAGAGGATTGATGAAATTTACTCACCAAATATTTATGGAGGCCTGCCTACGTAATGTGAATGCACGGAGATAAATAGTGTAGGAATATGATGATTACCAAGACAGAGTCCTTGCTCTCAAACAGTTCACCACCAAGTAAGGCAGTTAAATGCATGAACAATTAACTGTAGTGATGGGCAGAGTCCCATAAGTACTCTGTTAGAGGTATAGACTCTCTGCTTTCCTTTACAAGAGTTCAGAGAGTGATCACAAAGGTGTTGGTATTTGAGCTGGGGCTTGAACAGTGAATATGATGTTACAGTGAGGAGAGGGAATTCATTGTGGGCTCAGGGGATGGCATGAAAGAGGCACAAATGAATAAAAATATAAATGTGAAGGTGGGTGAACCCCTATATGTACAAACAATGACAAGAGTAAAGGGTGCTCAGAAACATTTGATAAAAGATTAGTCTAGCAAGAGCGAATAAGGCTGGATTGTTAAGGTCCTTGAGTGCTTTGCTAAGAACTTAAAATTTTCTAAATAGCCTCTAAGGACTTTTTTTTTTTTTTTTGAAAAGGGAGATAAATAGTGGTAAAGTTAAGGGATCAACTTGAGATGTAAGAGAATGGTGCAGAGAGGCTGTTGTTGGCAACAGTGCAGGAAGGATGAGGAGGGATTTGCATGTAGGCTATGGCATGGGAACCACAGATATGACACATCATAGGTGCTGATAATAGATGTGGGGAGGGCTTCTTAATTTTCATTTGAGATGATTGCTGTCACCTAACAGGCAATAGAGGACAAAGACCTGGCCCTGGAAGGAAGCTAAATTCAATTTTAGACTTCTTGAGTTTGAGGTGTTGGAGCATTGGTCTCATATAGATATTCATTAGACCGATTGGAGTTAGGAGCTCAGGAGTTGCCTGGGCTCAGGATAGAAATCTGGGAACATCAGCTTGAAGGTGATTTTTTAAACCATGAGAATAAATGAGTTCTCTCCCATGGAGAGAGTTCAGGGTGAAGAAATGGCTAAAGAGAGAACTGTTTAAAGAGAGGTTGGACCAAAGGCCATAAAGAAGACAGAGAAGGAGAAATTAAAGAGTTTGGAGGAAAATCAGAGAGCTGCAGTTGTCATAGAAGCCAAGGGGAGGGAGTGCTAGAAGTCAACAATGCAACATTAAGAACTTTGTTTATAGCAATTTGCAAATCAGCTCTTTTTTCCCAGGAGCTCTAAATTCTGCCCATAGAGGTAGGTGAGGGGATCTTCAGCATCTGCAGGAGTTTTTAGAGAACCAGTGGTTCTCTAAAAACCATGAAGGGATCCCTGTAGCTGAGGTGGTGCTCTGGCCTAGTTAATACCCCTTAGTCCTGGGAAGAAAGAAGGGCGTGTGGCTGAAGAATCCATTTCTTGTCATGATAGGTCCCATCATGTGGTGTCAAATCTTGTCATGGAAATTAACTATTTTCCCCTTCAAGCCACAAGTAAAAGAAGAATCTGGCTGTTTTGTTAAAACCTTGAACATGTAGGAAGAACAATAATGTTCTCTATTATGGATTCCCAATCTCAAAATATAATCAAAACTTGAAACTTTCCAAGCGTCTTTCAGTTTAATTCCATGGCTTTTCTATCTTTATTTTTTTTAAACTCAGTTGTTTCCTAAATCTAATTTAATTTTTTTATGTATGTGTGTTTAAAAGTTTTCTTAACAACTGCGTGTACTAAGTGAGCTCTTATGATGTGTTTCTTTTGGTTTTCGTGCTTCTGTTTTTGTTTTTTCAAAGACATTGAAATAACATTATTTAATGTTGCATCTTGGTTGCAGGCTGCAGCAGGTAACCAAGATGATATACACTATGGTGAGCCATTTCTTATGGTACTCAAAAGGCATTTTTTGAACTCAAGGATTCAGGAGCTGAAATTTGAACTTACTCTATAAAGTGCTTCAACATTATGGTATTTTTATAGAGTTTGAAGGTTAAAGAGATTGACCAAACAGGATAGATTAGCATCCAATCATTTATAATGAGGAAAAAAAAATAGCTGTCATGTGTGATGGTTGAGTATCAGGGTTGTACATCTATAGCTTCATGGACGACTAGGGTTCTTATTGGTATTTTCCTACCATGACTGTACTGTTCTAATACAAATAACCTCACCCTTTCCCTCTCTGTTAGGTTTGGCAGAATACAAGTAAGGGATCTGAATAAAGATGAATGTCGTTGAGCGTGTTATTAGTAGGAGTATACCTCACTATTAGGGTGATGACATTTAGAGGAAGGTTGTATTGTATGTTTCCAATGGAGAGAGTTGGAGGGGTGGACAGGCAGGACCCCAGCTGTCAACCCCAGCCATCTAGTACTACCGTCGGTTCTGCAGGGAGCTCTGCAGTGCTGCCCTTCCTAGCAAATGCACATTGTTCATTATTGGTGGGCTTTGATCCCAAAGCCCTCTGTGGAAGGCCTGCCTCTGGTGGGTTGGTCTCTACCGCTTGTGAGTACTCATTTTATCCGTCTCATCTATGACTTCGACTAAAAGAAGGCTCCCTGGGCTCCACTCCTTTCACTAGGTCCAATCCTCTACTTTTTATCCTAGGTTCTTGCCCTGTGGTATGGGAAAACAAATCCCAGGGAAGAGAAAGAAGAGTGCACTAGCATTACTTTCTAGTCTAGGCCTTCACAGGGCAGGGGTCCTACCAAGCAAGAGGCAGCCTTATTACACATGGGAGGAGGCATTTCAAAGGCGGATCGGCAACCTCTATAGACTCTATCTAACAGAAGAATCCAAAAGGGGCATGCAGAGTGGACCAAGAGCTATGATCTGTCCCACTTCCTAACATGCGGACCATTTGGCTTTAATCCCATCGCAATACCGATTCTGCTGCTTGTGATGATGGAGGGGGTGTCTTGAACCCCTGAGGGTTGTTTATATCTCTACATTCAGGAAGGAAAGCAGAGAAGCTGGTAGAAAAGACTTCTCAGTTTATGAGATTAATCTGTGTTAAATCAGGGGCAGTAGTGAGAAGGGATAGTTGGGATTTAAAAAGCTTGGGAAGACCTGGATAATGATGTGTGCAAAGCCATAAGATGTGTGGTTTTATTAAGGCTAGAATCACACACCCTGAAAGTTGAGTGAAATTTAGAGGTCACCTGCGGTATTTAGTCTTCAAGCCCCCTCCTGGGCCAAGGACAAACCTCACTTAAGCTTTTCCTAAAGTAGTGCTTCAGTCAGGCAAATTATTATGCAAGGTAGGATCTATTTGCCATTTCTGAGCAAATCCATGCCTCCTCACCTCTTACTTGTTAGGCAATAATCCTTTATAATTGTTGGTATTGCATTTTCAAAGAGCTTTCTCTTATCTTAACTTTTTTTTTTTTTAATTTATTTATTTATTTATTTATTTATGGCCGTGTTGGGTCTTCCTTTCTGTGCGAGGGCTTTCTCTAGTTGTGGCAAGTGGGGGCCACTCCTCATCGCGGTGCGCGGGCCTCTCACTATCGCGGCCTCTCTTGTTGCGGAGCACAGGCTCCAGATGCGCAGGCTCAGTAGTTGTGGCTCACGGGCCTAGTTGCTCCGCGGCATGTGGAATCTTCCCAGACCAGGGCTCGAACCCGTGTCCCCTGCATTGGCAGGCGGATTCTCAACCACTGCGCCACCAGGGAAGCCCTTATCTTAACTTTTAAGCCTACTCATTAATCACAGAGGGAGAAATTGAGGCACTTAGAGTAAAGCCTTGTTCAGAGTTGGTGCTCTTTATACCACCTCGGAGCTGCCTTCTGTTAACAGGGTTCTGCACTAGGAGAACAAACTCTTAAAAGTAGGGAAAAAGATACTAAGAGGCACTTGTCTGCGGGATTGTGAAGGCATTCCCTTTCCTCTACTAAGACCTGAAATTTCACCGATTCTACCAATTTACTTCTCTGAGTCTCCTGTGACCTTCTATAACAATGTGACTATCCATGCTGGAGAGTTATTTGCTCAGATTGAAGTGTGTCAGATAGAAATTGTTGAAGAAGTGTTAATTATAGCAGATTGTTTGATAGCTTGATGTACTAATTGATGCAACAAACAGTTATTAAGAATTTGTGAACTTCAGGGCACTGCTCTAGGTACTGTGAGGGATAAAGTGCAAAATAATAAATGATTCCTTCCCAAAAGATTTTATAATGTAGTATAGGACCCTCTGGTAGAGAGAGAGGGAGATTTGGAAACAGAATGGCTGTGGGAAATGAAGAATAGTGAGATAGATAACTCTGAGTTTCCTTTTGTAAAAGTTGGATTTGATAACCATTTTGAGATGTGTATTTGGCAGCATTATATGCTGTGATGGGGTAACTTGAATATGAGACAGGTTTTCAGGGGACAGATGAGATGTTTAGTGGGATGTCCTGTAGCTAAAATGTTCTGTGGATAACATATGAATATTCCATGCAAACGACTTATGAATTTTTCAAAATAGATGAGATATACCTGGACTATGTTTAAGAGGAAGAAGATCAGAGGTTCAAATAAGAGTACACAGAGTTCTTGGTCTCTCAACAGCTAGTAGAGTTGGATTAATGAGTTTTGAAGGAGGTAATGTACAAAAAGTGAAATTATGAGGTTGCAAAATAGATAAATTCTATATTCCAGGTAAGTGTAGGGACCTAGGCTATCTAGAAGTAGACAGGGAACTGTATTGTGAGAGGTTGAAGAAAATATGATTTCAGTAATACTTTTTAGTTTTGTTAGCATGAAACATTTTAAAATCAGCTTTACTGAGGTGCAATTTACCTACAATAAAACAAACCCATTTTAAGTATATTTCAGTGATTTTTGATAAATTTATATAGCTGTGTAATCACCACGACAATCAAGATACAGAACATTTCATCACTCCAAAAAGTTCCGTTGTACCCCTTCTCAGTTATTTCCTACCTTGATTCTTGGCCCCAGGCAACTGCTGATACTTTCTGTCACTGTAGATTATATTTGTCTTTTCTAGAATTTCATCTGAATGGAGTTGTACAATGTGTACTCTTTTATGCCTGGCTTGTTTTTGCTCAGCATGTTTCTGAGATTCAGCCATGTTGTTCTGTATATTAGCAATTCATTCCTTTTCATTGCTGAGTAGTATGTATCCATTCAGCTGTTCATGGATATTTGGGTTGTTTCCAATGTTTGACTACCATTAATAAAGCTACTATGGACATTCATGTACAAATTTTTTTTATTGAAGTATGGTTGATTTACAATATTGTGTTAGTTTCAGGTGTACAGCACACTGATTTGGTATATCTATATTCTTTTTTTTTTCAATTCTTTTCCATTGTTGTTTATTATAAGATACTGAATATAACTCCCTGTGCTATACAGTAAATCCTGTTGTTTATCTATGTTGTATATGGTAGTATGTCTCTGTTAATCCCATACTCCCAATTTATCCCTCTCTCCCCATCCTCTGGTAACCATAAGTTTGTTTTCTATGTCTGTGAGTCTGTTTCTATTTTGTAAATAAGTTCATTTGTCTATTTTTTAGATTCCACATGTAAGTGATATCATATCATATTTGTCTTTGTCTGACTTACTTCACTTGTATGATAATCTCTAGGTCCATACATGTTGCTGCAAATGGCGTTATTTCATTCTTTTTTTATGGCTGAGTAATACTCCATTATATATATATATATATATATTTATATACATATATATATATCACATCTTCTTTATCCATTCATCTGTTGATGGACACTTAGGTTGCTTACATGTACAAATGTTTGATCAGAAATATGTTTTCATTTTTCTTGGGTGAATACCTAGGAGTGGAATTACTAGGTTGTATATTTAGTATATGTCTACTTTTATAGGAAACTGACAAACTGCTTTCCAAGATGGTTGTACCATTTTTCATTCTAGCAGTGAATGAGAATTCAAGTTCCTCCACATCTATGCCAACACTTGGCATGGTGATTCTTTTAAAATTTTACCCAGTCTAATAGGTGTGTAGTGGTATATCATTGTGGTTTTAATTTGTATTTCCCTGATGACTAATGATGTGCTTGTTGGCTATTTATATATATCATCTTTTGTGAAGTGCCCAAGTCTTCGGTCAGTTTTTTTTTTATTGTGTTATTTGCCTTCTTCTTATTGAATTGTAATGGTTCTTTATATATTATGGATATAAATTCTTTATCAGATACCAAGAATACTGAAACTAATTTTTGGCTACTAGAAATTACTGAAAATCTTGCCACAGTAGTGGTTTCAATGCATAATCGAAATAAAAATATTGGTCTGGATGCTAAAGTGTAGCACATTTGCTGTGTTGTAGCTCATTTGAGTGTAATAGAAAAATATAGATTAAAAATACTTTTTGTCATCCTCAACTTTCATGATCTCAGATTTCAAACAAGATGTCTGCCTATGTGTCTCTTTTCAGTACATTCTGGAATCCACCTTTTTTTAAAAAGTATATTTTTTTAGACAGCTGCCAGTTGAGTTCTAATTTCACATTCCAGTTTTTTTCTGGCAACACCTTTGAAAAACATATGCTTCCAACTTCAGCTACTGCTTTTTGCTCCATATGCTTCTTGTTCCATTTCTAGGTATCAGAAAGGCATTTGGGCTGGTTATGTGCATGATTAAGTTCATGGAGCTTATTGGAGGAAGCAGGCCCTCCATATAGGAGGGAAAAGTGAACTTGCCCCCTACCAGTTTTTAAAAAGTGACTTAGAAACATAATGCGCCATACCTCTTTCTGTCTGTGACTTTAATTTTTAAGCTATAGGGACACTTGCTCATCAGCTGTTTCTTGTGCCATCTCTGTGCATGGGTCTAAGCTTAACTTAATGGTGGACAACACAGACATAATTCCCAAGAGTACTTAGAGAACAGATGCTGAGGACAAGAGAAGGAATTAGGATTCTTGAATGCTTCTAATGCCATTCGTTTCTGTTCCTTCTGCAACTTATCCTCATCTGCTCTCGTTGACTTAGAGGCTTACATGACAGTATTTGGTTCAGTGACATTGAGTAGGCATTCTGCAAGTGCGTTAGTGGGACACATTTGGTCTCACAGGCCCACAGTTGCTGAAAGGTATTAAAGAAATCTCCCAGTCTACTGACATTATAAATAGTCTGTTCTAGCTGGATTCATCTAAACTTACATTGTTATGTAAACTATAAAGTGACAGATCAGTGAAAGTGTCTCTTCTTTTAGAAATTGTTGACCTTTCTAGAACTTGCATTTCTGGCCTTGATTACTTTGAATATAAGTAATCAGTGGACAGTAAGCAAAGTGATCCCTGGATGACTAAAATAGATATCATTAAAGTCCTTTCCAGCTTCACTCAGAGTTTATGTTTTCTATTAAACATGATTTTCATAAGTCTGGTTCTCTGGTTTCCATGTCCACAGATATTAAAAGCAAAAAGGAAGGTGGGGTGGTGAGGGACTCCTACATTCAGAAACAGTGACAGCAGATCAGAGGAAGAGACCACCATATGAAAAAAGGACGTGATTTCAAAGCCAATTTGGGACCATATAGTATAGGTGTAGCAAGTCCCAACGAACCCCAAGGACATCCCTGTGATATAAGGCATACCAACAACGTGATGGCCCTGAGTTATAAAGAATATATTCAATTATCATCCTTTTGTTCTTTGTAATAAAATTCTAGGTAGATTTCAAACCAAAATCATTAAGTAAAAGTTGTTATACATCAAGATTTAAGGCCTTTGACCATCAGGTAAACTTTCCCCTGCTCCCTGTCCTAATGCTTCTGGGCCCTCCCTCCGATCCCCTGCACACACACACGCATGCACACTAACTCCTTCTTACCCTCACCTGCTAAGGGCATTTTCCCTAGGAAAAATTGGTTTGCTGCCCCTCCTTTGAGTACCCTTTTCTTGTATGTATCCTTATGACATTCACAACACCATATGGTAATTGCCTGTTTACTTGCTCATCTTTCCCACCAGACCAAAAGCTATTCACTGATGTATACGCCCAGCACTTAGCACAGTAGTACTGGCACAGAATAGATGCTTAACAAATAGTCCCTGAATAAATGAATGGCTGAACAGATGTGAATGAGTCCAGAATAACTTCTGGGTAGCCAAGATTTGTCTGTATAGTATCTTGGAAAACCAGCATGCCCAAACCTTTTGAAAATGTGTGTTCTAATCTGTTTGCAAAGCATCACAGCAGATAAGAATTCAGATTAGGGGACTTCCCTGGTGGTCCAGTGGTAGAGAATCTGCCTTACAATGCAGGGGACGCGGGTTCGATCCCTGGTCCAAGAACTAAGATCGCACATGCCGTGGAGCAACTAAGCCTGCACACCACAACTACTGAGCTCGCGTGCCTCAACTAAAGAGCCTGCGTGCTGCAAACTACAGAGCCTATGTGCTCTGGAGCCCATGCCACAACTAGAGAAGAAAAAACCCACACGCCGCAGCTAGAGAGAAGCAATCTAAAAAAAAAAAAAAAAAAAGAATTCAGAGTAGGATCAGGGATGTCTTTCAGATGTGAAAAACAAAACAAAACTGAATATAAAAAGCGGTACCATGCGTAAATATTCTAACATAATAGAAAAATTATAGATTAAATGTATCTTTCCTTAACAGTTTTTGTTTGATATTAAAAATGTCCACATCAAAACACACAATTGGATAGATTATATTTCTATAATTTAAAAATATCTTGGAAAATGATACTTTAGGGACTATGAATAGTTCACCATTGACTTGGCTGAAAGAGAATAATAAGAAATATGTTATTTCATAGATCTAGTAACTAATAAACTACTGTTGTTTGGAATAATTTGAATCCAGAAAAGAGACAAAACTCATTCCTAACAAGTTTGCTAATGATCAGAAATTAGATGGCCACAGATAACATTAGGCAATAAGCATTAAATTTCAAAATGCCACGTTCAAGTCGTTAGACCTGGAAGCACAATGATACACACCAATGAAGAGGAGACAGGTTTAAAGTGCAGTGCCAGGAATAAAACAGAGATTGTGGAGGAGGGTTATTAAACCCTGGGTGGTTAATGAAAAAGATTGTGAAATCTTCTCAGACTAGGATAATGGCTTTGAAATCCCCTTTTTTTGTATGCGTGAGAATCATAACCACTATTCTGTTTAGTTTTAGAATAAAATTGGTGAAACCCACTAAATACAGGAAGAGTCGGATTAGACGGGTTATTTTTAGGGCCAGCTCTGTACACCCTTTGATTCAGCAGGAGGACAGACTGAGAAGCCTTTTCCAAGGGCTTCTTTTCCTCCTTTCTTTTCCCCTCCATCTGGCCTGTGACCACTGTGTTCTTCTGCATTTTCATTTATCTGAGGTTATAATTGAGGCCACTTAAGAACTGGGCTTTCTTCCTAAATAGGATATTTGGTTGTGACCATTTTGACAGTGTTGTCTTAAAGATAAAAAAGTAACCAGTGGATATAATAGGTATATCCGGGCTGTATTCTCATGCCGCCTACAGTATGTACCCTCCTAGGCTCAGGCATAGAGGAGGCTCTTAGAAAGGGAGAGGGTGTCTTATACATATTGTTTTACTTGTTATACAAAAGCTAAAAGTTTAATAGTTTGTTTTCAGACTGAAGAAAACTTTTTCCCCTGTCAGAAATAGCTGCAATCCAAATGTCATATGTCTGCTTTTTCCTGTTTTGTGTTAGAACGTTAATAAGTGAGTAGCTGGTGTGAATTGCTCTGTGAAACTTGGGCTCAAGAAAACATTACTTGTCTTTTTTATCATTCAAATTAAATTGCTTTTTGAGCCCTTCTTGTTAGGGTTGTTGAAGAATCTGATGTCAGTTGTTATTGGCGTTCTCCCCCACTCACTGCTGCGTACGTGCACACACACTATGTCGTCCAGGGTTTAAATGGTCCTGGGAACACAAGGAGAGGTCTGGCCCTGAGCTGTCGTCATGGTCACCATGGCTTCTTCTGTCTACTTTGCCAAGGCGGAAGTGGCGCTCCACTGCTTGCGTCTCTCACTGTGAGGGTCTCTCTGAAGTGCCTGCCCACGGTCCTTGTCCCTGCAGGAAGGCTCCATGGTGCCAGCCAAGGGCAGCATGTTCCAGAGCCAGAATACTCATTATGGTCCCCTTGCTAAGAGGTCTGAAGGCTTTATGGAAATAAGGGCCAGACCCCCCCGACTCGACTTAAGGGACCCACTGCACCCCCAGCCTGCCCCTCCCCCTTCCCAGGCTCCTGGTACCTCCACTCTGGAAGGACTTTCCTTGGCCTTTTCTTTCACAATGAGGTTTATGACCCATCTGGAAGCTCTAAATGGATAAAACTCTAGGACCACAAAAGCCCATTTACTTTCCGGTAAGTAAGAAGGTCTTAGTTTTTAGGAATGCAGTATGTGGTCTCCCATCCCCCAAGGATGAACTGCATATTTTGTTGAGACAGCTGAAACCCAGCAGTTGCATTTATGCATTTAGTTTTCATATCCTGCCACATTAAATCCTCAGTCACCCACATCCCACCCGCCCCCGCCCCACCCAAGTTTCTGCAAGGCTAATCATGCATGCTCTACAGCTTAAGAATTTAGGGTCTTCTATGCCTTGCAAGTGTGTGACTGTCACATAGTCTTAAAAAAAAGACTGGTGTGCCATTCTCTCTCTCTCTCTCACACACACACTCACACACACACACTTTTTAAAGACTGAGAATATTAGTTTTGGACAATCTCTTTTAGCAATCAAAGGGTGGTGGTGAGGGAATCTTTGTCTTGGAATGCTAATCTTATAAACTTATTTTACTCATCCCCCAGACTTTCTTCATACATTAGAAACTGACTATAACACGATCCAAAAGCCTCCATCCTCCACCAGGTTCATGGCTTGCATCTTTTTGGTTCCTGTTATGTAAGTGGCTCTTCCATCTAAGTCTAACGAACTAGATGGGATCTAATATTCTTTCCTATTCTTAGGACCATACAACGCTGACAATACTTAAATGATATAGATTGAATTTGGATATCTCAGTATCTACCTTGAAGTCACCTCTTATGTAGTCATTCCCACAGCAGTAAAAACTGAAAGAATTTATGCATTTTGGGTATTTTCAGATAAGCAAACTTAGATGGTTCTTAAAAAATAAAAGTTATATAGTTTGCTTATATGTCAGGCTCTGTGCTAGGCAAAAGGAATACAATCATAGTTAAGACAGTTGTGGATTCTCTCCTCATAAAGCATGTGATAAAGTGAGGTTGACCATATCCTAGTAGTGAAATTTGGGTAACATAAGGACAGGTATTTGTATATTGGGCCTGATTTGCCAGTAAATAAACTGATTGCCAATAAATCGCCACTGAATAAACTACTAAAGGTACTAATTTACCCCTTCTCTGAAGTGAAATTTATGCCTGTCCAATTGGAGTTGCTATAAAATTAACTTTTATATTTATTTATTTATTTTTACTAGCAAAGTAACTACAATTTGTGTCTGGTTATATCAAGAGTAACCTCATGGAACAAAGGAGAAAGTTCACTTCTAAAAGCAATCAATGTATTCCCTATTCACTGATGAGCTTTATTTGAAAATGAAGTCACTCTGCCTTTTAAGATCTCACTTTAGATGTCACAATAAAGCTTGATCATAGGGAGTTTGGGCAGCTCGCCTTGAAGTCAGTCAGGAAATTGAAATGAGTCACACATTACAGAGCCCAGTTAGGCTGATTCCTGCCTTATTTCCACTTGAAGATATTTTTTTTGAATGAATACTTTATCGTTCTGGAAGAGCTTCATGAGAACCATGTTGTATTTCCTGATTCTTAAGAAAGGGCTTTAGAAGTTAGTCAGTCAAGATGACTTAGAGGGCTTCCCTGGTGGCGCAGTGGTTGATAATCTGCCTGCCAATGCAGGGGACACGGGTTCAAGCCCTGGCTGGGAAGATCCCACATGCCGCGGAGCAACTGGGCCCGTGAGCCACAACTACTGAGCCTGCGCGTCTGGAGCCTGTGCTCCGCAACAAGAGAGGCCGCGATAGTGAGAGGCCCGCGCACCGCGATGAAGAGTGGCCCCCACTCGCCGCAACTAGAGAAAGCCCTCGCACAGAAACGAAGACCCAACACAGCAAATAAATAAATAAGTAAATAAATTTATTAAAAAGAAAAAGAAAAAAAGATGACTTAGAAAACGTGGCCTTATTTTAGCAAGTTTTAGGTCATTGCATAGTATATGCAGCTGGTTTATTAAGTGGGTTTAACTCATGACAACACTTGGGAAATAGCTTTGTTGTCTCACCACTGCTCTCAAATCATGTGACATCAAAGAATATTGACCTGAGTGCTAGAATATTAAATAGAAAACTAGTTAGCTGTACTTCAAGAAAAAAAGAAAAGTAGTTAGCCATAAGGAAATATTAGTTTCCTCTTCAGTCATCCTCACTTTTAATTGAATATTGAGGCTGAGTTAGAAATTCAGGCAGTGTAGGGGCTTACCCTTGTTTGATATGATCTAAGAATGATTCTCTGCTGGGCAAAATAGTCTTTCAACAAAGCTTGTAGGGGTGCATTTGAACCTTTGAGCATGATAAAGTCTCAGGACAATCTTCGTGGATTCTGGGACTCCTGACACCTTCAGAAGATGATTTTTTTTTTCTTCTCAGGAGAAGTGGGTGGAATTATCAAACTCTATCTGTTATTCTTAGGCAAGTTAAACCACGATCTGTGTGTCCCTTTCCCAGAGGATGAGCTACTTTAGCAAAGAAGGTATAAATTTTTCTGCAAATGCCTTGTTAAAAGTCTCTCTTTAGAAATTAGGTTCACTGTTTCTGTTTATTTTAGAAAGGAAATTAGTTAAGGTTTAACCTCTCTCCTAAATGACAAAAGAGGATGTGATTGGGTGTTGCCATTGAGCCATGATTTCTGCCCTGGGGAAAATCATGATCCTCTTTGGAACAGTCAATTGATGACTCCCACAGTGCTTGGCTATGAGCTATGAGAAAAACCCAGCCACATCAACTTGAAGCCTAGAAATTTTGGATACATTGAAGAATCCAATCTTCTGCAGAGGGTTAAAGCAGTGTGGGAAATAGTTAAATATTGTATTTGAGAGGAACATTAAAAACTTTTGGCTGTTCCTCATCTCTTTATATTCTAAAACTTCTAGAATTAAAGGAAGGTCTAGCCCAGAGAGGAAATCATCCTTAGTTTTGGCAAGTTCTATCCTAGGGAGAGAGAGAGAAGCAAGTCTAACCAGCCAAATCTACCCTTATAATGAATGGGGCAACTTCTAGATGTGGAAGTCAGTACCTACCTATACATTGTTCTCAAGGACAGAATAAAACAGTTTAATAAGCCATGGGGCTTAAGTGTTAGAAAAATACAGCATCCTCAGCATAGTTGGTGCCTGGAAAACATTTGCTATTTCAAGGCTTGATACAGGTACTGGCATATGCCCGCCACAATCTAACTGTAATATATAGCACCTTGTGGCATACCATAAAGCACAGAGCAGTCATATAATAGTTAGGCTGACTTCTCCGTATGGGACCAAGATAGGTCAGTTATGACATTTTTTGCAAGGTGACAAGCTAAATTCTGACTCATGTCTGATGCTACGAAGTAATTCACATTTAGATTTTCTTTCAGGTCTGCTATCCTCTGTCAGCTGTTTATTGACATAAAACTTCATTGTAGAAGTGCTGGAAGTCCATTTTGACCTGGTTCAGCAAAAGTAGGAAAAATGACTATCTCCTCTTGTTTGTTTTATATTCCCTTTAAGCATAAACTGCATCTGTCCAAACAAACTCAACTTGTAAAATTCAGAAAATCAGGAAGCTACTTCTAATCATTGAAATCAGCTTAGAATTCTCAATGTAGAAACCACACGTTGTTATCAAACAAGGAACATCATGGCCATTTGCAACAGCTGCTGTTCTGCAGATCTGATTTACCAGTTCACTAAAACCCCTATTTGTAAGTGTCACATTTGCATGCATAAAATTGAATTTCTCATTCCAATTCATGCTGCCAGTGAGTTTTGGAAATAGGAATCATGACATTTTTGAGAGGTTTTTAATTTATTTAGTATGTGTATATTATAGAGCACACAGATGGAAATGCAATACAGTTTTACTTTAAGCTATCCATTTGGTGATCGAAGCAACAATTCAGATGAGTTGGGCATATTATTTGAATTTAGTCATTGTTAACAAAATCTGTGGTCTTCAACTTTTACAGCAATTGTAAAGTGTTTTAGTAAGTGAGTCCTTGTGTTCTCAGGAGACTGTTTTGCTGTAAACTAGTCCGCTGTTACTGGAAGTAAGAATACCAAACTCTTTTACTAATTCATCATCTCAATAAGTCCTCACATCTGTACCATTAATCATGAGAAAAAAAAATAACTCCCTTAAGTTTTTAGAGAACCTTAAGGTTTAGTCCTGTCTATCATGTCATGTAGGTTCCTCAAATGAAAGTGGAGATATAACTAAAGCAGATATTCTGAAGGAGAGAATTGAAATCTAGAGAGGTTAAGTGACTGGTGGTCCAGGGTTGAAGAGTTAGTTAAGCGTAGGGCCAGAGAGGACAGAAATCCCACCTTCTAGTTCTACTCTTCCCACTCTTACAGGGAGCTAGCATTCTTTACAGGATGCTCTTGCCAGGGTTGATGGTGGTAAAAGATTAAGCCTACTCAAGCTGTAAGGCAAGCTAACCTCACAGCCATAAACCTCTGGATTCACAAACCTAGCAGCCAGGAATACTATTGATAGCAAAGTGGAGACAGAGGTGAGGGAAGCAGGATGAGAGAGAGAGAGAGAGAGCCTTTGAGA
This sequence comes from Balaenoptera musculus, assembly GCF_009873245.2. Classification (NCBI taxonomy): domain Eukaryota; kingdom Metazoa; phylum Chordata; class Mammalia; order Artiodactyla; family Balaenopteridae; genus Balaenoptera; species Balaenoptera musculus. The sequence continues at coordinate 40,373,217 of NC_045788.1, forward strand.
CAAGGGTCCTGACTAAGGGTCTCCTTCAGGGACCTAATGCAGATGGAGCCAGAAAGGCTGGCTCTGTAACTAGTGCCCCTTTGCCCTGTTCGTCTGGTTTCTTTTTCTCTGCTAATTCATATCATAACTCAAATGAATCCCTCTCTTTCTAGAGGGCTGCAGTGGCACCTCCCTTTATGACTTCTGAACCGTGATAGGTTGTACCATGCATTTTGATGCTTGATTAGAGTTCTAGAATTTGGGAACTGAAGTTTACAGACCATCTGGCCAGGCCCTTTGTTCAAAGGTGAGTGGAGTGAGGAAACTGACATGTTTGAGATGAGACAACTAATAAATAGTAGGCCTGGAACCAGAGCTATTTTATATCTCTTTCCACCACATGATTGCTCTCTGTAGTTTCATTTCAATAAGGCCGACTCCACACCAAGAATTTAAGCTCTTTGAGGACGAGGACTTCTTAGATCTCCCCAAGATAGCTACACAAGTGCTGAAAAATTCCAGTCATGGAAGTGCATACTGAGTTGACTTTGGAGCAGAAGAATTCTGCTAGCTGTGCTGGCTGTGGCCTCCTTCAACCAAGTAGGGGGATATTTGTTTCAGTTTGAGAACGCTCTTTTCTGGCTCTGCTATGAATTTGCTGTGGCAATGGTGGCTGTAGGTGATGGGTTAAAAAATCAAATACTAATGTCACAGGCCTGCACTCTGACCCAAATAGATGGGCTTCATGACGACATTTTCCTGAGCCCTCCTGACTTGTTTTGAATATTGCATGGGTAGAGCATGAACTGATAGAGGCACTTCTTTAAGAGGCAAGTCACTTGTGCTTGTTTTATTTCAAGTATATTCCAAGGAGCTTGTTACAGCCCTATAAATAATCATTGATCCTCCCAGGATGCCTCACAGCAAGTATTTCTGTTCTGCAGGTGAATCAAGAAAGCCAGAGTTGTTAGGTTTCCTACCTGAGGCAAATGGGTTGGTGTCGTGCAGATAGATGCTCTGAAAGATGATGGACCAGGAGGCCTTTTTCTGCATCTTTGCCTTTGCCAGATGTGTGTATAAGGAACGTCCCATGCCTAAAAGTAAAGCTAAAAAAACCCTAACCTGTGTCACTTTAATAAACCAACCTCAGTAAAGCCCCAGAATCAAAGCCAGGCTGTGTTATCTCTTCTAACCAGAAGCTCTCCGGAAAGTACAGTTGGAAAAGCAGAATAACTTCCAGTTGTGTCTTTGAAGTTGTCTGGTGTGGTATCATAGGTATTTAATACATACTGTGGATATTTTTAAAATAGGGAGAATTATACAGTGATACACAGAGGAACTGTTTGAACAACCACATTTAAGGCCTAAAAAATAACCTACCTAAAATTTTGTTTTCAGCCTTTACTTTGTAGTTGTGTCTGTGTTCTGATGCTGATGAATTTTCTTTTTAAGTGGGAGACTTACACATGCTGGTGGCAAAACTGTTACACTTTATGTGATTTTTATAGGCTGGTAACAAAGTACCACATACTAGGTGGCTTAAACAGCAGAAACTTGTTTTCTCACAATTCCAGCGACTACAAAGTCAAAATCAAGGTGTTGACAGGACTGGTTTCTTCTGAGGCCTCTCCCCTTGGCTTGCAGATGGCTGGCTGTCTTCTCCCTGTGTCTAAACAGGGTCTTTCTTCTGTGTGAATCTGTGTCCTAATCTCTTCTTATAAGGACCCCAGTCATACTGGATTAGTGCCCACCTTAATGACCTAATTTTAACTTCATTACCTCTTTAAAGGCCTTATCTCTGAATACAGTCACATTTCTGATGCACTGAGGGTTAGGATTTCAACATACGAGTTTTAGGGGATACAACTGAGTCCATGACAGATATTTTGTTGGGTTTCGGATATGACTTGCTACTGAAAAAGTTTCAGTTAATCTAGTAACCACAAACAAGGTTCATGGGATCTAATCAGAAAGCATCTTGATTTTTGTTTCTCACTGTCCAATTAGAATGTATTCAGGAGAGGAAGTTATTCCCCTACCCCAGGATGAAAGCTCGGGCAGTCCTATGACTTTCTGACAATTTGTAAGTAATATACTTGATTACGGGGACTTTTAAGTTGCAAATGCAGGCTCAGATCAGAGGGTAAAATGGCCAGTTTGATGAAGTAATTACAACTTCAAACTTGATTTGAAAGTAAATCTTCTTCCTGCCTCCCTCCCCCAGGTAAGATCTTTGCAGTTGGGAACCCTACCTTAAGTTTCTGATCTTGCCAAGGTCTAAGCTGGAAAAGGGAGGAAAAGAAAGAGAGGGACAGGGAAGTGCTCTTGACTGATGGTGACACAAAATGGCTTCACGCCTTCAGTGCTTCCTCTTTCTCTCCTGGCCACTTTTGTGAATTTTTCAGCCACTCCCCTGCCCCCTACATTTTACTTAGTCGTGCTGTAAGCAGTGCCTTTTCCTTACCTCCTGGTTCTCAGCAATCCATTCCATACAGACTCTGTCTGGAGTCCTTTCACCCCTCCAGGCCATCCTCCAGGGACATATCCAGTGGCTTCTCTGTCACACCAGCTCTCTCCCCGTGTGGCCCACATCTGTCTACAGGAAGTACTCAAGGGGGATCCTGGGGCGCACAAGTGCCGGGGCGCAGGCTCATCCAGCATGGTCACCTTGTCCTCCCACCTCTCCTTCAGCTCTTGTGCTCTTAGCTCTCCCAGGTGGAAGCCAGACCTTCATCCCCTGAACTCCAAACTGAGGGACACATGCTAGGCCTTCCGAATGGTCCTTTTGAAGCCCCTCTTTCCTGACATGAAGTGAAGGGAGATGAATCCACCACCTGCACCCTGCCCTCTGTGTTATGTGTGGGAAGGGACACACAAAACAGCACTCTCCCAAGAAATCTTTCTCGGAAACGCTTAATTGTCGTTATTCTCTTGACCCTTTCATTTTGAATGTGGGTTAGGTCTATTTAGAATCACAAGCGGGTTGTTAAATGTTTCTTTTACAAATTTGCCTGTGGGCCTGGAACTTCAAGTGGGAATTTCATGACCATGGTATCTCAGTTGAAACTTTCAATTTAGCAGACCTTAAAAAAAAGTACTTTGTAAACCATGAAGTGCTATACAAGTGTAGGGAATTGACTCCCTTTGCTCTGAAGAGGTACAGGGACTGAATGAGCCAGAGCAGAGAATAAACTGTCCTTGAAGAAGCAAACATTTCCAACAGATTTATATAGGTTGGTCCGGGGGACTTTGTTTTGTGTCTAGTTAATGCATGCTTTATTACTTAGTTAAGGTGGAATTGTTAATAATACATAGCTTCCAATTTGTGTTGCTCTCCTAACTAAATGTATAAATGGCAGTAATCAAGACAGTGGGGGACAAACATTTAAAATGAAAAATGAGAGTCACCCAGGGAGACAGCATTTCTCTCCCTTTTAATTTCAGCAGCCTGCAGTCTGTACTAATACATGCCATGTCCACACCCTCGGCGTAGGCTTTTGTGGTTGTGGTACTTTGCCAAGGTGCACAGTCTGATTGACCAACCTATATACCTCACTCAGAGAAGAACCTTCTTCATTCAAGGGTTGGAAAAATTGTTATAGAAAAGTAGAGATCCAGTGGGAAGCTGCACTTGCCCCTTGGAATTCACAAGTCCTCCTTCATCTATTAAGTTTATTCAGCAATTATTTACTGAACACCTACTGTTTTCCCCAGGCACTTACATCAGCCACTAGGTCTATAGGGGTGAGCTAAACAGACAGAGCTTACAATCTAGTAGTGGAAACAAACATCAAACACTTAAGTGTACAATTGCAAATAGGATAAGAAAAATGATAGGATGGGGTTGGGGGAGGCAGGATCACCTACCTTAGTTCGGGGTTGGGGAGGCATTCTTGACAGAGGGAGTATGAAGGGTAGGTATCACTATTTGTCCAAGTTTGCAGTTCACATGTATCCCTAATTAAATAGCAGTAGTCACTAATGCTAAATGAAGTATTACATTTGGTTAGGACGTAGTGTTTTACAGGAGCACGACTCAAGCCCGTTCTTCCAAAATGTTGTCTTCTTCAGATGGTGCTTGACTGTTTTCCCAAGTAGAGCTTAGAATTTGTTTAACAAGACTACTTTGGGAATCATCCATGTTTACTGGAATAGAAGTTTGTGTATAATATTTTCTCTAGGTGGTCAGTTCTGCCCTCTCAGAGCTTCTAGTTATCAGAAACCTAAAGAGCTCTCCCAGAGGAGTCATTCTTTTGTTTTCTGCTTTCTCATCCTCAGCAGTTAATCCCTCTGTTTATTTATTCTATTTCAAAGCAGGGATCCCAGAGAAACGGAGAGGGTCAGTAGGATGAGTGAGGAAAGCCTTTTTGGCTATGAATAGTTTACTAATAACAATGTTTTCTCCAAGACAAATTACCTGAGGTTTTCTTCAAGAAAGCAAGAAAATGAATATGGTAATGAGTATATTGTGACATAGAACAATTTGGCTAGACAGAAATGGGATGAATTGAGAAACTCCACTGTATTTCCACTGCGATGCAATATCTGCTTAAAGTGTGGACTACTGAGAACGCTTGACACCTGTTCAGGCTATCGGTTGTCAGTTTCATTTTGATAGAAACCATTTCCTGAATGCTGGATGACATAGGAGAAGTAGCGCTGGACACCACATTAAGAAACTTGGTTTCTGGCTTCTGTTTTACCCCTGACTAATGGTCATTCTTGGGTAGTCACTTGGTGCCCTATTCCTCAGTGTCCCTAGCTACAAGAAGGAGGGTAGCGCTAGTACCTGCCTCACTGCCTCTCAGGAGTGTTGTGGGGATAGATGAAGAAACCTTAAAATGTTCTTTGATAATAAAAACCTTCACATTTGATAAATTATTATCGTTGCCATTTGTCTGTTTTTGAGTTTTGTGCTTATGACTGATGTTAGCCTAAATTTTCTTCCCAAGTTCATTTATCCTGAGGCCAGAGTTCATGACATCTTGCCCGTGTACCTGATCGGGTAAACGTTTTCTGACATGGTTGCTCCTAATGCAGGTATTCCTGAGGGTCATGCATGTTAGAAAAGTCTGTCTTTCCAAGCAGAGAAGAACTGGGTGTGAATTTCAGCCCCAGCTGTCACTGCTAAATGACCCTAGGGGAATTTACTCTTCCTGTGCTTCAGTTTCATTTGTGAAATGGCTTTGCGCATTAAGTGATAAAAATGATGAAAGCACCTAACCCACTGCTGGTTATGATAGGCTTTTAATAAGTGCTAGTGTTCTTCCCCTTAAAAGCAAAACAAAACAAAACAGTATGGATCCCAGTATTTGCAAAACAGATTTTTTTTGTCTATAAAAGCATTCATGAGGGGTTATGATAACACAAATTCAGCGTCATTTAAAATTTTGCTGCAGCTGAGAAAGTGAGGCACATCTGCACTTGTTTTCTTTTTTTAGTTAATTATTTTTGGCTGAGTTGGGTCTTCGTTGCAGTGTGCGGGCTTTCTCTAGTTGCAGCGAGTGGGGGCTAGCCTTCATTGCGGTGCGCAGGCTTCTCATTGCAGTGGCTTCTCTCATTGCGGAGCACCGGCTCTAGGTGCGCGGGCCTCGGTAGTTGTGGCACACGGGCTCAGCAGTTGTGGCTCGTGGGCTCTAAAGCACAGGCTCAATAGTTGTGGCGCACGGGCTCAGTTGCTCTGCGGCATGTGGGATCTTCCTGGACCAGGGCTCAAACCCATGTCCCCTGCATTGGCAGGCAGATTCCTAACCACTGCGCCACCAGGGAAGTCCTATCTATTTTATATATAGTAGTGTGTATATGTTAATTCCAGCCTCCTAATTTATCCCTCCCCCAACCCCCCTTTCCCCTTTGGTAACCATAAGTTTGTTTTCTGTGTCTGTGAGTCTCTTTCTGTTTTGGAAATAAGTTCACTTGTATCTTTTTTTCTTTCAGATTCCACATATACGCGATATCATAATGATATGATATTTATCTTTCTCTGTCTGGCTTACTTAGTATGATAATCTCTAGGTCCATCCATGTTGCTGCAAATGGCATTATTTCATTCTTTTTTTATGGCCAAGTAATATTCCATTGTGTGTATGTGTATATATATATATAAATATATATACACATACCACATCTTCTTTATCCATTCATCTGTCGACGGACTTTAGGTTGCGTCCATGTCTTGGCTATTGTAAATAGTGCTGCTGTGAACATTGGAGTGCATGTATCTTTTCAAATTATGGTTTTGTCCTGATATATGCCCAGGAGTGGGATTACTGGATCATATGGTAATTCTGTTTTTAGTTTTTTGAGGAACCTCCATACTGTTTTACATAGTGGCTGCACCAACTTACATTCCCACCAACAGTGTAGGAGGGTTCCCTTTTCTCCACACCTTCTCCAGCATTTGTTATTTGTAGACTTTTTAATGATGACCATTCTTACCCTTGTGAGGTGGTACCTCATTATAGTTTTGATTTGCATTTCTCTGATAATTTGTGGTGTTGAGCATCTTTTCATGTGCCTATTAGCCATCTGTATGTCTTCTTTGAGAAATGTCTATTTGGGTCTTTTGTCCATTTTTTGCTTGGGTTGTTTGGTTTTTTTGTTATTGAGTTGTGTGAGCTGTTTTATATATTTTGGAAATTAAGCTCTTGTCAGTGGCATCATTTGCAAATATTTTCTCCCAGTCCATAAGTTGTCTTTTTGTTTTGTTTATGTTTTCCTTTTCTGTGCAAAAACTTATAAGTTTGATTAGGTACCAGTTGTTTATTTTTGTTTTTATTTCTATTGCCTTGGGAGACTGACCTTAGAAAACATTGGTACAATTTATGTCAGAGAATGTTTTGCCTGTGTTCTCTTCTAGGAGTTTTATGGTGTCATGTCTTATGTTTAAGTCTTTAAGCTATTTTGAGTTTATTTTTGTGTATGGTGTGAGGGTGTGTCTAATTTCATTGATTTATATGTGGCTGTCCAGCTTTCCCAACACCATCTGTTGAAGAGACTGCCTTTTCTCCATATTTTTCTGTGTATTCTTGCCTTCTTAGGTGAAGATTAATTGACCGTAGGTGTGTGGGTTCATTTCTGGGCTCTCTACTTTTTTGGGGGGGGGACTCTCTATTCTGTTCCATTGATCCATATGTCTGTTTTTGTTCCTGTACCATGCTGGTTTTTTTTTTTAATTTTTTTTTTTTTAAACTTTGGGTTTATTTATTTATTTATTTTTATGGCTGTGTTGGGTCTTTTTTTTTTTTTTTTTTTTTTTAAATTTTTCATGATGCTCTGAACACCCGTACTCTTCTTTTTTTTTTTTTTTTTTTTTAATTTATTTATTTATGGCTGTGTTGGGTCTTCGTTTCTGTGCGAGGGCTTTCTCTAGTTGCGGCAAGTGGGGGCCACTCTTCATCGCGGTGCGCGGGCCTCTCATTATCGCGGCCTCTCTTGTTGCAGAGCACGGGCTCCAGACGCGCAGGCTCAGTAATTGTGGCTCACGGGCCCAGTCGCTCCGCGGCATGTGGGATCTTCCCAGACCAGGGCCCGAACCCGCGTCCCCTGCATTGGCAGGCAGACCCCCAACCACTGGGCCACCAGGGAAGCCCTGTGTTGGGTCTTTGTTTCTGTGTGAGGGCTTTCTCTAGTTGTGGCAAGTGGGGGCCACTCTTCATCGCGGTGCACGGGCCCCTCATTATCGCGGCCTCTCTTGTTGCGGAGCACAGGCTCCAGACGCGCAGGCTCAGTAATTGTGGCTCACGGGCCCAGTTGCTCCGCGGCATGTGGGATCTTCCCAGACCAGGGCTCGAACCCGTATTCTCTGCATTGGCAGGCAGATTCTCAACCACTGCGCCACCAGGGAAGCCCCATGCTGTTTTGATTACTGTAGCTTTGTAGTATTGTCTGAAGTCTGGGAGGGTTATGCCTCCAGCGTTGTTCTTTTTCTTCAGGATTGCTTTGGCAATTCTGGGTCTTTTGTGATTCCCTATAGATTTTAGGATTATTTGTTTAGTTCTGTGAAAAATGTCATGGGTAATTTGATAGGGATCACATTAAATCTGTAGATTGCTTTGGGTAATTTGGCCACTTTAACAATATTAATTTTTCCAATCCAAGGGCATGGGATATCTTTCCATTCTTTGAATCATTTTCAGTTTCCTTTATCAGCGTTTTATAGTTCTCAATATATAAGTCTTTCACCTCCTCGATCAGGTTTATTCCTAAGTATTTTATTTTAATTTTTGATAGAATTTTAAAAGGGATTCTAATAACATATTTTAAAACATTGTAGTCTTTGTATTGTATACTAATTATGAACTGAGTAGAGCTGTTGGATAGAAATATTACAGGAAGCAATTTATTTTTATCTTATTACCATTTGAAATGTTATAACCTGAATAAATGATTTTTATTGTTTATGTGGGGTTTATATCTTACCTATTTCAAGACAAGTTTTAAAATGCTTTACAAAATTAAGCCCAATAGAAAACAAAGCAATTAAAAATGAAGTTGGAACAAAAATAAGAAAAGCAGATAGGTAAATAAATAAATGAAATAAATTTTAAAAAAAGAATAAGTTAATTTTAACTATTAGAAAACCAAAAGAAAAGGAGTTAGGTATTCTCAGAAACCTGATGATACGTGGTGCAAAGTACCTCCGAAAGAGGAGAGCAAGGGCTCTACTGTGTTGCATTTCTTGTCATTCGACCATCAGTTTTCCTTGTCCCTCTTTGGGTGTCCTCCCCTCCCTCCCTGTGCAGGCCGCTCATCATTTGCAGGAATGGGAGACTTGGGAGCCTGGGAGGTGGTGGGAAATGACCCACAGCTGACCAAGAATTCATAGCACACAGATAGAAAGTGTACATTCTTTTTGTTGCCTTGACAATTTTTCCTGAATTGAGAGCTTCAGATATTGCATCTGCAAGTCTCTTGCCTGGGCTGTAACCTAACTTTCTCTCTTTATCTGAAATGTTTCTGGGCCAGGAATGGTGGAACAAATGACTTCTGACAATCTGATCACAGAAAAAAAGATTTTGACGCAAAGCCTTCTGTTTATGAATTTAAAATGGCTGAATTTCTCTTTAATAAAAGTGCCTCTTGAGAAATGTGTTTAATGGAGGTTTATGTTGTTATGGATATTTCAACCTAATGGTGTAATTACCATATGTCATTAATCCTATTCCTACAGGGAATTTCTTTTTTTTTTTTCTTCTGAAGCTAGTGGGTAAGAAGAGTAAGTGTTTTCAACTTTAGCACATTATTCATTTTAAATGTAAGTTGGCAAATTGAGGATATGAAAAATAAGAGATCTAGATGATCAGTTTTTTAAAAAGCAGAAACCATTAAGCCATGTTCAAAATGCATGCCTCATGGCATCCCCCTCTGTGCTATTATACAGTGTACAAGGACTTCTTGCTGCCTCTTCTATTTTTAGACCTTGATTTTCTGTTGGTTACATCTGTGCCTGCTCTGCTTTTCCCCACCCCAAATGCTTTTCTGGTAGGTTTCCTGCTGAGACCAGAGTCAAATGATTGGAAAGTAGGGAAGGTTAATATTTAAGGGGTAAATTTAAGATGTTGCACATTTAGTGTTCCCTTGCTTACTCTTCTCTGGGAGAAAGAGATGGTACCACCTATCCACCTATTGTTTTTTCTTCCTTCTTCCCTTCTTTTCATCCAAGATTTTTTGTTACAAAAGTAATATGTATTCATTGTAGAAATCCTTAAAAATACAAAAAACTTAAGGAAGAAAAAAAATCACATGTAATTCCTCCACCAGAGAGAACCACTATTGATAGTAGTTCTGTGTAGTGATGTACATCCTTATTTTATGTGTGTGTGAGTTCACACCAGAGCGACAGTTTGGTAAACTTTTGTTTTTTCAGTGAGCAATACTATAAATTTTTCACATTATTAAAACTTCTTTTACATCATCATTTTTGTTGGTTGTATGGTGTTCTCTCTATCATATAAATGTGTCCAGACAGGGACAAAATATTTCTTTGAAGACAAAAGCTTCACACCCCAAACCCTGATGGTAAGTCACAATCCGTGTAAGGACCAACGCACAATCCATGCACCTGTGCGGACCTGGGTGTAGCTCACTGAAGGCCAGGCTGCTGGGACGTGCAGGGAACTGAAATGGTAGGACTTTGAGGAAAGTCTGGACTATTCCACCTCTGCTTTTTCTTGCCTGGTGCCTTGCTTCCTTGGTGGCTAAAAAAAAAACAAAACCTTGGGAGAGGGTTTCTCAGCTATCATTGCTCGAAGTGTACAAGATAACATATACAATTTTTTTTTCTTTAAAGTCATGAGAACGTGTAGTCTGCAGGACTGTTCAACTCCTTTTAATTATAAATAATGACTCCTATGAACTTTATATTGACAATCATTTAATTCTCTCATCCTGCAGGATGTAGTTTAGATTCTAATCTATTAATCTCATCTCTCCTCAATCTCCGTCTTTGAATAATGGTGTGATTTGCAACAGCTGGGGTAACCTTTCTGGCAGGGAGGAGGCTAGTGAGTGACTGGCCGCAGACATCTGTATATGTATATAAATGCGTCTTTCTTGTGTTTGGTGTTTCGTGTGTTCGAAAGAATAGTGATCCGTCAGTTACAGTTTGGCCGGCCAGGAATGCTGCACTGCAGCAGAGACGTTGGGAAATGTGCAGATAGTGTATGCTTAGGCAGAGCTGAAGTAGTGTTGCATAAACAGTAGAAGCTGCTGCTCCCCTTTGCTTTTCCCAGCTACTCGTCCTGAGCTCTGCACCTCAGGAACCCCAGCGAAGAAGGAGCCTCAGTGAAGGAGTCTTAATTGCACCAAATCAAAGTTCATTGAGTCAGCCAGGTCATTAACCCCTTGATATTTAATTACTAGCTGCACCACTGCCGGAAAATGTCATCAGGCCCTTGTGCTAAATCAGCCCTTAAAGAATGCATTTTCCCTTTGAATGGTTCATGTTTTATTGCCCGGTAGAAAGATCAGAGAAACATTTTAGTAAATGTTTAGTAAAGCTGGAGGTGCCAGCTGCTGTGCCCTAGGCCACCGTTGCTCTCCAAGTGCTCTCACCATTGCCAACAAGGCCTGTAAAAGAAACATATTCGAAGGTTCAGCAATAACCTAAAACTCATCTGGGTCAAATTTGAGGTGGATCGTTGACCTAGGTGTTTTGTTTATCTGTTTCTTTCTCTCCTCTGTTACAACTGTCATGTGTGGGGAATTGAGGGAGAATTTTTCATTGAATTTTTTGACATTGTTTTAATGGCTCAAGATTCATTCAACCCTAAGTATCATTCTAACAACACGTGAAGAACTTACGCAGTGTCTTCTCTAAACAGCTGTAAGTGAATAGAATTTCTCAGATGTTTAGTATTCCCAATGGTGTGTTTTGTCTTGTGTTTTGAAATATGGTGGCAGCATTAACAGAATTGTTTCTTTTTTCTTTTTTTTAAATAGATTTTATTTATTTATTTATTTATTTATTTATTTATTTATTTATTTATTTATTTATTGGCTGCGTTGAGTCTTCCGTTGCTGTGCGTGGGCTTTCTCTAGTTGCGGCGAGCGGGGGCTACTCTTCATTGTGGTGCAAGGGCTTCTCATCGTGGTGGCTTCTCTTGTTGTGGACCACAAGCTCTAGGCGCGCAGGCTTCAGTAGTTGTGACTCGCGGGCTCTAGAGCACAGGCTCAGTAGTTGTGGAGTACGGGCTTAGTTGCTCTGCGGCATGTAGGATCTTCCCGGATCAGGAGCTTGAACCCATGTCCCCTGCATTGGCAGGCAGATTCTTAACCACTGCACCACCAGGGAAGCCCCAACAGAATTGTTTCTTAACATACAAGGTACTTTGAGCTAATGGCAGGTCCATTATAATACAAAACAACCTAAAATATGAAGCATTAGAAATAGTTTGAGATTTATGTTTCCCAAATGGACTTAATAAATCCTGCCTAATATTATTTTATTTCCCTTTTAGGAGAGTTTAATTTATTGGTCACCATAATTATTTTATTGATCATGACCTTTTAAATTACTTATTTTTTTTATTATTTCACATAGGTGAAATAATATTACTCCCATATGTAGTAATAATTATGCAGTGTTTGATACAATAACTCTGAAGTGGAATGATTTCACTCAAGAAAGCCAATCTAGTGTAATTTTCGGGCTGGCCAAGTGGATTTTATTTCTTCCCAATTTTTATTTACTTTCATTGTGGGAATACATGTATGGTTCTTAGCTCAGTGCCTGGCCCATAGTAAACGCTCAATAAATGTTTGCGCTTGTGAACATTTTCATTCTGTTTTCCAGAATATTTCAGTTCATTTTTTAAAATCTCTAATAGCAGCTCATATGTTTTTGTTTGAAATAATTAAATCTCCAAGTATTTACAGAGTCGCACAGAATTAAAAGTAAACTCTGAATAAATTTTAATAAAGTGTGTTTCCCAGGAGCTAGTAAAATAATTTAAATTCATTTCATAGTCATCTCTGAATTAAAACTCGTCTCATTTATCATCCATTTCACTTAATGATAAAAGAATGCAAAACCACATGAGGGAAATATTTGACACAACAGGAATAAAATGCTTATTGTCTGTTTAAAGCACTTCAACACTTTGTACTATTTTTAAAATTGTAGATTCATCCAAATGTTTTATGCTCCAAAGGGCAATGAATTAGCATAAAGAGTCATTGAACTGTAGAAACTGTTATGTCACAAGTTCAGGATACCTTCTGTGTGTATTTCAATATTTAAATTATTGTTGAATATTATTTTTACAGGTATAGATCTACATAAAATAAAGAGTGTGTGGTTTAAGTCTGACGATATGTCAATCTTTTTTTTTTTTTTAAACTGGCATCAAGCGTGCTTGCCCTAAAGTGTTGTGTTTTTAAAATTCTTAACACGTGTTTTCCTACTTGATTCTTAACTCATGACTGCTTATTAACACCATACTCTTGTAGTGTTGAAAATCAGTCACACTAGGTCTTGTTTTTGCTGCCTTCGTTAAGACTCAACAAGAAAATTGCTGTTATTTAATAAATGGATTTGTTCATTGTTGCTAATGTGACAGCAGGAATTTGAAGCCATCTGATTTCTGAGTTGGTTCTGTTAATTCAGTAATGGCTTCACACTGCCAACTGATGGCTGCTAAGTCACTGAAGTTAACATAGAGGTTTTGGAGAAACTTCTGTTCCAGTGATACATGAAAATATAAGCATATTTTTAACCATCTGGATAATCAGTATGCCTTCTGTTCATTAGGCTTATGCAATTTAACTTTGAGAGATTACTACTTAGCATGATACCTGCAAAACAGAAAGTTTGCAAAACAGATATAAGCAACTTGTGAACTATTATTTTTTTCTCTGTGATTAGTCTATCAAGTTATAGTTAATTCTCAGTCTCTACACTTACATAGGTTTTATAGATTTTTTTGTATCCTGCCTTAAATTACTCATTAGCACCTCCAAAGTAGGATGGTGTGACAGAGGGAAATATTAAATACATACAAACATACAGACAGCTTAAACATTCGTGGAATAAAATTTAAGACAGAAAGGGATTTTTGAAGATCCTCCAACCCAGTATTTTCCCTTCAGCCCACTCCCCTGTCTTACAGATGAGGAGACTGAAGGTCAAGAGGTTAAGGAGTGTGTGCAGGAGCACATAGCCAACAGAGGCGGCAAATTGCAGTGTGACATGGAACGCATATTTCCTAGTCCTGTTGGGGACTCCTTCCAGAAGAAGCTAGAACAATGGAAAACTTTATTGTCCCACAGTTTACTAGGGCATAGAGTGACTTGCCCAAGGAAAGCATGCCTAGCCATTTCCAAAGGTTTTGAAGGTAGGTGGGTGGTAGGAGAAACTGTTATTAGAGCCGGTCCACCGTGGGAACCTAAGGGCAGACCAATGGCAATGCTCCAACACATTGTTTAGAATGCTGGGAATTAGCTGGGAGATTTATTTTTTAAAGTAACATCTATAAATTGGTTCAACTGTTCTTTTAAAGTCATAGAGAAAATAACTGCATTTCTTCATACATTCTCAAACTTAGTTCCATCTATCACATTTGCTTCACAGATCCATGAGATAGCTCAACAAGAATGTTACATTTCTTCCTTCTTCCACCAAGTGTATTGGAAAAGTAAATTATCATATAGGTCATTTTAAGTCATCCCTTCCCTGATTATTGCCTACTTAAAGAACAATTGAATTATATAGTTGAAATTTGCTAAGAGAGTAGAACTTAAATGTTCCCACCCCCACAAAAGAAGAAGGAGGAGGAGAGGAGGGGGATAATGAGAAAGAGGAGGAAAACATGAGGTGATGGATGTGTTAATTAACTAGATGGGGGGAATCCTTTCACATTGTAAATGTATGTCAAATCACCATGATATACACTTTAAATATCTTACAAATTTATATGTCTATTATACCTCAATTAAGCTGAAGAAAAGAACAACTGAAACTTGACTCAATCATACCTTGGAATTTCTCTGAGAAATATTTAGTTTATAAGGCCCCAAAGTATAGTTAACCTTGCAGCCTAGAAATTGTATATAAAAAAAAATTTTTAATCTCAACATGATAAAGACAGTTTAAGGCCTTATTAGGCAATTGTGTTTGAAAATAATTTCTGTTTCCATCTGATTTAATATGATGACCTTAGTACGTATATCTACCTCAGATCTCCTTCTTGCTGAACTTTTCCTGTATCATTGCATTGTCTACACTGCTGCCCCATTTGCTGTTTTAAATCACAAACCTGGTGGTCCATTCTTTTGTTTAAAACACTTTAGGGATTTATTTGTATTGTAGACTCTACAAGAAGTTTCTTTTCAAGCTACGGATTTAATAATTTGGTCATAGAATCAAATAGTGACTTGGGGTTGAAATTCCAGCTCTACCATTTACTAAGGTAAGCAAGTTAAGTAATATTTTTGGCCTTATCTGAAAAATGTGTATAAAAGTAGTACATATTTTTGAGTGTCATAATGAGAAGTAAATAAAACTACATTTGAGTGTTTAGCCTAGTGTTCAGCATATAAAAAATTTCAATAAGTATTAGCTATCACTATTTTTTATTATCATAGAAATAAAATTCTAAGTATACATACATGGTTCCAGCCTGCTGTTAGTTCTGCATCTTCCATTTCCTCCATTTTTTTCCTCCCCCCTTGAAACACACATACACACTCTTCATTCTAGCCTTACCACCCAATTTTAGCCTGAAACATACCAGGCTTTTTCATCCCTCTGTCTTTATATGGGCTGTGCTGGCTGCCTGGATTGCTACCCAGGCCATTGTTCTTCTCATTGCTTACATCTCTCAAGATTCAGCTCATGTATCTCTTGTGACGTGGTGTTTCCAAGGCTTCTCACTTATAGAATTTATTGTACTCATTTGTAGTTATCTCTTTACCACTCACCTGCTTCCTGAAGTCATAAGCTCTTTGAGGGCAAGGACTTTATTTTTGCTCTCTATATTCAGCGCAACGCTAGGAGCATTGTTAACACTCAGTAATTATGTTGAAGGAATGAATACTTGAATGAATTATTAAGGTTGCTTTGCAGCCCAGTACAGGCAGCTATCCGCTTTTCATAACTGAGTTTTAGCAATTGCTCCTCTAGTCTACCCGAGGACAACCATCCCTCACTACATTTTTAGTTTCCCTCTTGAGTATCATGAAAGTTATTTCACTTGATTCATGGTTGCCATCTGGTGGAAGAAAAGGGTAACTACAGGTTCATGGTTAACTAAAACCATACAGAAGATGATTACTGTTCCTTAATATGAGATTTCCACTGTTTTATGTTGGTTTCCAGAAAAAGAGTCAAGAAAAACTCCCTGGTATTGTTCTTTCGTTCCTGTACATTTGTTTTCTTAATATTTTAAGAAGTTGGTCAATCACAAATAATGTTTTCAAACATTGGGCAAATAAGATGTATGGAACTAAATATTATTTATATGTTCCAGTATGTAATAGAATAAAACTGGAAAGTTTTATAATGCTTGTTTATAAAAATATTTAAACTATGACTTTAGGAACTTTCCAGACTCTAACTGCTTTTCTAATTGCTTTAGCTCATATAGAGAATAGTGAAAACTAGTAGCACAGGTACTAGAGCAAATGGTCCATCCAGTGTATACAGCTCTAACTTCTGAGATTGCATATGATTTTTTTTCTTATAAAATGGAGAAAGATATAGTTAGTAATTTAAGTGATTTAAAGTAAACTGATTACCTAAAATTTGGATATTGAATTTTTAAAATGTTTCTGTGACACTGAAGTCTTTTGATTCATTTATTCACCAAGCATTTGAGTGCCTACCTAATGCCTGATATTGTACAAAATGCTAAAGAACCAGAGATGAAAGATGTATTTTCAATTTTGGCTCAATTAATGAATATTTGGGTAAGAATGTAAAGCTATATAAGTTTTCATAAGACAAATCATACCAACACCATTTAGATTTTCGTAAGAGTCCCTTAGGTTGGTTGACCCATCCATGTGCATTATAAACATCACAGATATAAAGATACCAGTTTTGGGGACTTCACTGGTGGCGCAGTGGTTAAGAATCCGCCTGCCAATGCAGGGGACATGGGTTCGATCCCTAGTCTGGGGAGATCCCACATGCTGCGGAGCAACTAAGCCCGTGTGCCACAACTACTGAGCCTGTGCTCTAGAGCCTGTGAGCCACAACTACTGAGCCAGTGAGCCACCACTACTGAAGCCCATGTGCCTAGAGCCCGTGGTTCGCAACAAGAGAATCTACCACAATGAGGAGCCTGTGCACCGCAACAAAGAGTAGCCCCCGCTCGCTGCAAATAGAGAATGCCCCCGCACGGCAGTGAAGACCCAACGCAGCCTAAATAAATAAATAGATGATAAAATAAATTTATATAAAAAAAGATACCAGTTTTACTCATGCCGTTTTGATGGGTTTTCTTGGAGTATATGAATCTAGAGGGAAGTTCTTTATGATTTCTAATAAAAAGTATAGATATGCATTCAATATTCACATTGCTGACTTTTTATATTCCACTTATCTGATGGATAGACCTTATTTCTCCATTTCAGCTATCTGGAGCACTATAATGGACCAGGAGGTTAACAAAAAAGTACTAAGGGGAAACATCACAAAGCCCACGCACCTTTCTCCAATAAGAAAGTTAAACATTTTCCAAGTCTTTAGGGTAGATAATTGTGCCTAAAGTAGCCACTTAGAAGTAGCATTATCTGCCTATGGAAGGAGAACCCAGAGCTTCTTACAGTAACCAGGGTGATTTGGTGTGGGAATCAACTTCATATGCAGGAGACATGTACGTTACAACCCTCCCTCCATGTTCCAAAAATGGCCTTAAATCAACCCCCAAATGCTGAATTTTCTTCCATGCATTCTCTTTGAAAAACTGCAGAAGTATGTGTTTCAATTTAGAAACATTTCCATCAAAAGAGGTTAAAATAATTTTTCATCATTTAGAGTAGTAAAGTTGAGTTAAATGGGACATTCATTTATGTGGAACTCTTCATTCCCTGATGGCACTTGTTAAATGAGGTATTACGGAATTGAGCTATCATTTATAGAACTTTCATTTGAAAAATTACATAGGACACACACATATATATCCAAATTTAATTTTCTCTTTAACTGAAGAACCAAAAAAGGGCCCTGAGAATTTATCTAGTTCTTTGGAAGGGTACCATTAAAGTGTTAAGTTAAAATGTGTTATATATAAAATTTTGTTTCATACATCTCTCGAAAGAATGATTTCAGAGCTGGCAACTCAATTTATAAATAGCTATCCAAAGCAAAAATGGCCAGCCACCTGTCTTCTAACATTCTGTTAACCTTCACTATTTAATTGCCTGAATGTGGACATATGATTTGTGTTAGAAAAGAAAGCTTGGTTTGTTGAGTGGGTGTCATAAGTCATGTTGACTTATTTAATGACTTCTTTATCCTAGGGCATTCAGATCAATATGTTTTGGAGAAGAATCACAGGTACTACCTTGGGGAATAAAAGGAAACTAATAATTGAGTATTGCGAACGGCAAAGTTTATATTTTTTCTTGTGTAACAATTTCCATACTGATTTATGACATTTGGAAATTGCTTGTTGCAACAGTAAATCTCGAGGTGGGTCTCCCTTGGATATCGACTGTCTGGATATAGGACCTAAAGACAGGACACTGTTCCATAGCAGATGGCTTTTCTTGCCATTTCAGAGACAGCAGCCCTCACTAAGCAATTCATTATTTTCTAAGGTTGAAGCAGCTGTGGGTTACTATAATTATGAATTTATTATGTCCCTGCCAGTCTACTGTGAATCCTAATTCAAACTTTACATGTCTCTTTGGAACCTTATTCATTTTCTCTTGATCATGTGGTTCCTGACAAACGACAGTTTGGAGAATCCAAAGTTGCTAAAGTTAGTTTTTTTATGGGGCATCACCAGTTGCCCGTTGTTTTTAGAATGCCTAGTGACCTTTTCATTTTTAACGTTACATCAAGTTCAAGCAGCCAGTCTTTATATTGTCTGGCTACATTTTTATCCACTCATTTCTTCTGAGGATTGCCACAGGACTGCAATGTCCAAGACTCTCCCTGACTTTTTAGGTTGTGTGGTCAAGTGGAAAGCAATAGAATGCTTAAGAAATCTCTCTGGGGTGTTAGAGTTTTCAATCACTTTGTTGGGTTTACATAGCGAATTGTATGTATTTATGTTTTAGAACTGATCAAATTGTTTTGTGATTATCTGTTTAGTCATTTCTGTAGCTAGATTGTGAGCTCTTTCAAGGTGACAACTCTGTACAACTGATTTTAGTACACCTGAAACCCAACATAGTGCTCAATACTTGAGGGCAAATAATAAATGCAAGCTAAACAACGTCAATTGTATACACACACACACACACACACACACACACACACGTCTGCTAATTTTGCTTTAGTTTGGCAATTCATCTATACCAGGGTTTGGTAAACTTTTTCTGTAAGGAGCCATACGGTAAATATTTTAGGCTTTGTGTACCATACAGACTCTATCTCATTGCTCAATGCTTCCGTTGAAGTTCAGAAGCAACCATAGACAATATATGAACAATTGGGTGGGGTCATGTTCAAATAAAACTTTATTCACAAAAACAGGTGTTTTTACAGTAGTTGGCCACCCTGGATTTAGACCAAGGCTCATGAACAGGTTTCATCTCCTACGCTAACTTTGGTTGATTGGTTGCTGCCTGGAATACTGTATTGAGAAGGATTCTCACGGTGGGTCTGGGCTTAATGGCCCATGAGGGCAGAGACATGTTGACTTGTGCCCACCATTTATTCCTTGTGGCTAGCACAGTGCCTGACACATAGTAGACACTCAAGTATTAATTGAAAGGATTAGTTCTAGCCCATGACTGCATGCCTGCTCATACTGCTGTCGTCTTTTGGAGGTGAAGCAGGACTTGGGAAAGGGTATATTTTTCTCTGAACTATTTGCCCATTCAGATTTTAAAATGTGTCGTTTTATATTTACACAAGCAGGTGCATTCACTGCTGAAATTATAGCTTTTTCACACAATTAGGTATCCCATTTTTTTCTTGCTAAAATAAGATACCCTTTCAAACTCTGTATGCAAAGTTATGCAACACTGCTGGGAATGCTGATTTGCTTTCCTCTCTGCTGCATTTTGCTTCTCTTATCCAGGCTTCACAATTCCATTGGCCATCCCCGGCAGAGGTCAGCTTAGTGCTCTGATCATGTCCGGGCTTGGTCAAGAGGAAATCACTGTGTTTTCAAGGTGCTTTGCTACAGGTCATCCTGTGGCCTATTTCACACAGCTTGCTGAGATTTGCTTGATTGCCCACAAGCTGTTGGAAAAGGGTTCCAGGTCCTCCTGGTATCAGAAGTACTCAAGGTCAGTTAGGTTGCTTTAGGGAGGGCTCACCCTTTCAGAGGCTGAGCAGATTGGCAATTTGATGCCGTAAAAAATGCCCATGGCACTGAGGGTAGACAGGCTGTGTGGGAATGTCGCTGCACACAGTCAAGGTTGTTACAAGAATTAAACATGTTTATTTGCCAAACTGAGTCCTGGGGGATGCAGAGGGCTGTTATTGTGGAGAGTCTGGTACAACTCTGGATGTACATCAGAATTTGTTGTCTAGCTTTGTAAGAACACATGTGCCTAGATGTTATAAAATCAGAACTCTAAGGGGTAGAGACCGTGGGTTTCACCCTTCAGTGAGCTTGTTGAAATGTAGCACAAGTTTAACAAGCAGATTCTAGGGTCCTACCTGAAAAATTGTGATTTACTAACTACGGAGCAGGACCCATATTCTGCATTTTTAAGACACCCCTCCCCACTCCCAGGTGCTTTGGAAGCAGTTGGTTGGAGTACCACCCTTGAGAAATACTGATCAAGTCTAACCACATCATTTTGTAGGAAAAACTACAGCCCTGTACCTAGTGCCCTCTTCATGCTTGGATCTAATAAGACTTCAGGGTGAGCCGGTTCATGGACTTCATACCTGGGTTCCTAAAATGGGACACTAGATACTTTGTGTGTGTTTCTGGGAAGAGGATCCATTGCTCTCATCAGATTTTCATTTAGGTTCGAAATTATACATAAATTACAAGAAACACTTTCTTGGTTTGAGATAAAACAAACTCTGGCTCTGCCTAAACCAGCCGTCCTGTTTCTGTGGTATTAAACAAGATTTGGTGCCCAAGAAATATAAAATAGTATGACATCTATATGCCTTATGGCAAATGTCAGAGTGATAGAAAGAATCCCAGGGGGGCCTGGTCCTTTTCTCTTTTATGTTTGTGGCTATATAGAATTATCACTCACAGGGTTTTAAGCCTAGTTTTAAAGCACCCCCTCCCCATCATTTTCTTCCAGCATGCCTGCACTGGGCTAGATATTAGGGAAACCGTCGTATGTGAAAAAACTTTTGTCCTACCTGCTAGTTGCTCATAAATTAGTGAGGAGGCAAATAGATGACTAGATAGAGACACTAAGAATTAAGTGGTAGAGAGCTGTAGTAGAGGTCTGATGAAGGGCAGTGCTGTGGCAGCTCTGGTGAGGCAACAATAGCTTTTGTTCTGGAAGATACGTTTGCAACATAAGCGATGACTCCTATCCATACAGGAGTAGTTTTAAAACAATGTGCCACTGAGATTGGTCTTGTTGTTTGACTTCATTCATTCATTTATATAAGAAACATATATTGTGCACCTTTAACATAAAAGGCACTGTGAAGGCTCCTTAAGATGTAATATTTAGAATATATTAAAGTTACTCCATCTTTAGTTTCAATGTTATAAATTAATTAACATAGAAAGTACCGTGTTATGATCAGTTGCCTCATATCCTGTCTGGAAAGGGGTAAAATATAAATTTAGTACGTGAAAAAAAAGAAAAACAATGTACAGTAGATGGCTACCGAATGCATTCTTTATTGACCTATGTGTGAAATGCAACAAATTACGTTTTCCTTCTCAGGTTAACCTCAAAATAGTTTTGATGGTTGGTCTTGCGGGTAGAGCCAGTGGTGGTGAAGACTAAATAAAACTTTCAGGCAGTACAGATTTTTGTGTTTTCCTCTATACAGGGTTAAATTTCAGAGTAGACAACATTTGTCTTTCCTGACCTTTACTTGCCAACTTTACACCTTATTCCCAGGGATTTCTCTGGGTGCTTTCCTGCTTCTCATTCCCCCTCCCTGTGTGTAAAAATCTGATCAACATGTCCACACTAAGACTGACCATTTCTTGGTGTATTACTCTTCCTTAAAATATTTGCCTTTTGAGAAGGGGAAGAACTGGCATAAACCAGCGATTGCAAGCTGTAATGTTAGAATTTTAGGGCTCAAAGCCAAAAGGTAAAATGATTTGGGGGCAGGGATCCTTTTCGGGTTCTCTGTTAGACCAGATTCCTGGACAGAAAGATGAACCCTTTTCCAGCCCCCCACTGCACATACAAGGAGCCTAAATCTCATACTGGTTTTGAAGGCACTTCTTCTTTTTTTAAAAATTAATTAATTAAGTAATTAATTAATTTATGGCTGTGTTGGGTCTTCATTGCTGTGCGTGGGCTTTCTCTAGTTGCCGCGAGCGGGGGCTACTCTTCATTGTGGTGCGTGGGCTTCTCGTTGCAGTGGCTTCTCTTGTTGCG